>NC_000068.7:146186015-146534349 GCF_000001635.26 Mus musculus | reverse complement strand
GGGCTCATAGACAACTTTTTTACATGAATCACAAGATACAAAATCTCATTTTCTTTCCAAAGGAAAGCCTGGGTCCAAAGCCCAGCCCCATCACTTATGATATCGGTATCACTGAACAACTTAGAACCTCTCAGTATCTCAGTTCTTCCTCCCATCTGTACAATGGGATCACGGTCGTCTCCATCTCAAAAGGCTGTTATGTGGCCTGTATGATGATGTGGGCATTTAAGCCCCAATACTCTTCATAGCAGAGACTTCTATGAGTTTGTTTGTGGACAGCAAGGGCGACAGAGAGAAACCCTGTCTCAAACAAACAAACAAACAAACAAACAAACAAACAAACAAACAAGAAAGACGCACAGAGAGAATATATGAACTTAGATACTTCAAGAAACACTTAGAAATAAGGCCTCCTGCAGGCTGTGTGCTTTCTGAATTTTTAGCTACTTTTATTTTGAAAGTGTCATTTGTTCCTGGTGAGGACACAGCATTGATGGCTTGCCATTGAGTCTCACCAACGTCTCAGAACCCTTTGTGATTGCTAAGCTGGAGGGAGAATGCTTATGAGTCTGAGTATCACCTCTAGGCAGCAGCAGAGCAGTTGCCGCCTTGATTAGGTAATCAGTGGCTGCAAGGCGGGCGCTGAATCATAGCCCCGACTCTCCTAATGGAAGCTCACACAGCCACTACGGTCATTTTCTATTTTTGAAATATACCTTCATAGATGACATTTTCGGGGAGGAAGTGAGGGAAAGCCAAGGAAGTATATTATTTAGAAATGATGTGTGTGATCACATCAAGTTGGCAGGGACAGGGATAAATATATCGGAGTCAACTGATCAGAGGTGGGAAGTAGTAGGAGCCAGCTAATCTAATTCTCAGTAAGAACAAGGGAGGAAGGAGATTCAGAAAGGCCAAGTTAATTCACTATTATTTTAATAAAAAAGACAGCAAGGCAGTTTCTGAGTCACCTTCCTGATCAACTATTTTTATTGACTTGAGATAACAAAGGATGACTGTCTGAATGGGGACTGTTCAGTTTCAGCCCAGCAGATAACTCACACCCTGGAATTCCCCCCAGCCTTGAGGATTGTGGCTTAAGTCAATATTCTGAACACAGATTTTCTTTTAGATGTTGAGGAAAGAAGAAAAAGTTTAAACTTGGAGAAAATGTCTCTGTTAGCCACCAACTAGACATTTTTTTCTCTCTTGATAGATTTGCCAACTTTCCACAAAACAGATTCTTCTTGGATGTGTGTGTGTGTGTGTGTGTGTGTGTGTGTGTGTGTGTGTGTGTATCATGTGTATGCACAGGTGCCCTCAGAGGTCAGAAAAGCTTGTCAGATCCCCTGTAGCTGGAGCTACAGGACGCTGTGAGCCACCCAGTATGAGTGGTAGGAACTGAACCCAGATTTCTACAAGAGCAGTAGTCACTCTTAACTGCTGGGCCACCTCTCCAAATCTGACAGATTCTGTATTTCTTTTTAAATTATGTATATGTAGGGGGGAGGGGGAGGGCACATGCGCATGCAGGTACCTGAATCAAAGGCCGGAGGTGTCAGATGCCCTGGAATGGTTGGGAGGCATCCAGGTGAGTCCTGGGAATGGGACTCTGTGCCTCTGCAAAAAGCACACAGCATGCTCTAATGCACTGTGCCAGCCACCATTCCAGCCTCCAAGTCTACATTCCTGCACTATGTGCTTTGTGGATACACCAACCATGACCGCATATTTGAAAAAAAAATTAATTAGATAACAAAGTCAAGTCAGAAAAGGACTGTGCCAAGCCTGATTCAAAACCAAAGTAGATTCATGGCTTTTTAGAGTATGAACCATGCACTTTGTACAAACAAGCACAGGAAGAGTGAACTCAGCATCCTTAGAATAATCATACTCCTTCCAAAGACCTGCTGTGGTGTTTGTCACCCTGTAAGCCCCACTCCTATGGAGGTGTTCTAGCAGCCATGCACACAGGCATGGACAAGAGTCATGTCTTAGAGTGGCCCGAGTATCTACCACAGTACATGGAGTACGATGAGGGAATTAGAAGCAGAGCAATTGACATTCTCTTTTTCAAATCTCAGAAATATAATATTGAGCAGAGAAAGGAAGGTGAGAGAAAAGCCAAGTAGAACGAGACTGTCACTTATATAATGGCTATTATATAAACTTCATAAAAGCTTTATGTAGTTTCACAGAGTTAGGTGACATGGTTAGAATCTTATATGCCCATTCTATATATTAGGCAAAACTTTCTAGCAGAACAGAACTGATAAAATGAATATATATATATATACACATACATACATATATGTGTGTATGTATATATTTATATGTGTATGTTTATGTATATATGTATGTGTATATGTGTGTGCATATATATTTATGTCTACATATATATGTATTATGGGGGGTTTATTAGGCTGGCTTGCAGGGTGTGACTTCGGTAGTCAACCAATGGCCTTCCTGTGACAGAAAGGAGTAGAATCCCATTGTTGTTCAGTCCTTGAGGCTGGATGTCTCTGTGGTCCCTATCTGGTGCAGAAGATCTGGAGGACTGCTGCAGAGCTTCCTGCTGGTCCTTAGTCTGTGTTGGAATTCTAAAGAATTTGGATTTAATAGCTGCTGCAGCAGCAGGATAAATGAGTTTGCCAGCAAGGGTGAGGCAAGCAGGGAAAAAGCAAAGTTCCCTTCCTCCATGGCCTTTTATGTGGGCTGTTGACCAGAAAAGGTGGTCCAGCTTTAGGGTGGATTTTCCTGCTTGAAGTAATCTGATTAAGAAAATTCCTCAAAGGAGCACCCAGTAGCTTGGATTTTAGTTGACAACCAAGATTGGCCAACACATCCTCAAAGGTTCATATGCTAAAGGCTTGACATCAACCTGTGGCTTTGCTGGGCGGTAGTAGAACCCTTAGAAGCCAAGGCTCAGTGGGAAAAGCTAAATCACTGGGGGATGGGATGGTTTGAATGAGGTGTGCATAGTAGTCTCAGGCATTTAAATACTTTACCTCCAGTTGATGGTGCTGTTTGGGGAGGCTTGGGAGGTGTGACTTAGAGAAGTATGTCATTTGGGGATGAGCTTTGAGAGTTTTGAAACTCCCAGTTTGCTCCCTGCTTCCTGCTTGGGGGTGGAGATGGGACTTCTCAGCTGTTTCCGCTGCCTTGTCTATGGCCTGATGTCATGATTCCCTTCCAGAATGGTCTTTTATCTGTCTGGAACTGTGGGCTCAAATAAACCCTTCCTTCTATAAGTCACCTTGGTTATGGTGTTTTATCCACCAATGGAAAAGAACTAAACAGGCTAATATACTCTTGAAGGGGATAGGCCATTGGTCCATAGGCTCTCACCTTCCTCCCTCCTCTCTCTGTCTTTGTGCCTCTGTCTCTATCTGTCTGTCTGTCTGTCTGTCTGTCTGTCTGTCTGTCTTTTATCCTGGCCATCATGAAGCAAACAGATTTACAGTTTTCCTTCACCACACACTTCCTGTCACAATGGACTATGTCAACAGAGATCTAGAGCAAAAGGGCCAACTGACCATGCACCGAAACCTCTGGAATCACGAGCCCAGAGCCCAGATAAACCCTCCTTCATTATGAGTTGTTTCTCCCAGGCTTCCCATCCTTGTCTCTGGGGGAAAGTGAGCTGATGTAAGGGATGAAGACTAGAAACTGTCTCTGCTCAGTTCCAGGTTTGCCTGACTCTAGCCCCTAGGCCAAGGCATAGATAGACTCTTTCCTGGGGTATCTGTCCTCTGTTTGTTTGCCTGCCCACTTCTTGCTCACTATGTCATCCATCCAGAAGCCTAGGATTTGTCTTAAAAGTCTCATCAACTTAATTCACTTTTATTAAGTAATAATGTTCATTCCTACTTCACCTGATTCAGCGTAAGGCAAAGAAAATTTGTGAAAAACCCTAAATGTTATCCTGATATTAACCTCAGCTTATTATTTTGACCATTGTGTGCATGTGCATATGCGTGCATGCATGTGTGTGTGTGTGTGTGTGTGTGTGTGTGTGTGTGTGTGTGTGTGTGTGTGTGTGTGTGTATGTGTGTGTGTGTGTGTGTGTGTGGTGTGTTACTGAGTGCTGTTTGGGAACAAAGCAGATGAAAAAGCAAGTACTTGTTTGGGGAGATGGTCAGAGGAAAAGGGAAATATGAAGAGGGAGGAAAGCAGCAGCCTGGATGTGGACCCTTCTCAAACCTTCTCAAGGTAGAGTTAGTCTCCTGTATCTGAGGATTCTGTACCCATGGATACAAACATCCACAGACAAAAATACTTTAAAGAAATTTTTTTTGTTTGCTTTTTTTTTTGTTTTGTTTTGTTTTTCCGTGCAGGCCTGGCTGTCCTGGAACTCACTCCATAGATCAGGCTGGCCTCGAACTCAGAAATTTGCCTGCCTCTGCCTCCCGAGTGCTGGGATTAAAGGCGTGAGCCACCACACCCGGCTAGTGCCTCCTGCCGCCGCCTCCTCCTCCTCCTCCTCCTCCTCCTCCTCCTCTTCCTCCTCCTCCTCCTCCTCCTCCTCCTCCTCCTCCTCCTCCTCCTTCTCCTCCTCCTCCTCCTTCTTTTTATTTGAGACAAGGTTTCTTTGTGTAGCCCTGGCTGTCCTGGAACTCACTCTGTAGACCAGGCTGGCCTTGAACTCAGAAATCTGCCTGCCTCTGCCTCCCAAGTGCTGGGATTAAAGGTGTGAGCCACCATTGCCCAGCATTAGTACCTACTTCTTGAGACAAGAGTGTCAAGGAGAATTTTTGTTTCTATTGGCAGTTCTAGTGGCGTTCCAACTTCACCTGTGGCACCGAAGCTGACTAAGCACAAATTGCTATTTCTTGGAGTCTCATGTTTCAAAGCAAGAGACAAACAAGTATTGCTTCAAGTGCCACATTTTTTTTTTTTTAATTCTTTCAAGTCAGGACATTGAATATGCTTCCAGGGGTCAAGGTGAGAAAGGATTGCTAGGTGAGGAGCAAGCAGTCAGGAAGGATTCTCATTTCTTATTTTACATACAATGAGGCAAATTGTCCACCCTTCTCATACAATCAGGATGGAAAGGGACTCAGTTCTCCCAGATAGTCTCCAGGATGTTTAAAATCACTGCCAAGTGCAAAGCTGCTGAGTCTATGCAGTTTCCTACACTTATCATCAAATGGCAGCACGTGGCTGACCTTCCACTGGTGGCACTCAACTGGTAAAGGCAAACTTAAGGGGAAATTGACTCCACCATGTATGCCCTGAAGCTTAAACCAATTATACTCATGTATACTATAGTTTGTTGTGTAGATTAAGTCCCTCTCTCTGAGTCTCTGTCTCTGTGTGTGACTCTGTCTCTCTCTGTGAGGTGGGGGGGGGTGTGTGTGCATGTGGAGGCCAGGTGTAGGTGGGATGTCTTCTTTAATTACTTCCCACATTATCTTTTGAGACATGGTCTCTAAGTGAACCGGGGGCTCATCAAGTCAGCTAGACTGACTGCCCAGCAAGCCCCTGGAATGCTCCTTTCTTAACACCCACCACTGGGGTTATAGAGACTCAAGACCAGATCTGACTAGTTATGTGGATAGTAGGGATATGAACTTGGATCCTCATGCTTGTAAACAAACACTAACAGCTCGATCCCCAGACCTCTGCATAAAAGGTAGAACTAGTCAAATGATTCCCACAAAACTTGTCTCCCTAATCAGTGTCTCTGAAACCCTGAAAATAACATCCCAGATACAGGGTGGCTCTCACAGACTGCCTGTGTATCTGAGAAAGTAAATGCATACACACTTAGTATGCATTTACTTTCTCAGATACTTCCTATTCCAAATACAAGTTTTACTTGCTGATCGTCTCTGTCAATCTACAGTTTGTCTTGTCTGTGTTAACAAGAACCCGACTAAAGATCTCTGACCTCCCCAGTGTGCCTTTCGTACAATGAAGGCTTCTAGAGGACCTTTGCTTTCTAACTTGACATTAGTTCTAACATTAGACATGAGGCTGAGCTAGTGTTCTTCAGCCAAGGTAGGGTCAGCTAGGAAGAGGACTGTTGCCCCACAGAGTGTCTCATAGGTTCTGAGATTACAATACAATTGCTATGGTTCATGTCTTAGGGTTTCTATTGCTATAAAGAGACAACTATTACCACTGTGACTCTTATAAGGAAAAACATTTAATTGGGGCTGGTTTACAGGTTTAGAGATTTAGTGGACTACTGTCAGAGAGAGACATGTGGTATGCATTTGCTTATTTGTGGCTATTGTTAAGTCAATGATAGATTAGGTGAATGATAACCAAACTATAATCTGTAGAAGCAAGAGGTTAGGAGTAGAGTAAGGGACTTGGGGGGCAGGTAGATCTCCCTAGGACTGGGAAATAGATGGGTTATGGATGAATGGGGCAAGGGGGACTGGAACGGGAGTGTCAAGTGGGAAGAGGGAAGGAAGAGGGGAATAAGGGAAGAAATATGGGAAGAGACAGCTAAACGTAAGGGCCATTTGAGAGGTAGCATGGAACCCTAATACAATAGAAGCTTTCTAAAATAGATGCATATATGGAGGCAGTCTAAATGAAATCGGCTAATAATGGTGGCGACAAAGCCCCACTTGGCCATCTCTTGTCACCAAATGAAGCTTTCAGTACTGAGGTTGGGTTACATCTAATTGGTTGTTGGCCAAAGGGGTCTCCATCAAATCTCTCCCCCCTCAGAGCTCAGGGAGCCCTGTGGAAGAAGAGGCTGGACAAGCACAAGAGCCAAAGGGGATAGAAGACACCAAGAAAGCAAGACCCTCGAAAGCAACATGATGGATATGCATATGAGTCACAGAGACTGAGGTAGCATGCACAGTGCCTGCATGAGCCTGCAGCAGATGGGAATCCTAGAGCAGAAAGGAGCAGTGGACTCATAACTCTCTTCCTAACCCTGATGTAATCGCCAATTAATAACCTTTTGCAAATATAAATTTAGTTTCCTCCAAAGGAGTCTCACTGAGGATACAGACTACTTTAAGGGTAGTGTGCATGACTCCAGTAGATATTGAACAGAAAATGAACTCAAGGGCATCTTTGGAGGTTCCCTATCTCATACTGTTATTGCAACTTTTCCTTTATTTTTAATTTAATTTTTAAATTTTAATTACACACACACACATTCTCTCTCTCCCTCCCCCCCTTTCTTGATTAGCCTATATGTCCTTTGTGTATTATATTATGGCTTCCAGTTTAGTGTTAGGTTTTGTGCCTCTTCTTGGGCTCTTTTCCTTCTGTTTGTTTTATCCTATTGTGATGAGTTAGTATTTGTTTTACCTTATATCCAATCCTATCCCACCCTATCCTCATTTAGAAGAGTGTCTGTTTTCTAATGAGAGACAGAAAGGGGGTGGATCAGAATGAGGGGGTAGGGAGGAAGGAACTTGGAGAAGAAGGAGGGGAAACATAATCAGGATATATTATGTAAGAGGAAAGTTTATTTTTCAATAAAAAGAAAACAAAGGTTTTCCTCATTGAGCAATTGCAGTATAATGGGCTGGCTGCAGTTGCAAAATTTCCCTGGAAAATGAATAGAGAAAAATGGAATGGAAGCAAAGTGGGTCCATTAAGTTTATACCAAATGAGACAGGTTCATAGAGGACAGCCTTGCTTCAAACATTTATTTGTATTTATATAATTATATATGAATTCAAGGCTAACTATGACCATCCTAAAGAATTGCATTCAGATGGTGTGGAGGTTTTTTTCTGCCATGGTATTTTCTTGAAGGGCTTTATACTATCCCAAATCAAGTGACCATTGTCATAGTAGGGTGGGGGAGAACAGATTACAAATGCATTTCTGAAAGTATTTATGTGTTCAGAAACGGAACCAATTGTTAGTAAGTCAAAACCACTCCACAAGACACAATTTAGTTCTAAGATGTCACACACACAGGCGAGAGAAATCAAGGCTCTTAAGGAAGTATGTGTAGGCAGCGGGGGTAGGGAGGTGGGGGGGTGGGGGTGGGAGAGTAACAGAGAAATATTTTTGAATTCTTTTGTTTTTCTTTCTTTGTTTCTTTTTCCTTTTTGGTTTTTTCAAGACAGGGTTTCTCTGTGTAGCCCTGGCTGTCCTGGAATTCATTTTGTAGACCAGCTTGGCCTTGAACTCAGAGATCTACTTGCCTCTGCCTCCCAAGCACTGGGGGTTAAAGGCGTATGCCACCAAATTCTCTTCCTCTTCATACTTAAAATAATGAGACATACTACTTTGTAATGCTGTAAAATATGGCTAATAACCCATCTTCAATGAGGAAGAATTTTCTTCTTTAGTCCTTGTATTCTGTGGCTCCGGCATTTTACTTTCACATGTCGCTCCTCTTGCAGAGATCAAGAGGTCCTGATGTAGAAAGTCATCCCTGAATGTTCCAGTGCTTGAGCAACCTTAAGATTCTTACATAAAAACAAATCTATTTCTGCCTTTCATAGATACAATTGGCACTTATCTTTAGAATGTATCATTATTCACTTTCAAATGTTATAACAGATACTAGGATTAGAGGCATTTGATGACCAATTTGTTTAGTTTCATTCAATGGCACAATGTATCAAGTGAATTTTTTATACTATATCCAAAGATGACTTGGGTCGTTTATGCTTTTAAAAAGCACTGTCCTTCTTGCATGCTTTTTTTTTTCTTCTGGAGTCAGAAAAAAAATATCTATTTTGTGACTCAGCAAAATCATTGACATTACTCTTTTTGTTGATAATATTGGGGATAAAATACTTCCTCATTAGACTCTTTAAAAAATAAACGAGAGAGAGAGAGAGAGAGAGAGAGAGAGAGAGAGAGAGAGAGAGAGAGAGAGAGAGAGAGAGAAAGGAAGGGAGGGAGGGATGAAGGGGGGGGAGGGGGAGGGGGAGGCAGAGGCGGAGGCGGAGAGAGGAGAAACAGCACTTGACATTTGCCCTAGTTTGCGTCTTTGTTGCTGTGATAAAAACACTGACCCAAACCATCATGGAGAAAAAGAAAATATTTGTTTGGCTTACAGGTTAACCAAGACAGGAACTCAAACAGCAACAGGAGCTGAATCAGAGGCCAGGGAGGAGTGCTGTCAATTGGCTTACTCCTAGGGCTTGCTCAGTGACCTTTCTTAAGTACCCTGTGTGTGTGTGTGTGTGTGTGTGTGTGTGTGTGTGTGTGTGTGGCTTAGACCCTCCCATGTAAATCATTAACCAAGAAAAATGCCCATAGACATGCCCATAGGCCAGTGTGACAGAAGCAACTCTTTGAGGTTTGCCTAGTTTGTGCAAGCTGTTACAGACTAAAAAGTACAGCATATTTTGGATAGGTTACTCATACCAATCTTTAAGCCTCTAAACATTATTTTTATTATGATTATAGCTGAAATTATCGATATGGTTTATATACTATAAATCAAGTCGAGCTGACAATGATTAACTGTCATAGGGAACAGAGGCTCTGCAAACCCTTGCTTCGGCTTATTCTGCTGATGTCTTGAGTGAAAGCTATGTAAAATCATGGGAAGTGCAGCAATGGCATCCCCTTCCTCCATACCAGATGACATAGTCATAAACACAGGGACACATGAACGCACAGTTTTAGCCTGTAGGAGCCACCCTGTTCATATGTTTAAGGAAGTCTGGAAGAAAGAAAAACAAAATAATATTTATGAAGTTTCTTCAAACTGGGCATTGTGCAAGATTCCTTTAATGCTTGTTTGTGCCCTAAAATAAATACCCTAGTTTATCTCCTTTCAAATGTACAATTTAATCTCCTTTCATAGGTGTGAGAAGCAGAGGATTGGAGAATTATGTCTCCCACTTAAGACTGCACAGGTAATGTTAGGGTGTGTTAGTTTTCCAACTTAACAGAGAGATTGGTTTGCTTTGACTTGTAGTTGTGAAGGTTATGGTTCCTGGCCTGTTGGTCCTGTCACTTTGGGACCTGTGTTGAGGTAACACATCACAGTGAGAGTATTTAACTACTCACCATTCCACCCTATAAAATGATGCCTTTAAGAATTTTGAAATTTTGCAATGCCATTATGAGGTCTTATGGTTAAACTGATGGAAAGGGAAAAGAGAAACAAGTCAACTTGTGAAGCTCAAGAGAGAAACAAGGCAAGAGGTTTTTTGAGTAAGAGATTTATTAGGGAGATTCTTGATGCTGTTGAAAGACAGCATAGTGGGGGGTATCCAAGGAAAGTTCAGTCCCTCAAGGCAATGCAGGGTTTCCTTCTTATGGGTTTTGGGGGGAGTTGTCTTGCACCACAAAGTTAATGAGAAGTCTATAATGCATGCTTCTGATTCCAGGGTGACCATGGGAAGAGAGAAAGCACTCATTGGTCCTGTTAGTTATCGAATATCTGTTGTACATCTATCATAAAGGATGTGTGGATTACAAAAGCTCTGAGAGCAGTGCTTAGCAGTGCTCACTTCCTTTGGAAGTGAGGCTTACAGACTCACAGGCAGTTGGGTGCCTGCAGCCTAGGGCAGTAGCTGTGTGAACAACAAAGAGAGACCCACTGCAGCGAGTGTTGAGAGAAGCCCCTAGCCTAAGCCTATCAGGTAGTAATTCCACAAAACCAAGTTTCTACCAAGCCTCACGTGGCCTGTTATTGCATCTTTTGCCTTTCTTTTGCTCCCTGTCCCAACTCACGTGTCATGTTTGACCCTGCTTAATTCCCACTGCCCAATCCTCTTTTCCTCACTGCCTTCCCTTCATGAATTGCTCTTATCAATCGCTTCTATGTAAGTAGTCATCTGTCTCCCACATCACTCAGGGAGCTCTTTGAGATGAGGGCTGGTCTGTCTCCTCTTTGTTAATGACTTCTCTGGAGTATGAAAACTGGCTGAGAAAAAAGGATCAGATAAGTCTATTAGCCATTTTTAAAAGTTTATGAAGAAAGGCAATGACAAGTGATAAACATTAGTGTTGTTCACGGAGAAGGGCTGCAAACGAGGTAGAAGATGAAAAGATAGACTAATGAAGAGAAAGCGGAGCGCTCTCTAACAGGCCCAAGCAGGGCCAACATGGTGCCGACAGGTTTTGCTCTTTCCCATTCTCTCTCCCTTGCTAAAAACTGTTAGGTGAAAGCAAGCTCCCAAGGTCCATTCCCTTATTTGGCCACTGACTCATTCCTGTCTACACTGGCTAACCTGTCCAATCAGGATTTACCAGCACATCCTAGCACAGACTACCCTGTTTTCTCCTTAAAATTCCATGCCTTCAAAAAAACCACTGCTGCTGCTCATGATGACGATGATGATTGTGATAGAGGCAGATGGATATAACTAGAAAATATCATCCTGAGTGAGGGAATCCAGACCCGAAAGGACATTCATAGTATATACTCACTGATAAGTGGATATTAGCCAAAAAGTACATAATACCCATCATACATCTATTTTGAATGTATTCTCATCTTATTAATCAAAACAGAATTAACACTTGGATTCAACTTGTGAATGCACGTCACATTTACATTAGTGAAAAAAATAGTAAATATCAGAAACTTTCAAAAGTTAAAAAAATCTGAATAATAGTGGAAAAATCAAGGACCACCGAAACTGAAAATAGTAAGTAAGACTTGTTAGCATTGCTTGTGGTTTTCTTTGCTTGATTGGAAGGACTGGGAGCCAACCCACAGTTTTAGTCTTTCATTGAGCAATACATCTCAACTCATAAAATGGAAATAGCTGAAGTGAGGAGAAATTACTGCAGGCAAGAAGTCCAGAAGTCTGCTCATTTTCTCCTATCTGCCCCCAAAAGACAGACGACAGCTCTGAACTAGCACAGACGTGTCCTTAAGTTAGAACTGGGTATTTGGATTTTTAAACGAATGTCATGGCTGGGGGTGAAGATCAGTGGTAGACACCTTAACTTGAATATGCAAGCCTGAGTTCCAATCCCTAGCACAGGAAGGAGGAGGAGGAAGAAGAGGAGGAGGAGGAGGAGGAGGAGGAGGAAGAGACCAATTAGAAAATATTATTGGCAAAAAACCTGTTCATTCAGAATGCAGACATTTTTTTTTATACTGTGAATCATTGCTTGATGATTCAGAATTTTCTAAAAAAAATTTTCAAAGTAATTCTGGGGAGGCTAATTCTTGTGACACATAAAACAAGTTCTTTTTTTTTTTTTCTAATTTATGTGTAAATATATGTCCTAAATTGAGGCTACTATCTGACATTTCAGGCAAGATCCTTAGTTTGTAAGAAAAACCGGAAATGACTGGAAATTTTCAAGTAACAATGCCAGTCTTAAAAACAAAATCAGGAAGGCTCACAAGATGACTTTGCAGGTACAAGCACTTATAAACTTAGTGACTTAAGTTCAGTCCCCAAATCCCACTGTTGAAAAGCAAATCAGTCCCAGAAAGGTGTCCTTGGTTCTCCACATAAACACTGTGTATACCCACATATACCATAATCACACTCATCTGCATATATACATGCCCATTTGAATAATAAGTGAATAGATAAATAAAATCAGGCTAGGAGAATTGTAAAATCAGAAATAGAGGAAATTCCAGGAAGCCTGGACAGGTCACAGAACAAGAACACAGGAATCAGCATGTTGCAGATCCCACAAATGCAAAGGACCCCAAACCACCCCTCTCATCTCAACCTTTAACTGTCAAGGGAGAATGCCCAGTTGACTGAGTTTTGGGCAGATGCCCAGTTCACTTAGTTTACCTGTTGGCTCTTCTGGGATAGAAATATCTATGATGCTGACTTAATTTCTGCTTATTTACCCATGTCACATTTCTCAGAATCTATGCTGTCTTTGTTGGCATTCTGTCACTAAGAACAGGAGGGAAGGAAGTGGGGGCGCAGGGGGAGGGAGACGATGGGGACACGGCACACAAGAAACAACTCGAGGAGCGATTTCATCTTATACATCGAGCATCATCAAAGGAAGCCAAGACAGGAATTCAAGGCAGGAGCTTGAAGTAGAAGTAGGAACCATGGATGGACGCTGCTGCTTCACCGGTTTGTTTAGTTACCCTTCTTATATAAGCCAGGCTCACCTACGGTAGGCATGGACCACCCACAGTGCGATGAGCCCTCCCACATCAATCAGCAATCAAGAAAATGCCTCACAGACCCGCTCACAGGCCAATCAGATGCAGACAATTCCTCAACTGAGGTTCCCTCTTTCCAGGTGCCTCTAGTTTGGGTCAAGTTGACAAAGACTTGAGACATCTACCAAAACCTCCTAAACAAAATCAATATTCCATAAAGATGAAATGCAAAGTCCAGTGCTGAAAGAGCAAGGAGCACAGCTGGACATGGTGGTACACATAGTTAATCCCAGCGCTTGAAAGATGGAGGCAAGAGGGATTTAAATTCTAAGCCAGCCTGTACCAGACAACCTAACCAAAAAAGAAAAAAGTTTTTTCCTTATAACTCAATGCATTGCAGATGTGTACCTTTTCCTCCTAAAATATTGCCCATTAGTTTCTTTTTTTTAAATAAAAAATTCTTAGTTTTCTCTCTTTAAAATATCTGTCAAGACCAGACATTTAATACTTAACTTTAAACTTGACTATAAATCATTTTATATGAGAATTTCACTCAAAGACAGACATGAAATGTTTTTTGGGTTTTGGATTTTGATTTTGTTTTTTGTAAGTGCACTAGCCATTTTGATGTGTCTGACAGGTTTCTGATAAGAAAGGAATGTCTGAAGGGAAGAAACAATCATTTTTCTGTATTTACTCAAGCAAAATTTCCCAGTTATTCACTTGAAATCCTGCCACACTGAAAGACCCTTTGAGGAAGAAAAATTTGAGCACAAAGTGTTAGGATAACTAAACTTTAGGATAACTTTATTTTTTGGACCTACAGTGTTGGTCAACCTAATCACCTAGAAATCCCAAATATCAAAGATCAAAAGATGAGCGCGGTGTATCAGATAGTGGGGACTTAGTGTTTGGGCACGGTGTATCTGATAGTGGGGACTTAGTGTTTGAGCAAGAGTCCAGTGGAGGAAGATGAAGAGTATCTGCCAGGCATTTCTCCTTTGCAGCAACAACAATATAAGAAGAAACAGAGGCCCTGGAGTGAAGGGTAGGATAAATGATAGTTTTAATTAATGATGAGTAGTCTTGTTTTAGAAGTCAGGACCTTGGAGGTCTATTTTAGAAAGAGTTTCAGAGGATAAAAATAGGATGTTTAGGGCTGGAGAGATGGCTCAGTGGTTAAGAGCACGGACTGCTCTTCCAGAGGCCCTGAGTTCAATTCTCAGCAATCACATGGTGGCTCAAACCATCTGTAAAGGGATCCAATGCCCTCTTCTGGTGGTGTGTCTGAAGAAAGTGACAGTCTATTCACATATATAAAGTAAATAATTAATTACTTTTCAAAAAGTAGGATGTTTATAAACTGGTATACTGTAGTGGTTTAAATGAGAAGTCCTTGTAAGTCTCAGGCCATTTGTATACTTGGTTCCTAGTTGGTGTGTCTTTGGTCATGATTAGGGATTGTGGTTTTGCAGGAGAAGGTGTGTTATCTCTCTGCTTCCAGTTTGTGGATCAGGACTTGAGCTCTCAGTTGCTCCTTTAGTGCCATGCGAACCTGCCTGCAGCTATGCACCCTGGCGTGAAGGTCATAGAGTCCCATCTCTCTGAAAATGTAAACACCAATTAAACACTTCCTTCTGTAAGTTTTAATGGCATGATGTGATGTTCTATCACAGCAAGAGAAGGGTAACTAAGACAGGTACATACTATTTTAGAGAAGTTGAAAACGTACTAGTGAACATGCTCTAAAATGTGCTGGGGATGATGCTAAAGAGTAAGGGGAGCAATCCATTTGATGGATGCTGATGAATGATGACCTGGATCTGTGATGGGAACAGACCTGGCAACTTTGAACTGTAGAATTGTCTGAGAAACATTTAACATAGTAATTATGATTATATAAGTTTCAATGTTCACAAGGTCCTTGGAAGAACAATTTTCTGGTTCAAAAGAGAAGATTAGGAAGGTACAACATTATGATGATCACAATTTATCCAAAGTAGCTCTTCAGTAGCCCTTTCTTGGTTTGAATTTATATGAATAAATTACAATAGTAAACAGCACCAGACAGCATTGGAATTTGATGAGTGTTTCTATTTATTCTTTGAGCCTACTTTGCCATGTTCAATGCCTTTTTGAAAATCAATTTCAAGATTGCTTTTTTGGCAATTTTCCTTGGTTAAGATCTTGAAAGCCATAGCCTATTCACATGACTTCTTCCAGTTGTTAACTGAGATTTTTTTGTGTGTGTGGCCACTTTAGGGTTTGTCTGTCCCCCTCCCCCTCCCCTTCCCCCTGCCCCCTCCCCCTCCCCTTCCCCCTGCCCCCTCCCCCTCCCCCGCTTTCCCCCTCCCCTCTCTGTTTCTATTCCTGCACAAACATCATGGCCAAGAAGCAGTTGGGGAGGAAAGGGTTTATTCAGCTTACACTTCCACATCGCAGTTCATCACCAAAGGAAGTCAGGACTGGAACTCAAGCAGGTCAGGAAGCAGGAGCTGATGCAGAGGCCATGGAGGGATGTTCCTTACTGGCTTGCTTCCCCTGGCTTGCTCAGCCTGCTCTATTATAGAACCAAGACTATCAGCTCAGAGAGGGCACCACCCACAAGGGGACCTCCTCGCTTGATCACTAATTGAGAAAATGCCTTGCAGCTGGATCTCGAGGCATTTCCTCAACTGAAGCTCCTTTCTCTGTGATAACTCCAGCTGTGTCAAGTTGACACAAAACTAGCCAGTTCTCTCTCTCTCTCTCTCTCTCTCTCTCTCTCTCTATCTATCTATCTATATGTGTGTGTGTGTATGTATGCAGTGTTTGTTAGAAATAATCAAATAAATGTACTCTACTAGAAACACTAATCTAGTGCATGGAAGCTATGTTATTTTGAAAATTAATATGAATTCTTGGATTTTTATTTATTTAAAATGTTATAATTAGTCAAACTGGGTATGTTGTTACATGCCTATAATCCCAGACCTAGGGAAGTAGAGATAGGAAAGTCAAAATCTGTGGCCAGTCTGAGCTATAGAAGACCTTGTTTCAAAACACTATAGTAAATAGATAAGTAAGCAAATAAATATGATGTTATAATCCATCTTTTAAAAAAAGATTTATTTTATGTGAATTTATGTTTTGTTTGTGTGTATGTCTATGTAAGGGTACCAGATCCTCTACCCTTGGAATTACAGACTGCTATGTGGGTGGAGGGAGTTGAACTCAGGTTTTCTAGAAGAGCAGCCAGTGCTCTTAACCGCTGAGTCATCTCTCCAGCCCCACCATTACCCTTTTTGATGATAAGCTAAAAGTTACTCTATTTTATTTTCTAAGTTTTCATTCATTCAAGAGTCTTTCAGTGGGGGAAAGCTGATTAAATGATCACATTGGTCCTTAGCATCCCCTTCAGGCTGGCTCCTGGCTTTAAACTTTCTTAATGATTTCTGCCCAGCATCTTAAATTTGCCACATGGTTTCCGTGCACATGGTCTAGAACCTACTATTTCTCCAAAGGTGAAAGTGACCCTGGAAGTCTCATGATCTGGATGCTAGGGTGCTCACTGCCACTGGGGTCATTCCTTCTACATGCTTTCAGAGTTAGGAGAACATGGAAATGGGGATCCTCCCTTCCCCTTTTAGAAACAGACACTAATTTTAGGGTTTACATAGAAGGAGAAAGGACCTGGGTAGCTTCAGTTATGTTAACCATAAAGATTTACTGATATTTTATTTTTCTGAATTTTAGTTTCTTTGTAAACTTTTCTTTGAAATGAAAATCATTGATTATAATGAGCTTATAAATAAAAACATCATGCAGGGAGATTAAGGGAGCCATGCCTACAGACTCTATCCCACATTCTATACATCTCAATGTCAGGATGGACGTTCTGAAGACTCAGAGCTTCAGTTGGGGTTTT
This sequence comes from Mus musculus, assembly GCF_000001635.26. Classification (NCBI taxonomy): domain Eukaryota; kingdom Metazoa; phylum Chordata; class Mammalia; order Rodentia; family Muridae; genus Mus; species Mus musculus. The sequence continues at coordinate 146,517,442 of NC_000068.7, read as the reverse complement.
ACACTTTCATTTTATATATATATTTCAAACAAGTAAAGCATTTTTATTATTCAAAATGAAACAACATGGCAGATGTTTCTGGCAAGGACCCCTCTTTATCTCCTCCCACCTAACTTTCCACCCTAGGTACCTACATCATTGATTCTGTTTGATGTCCTTCCAACGCTTCCTTTGAAAAAAAAGTGAATGAATAAATACATATTCTATGTTCCATTTACTGCCTTTATGTTTAACATGCCTGAGAGATTCATTTAAATCAGTACATGGGAAATTCTCTCTTTGATGTTGCAACTATCTTATATCCTACCACACTCGTCATGTGGGTGTACTGGATTGCAACCAGCCACTGTCAGAAGTAGTTGTATGTACTCTGTCTGATCACATCCTGTTACACAATCACATGGGTTCTCTTCCAGCATATGGAGGAACTAGGTTTTTAGAGTGGCTACCAAAGATCCTTACATGTTTGGTGGCCTCAAACAATAGAGATTTATCTTCTTAAAGCTGGAGAACTTAGACATGCACATTTAAAATGTGATCAGGCCCAGATGTCCCTGGACAGACTTTAGGGAGAAAGAAGCTTGTCTTGTCTTTTCTGGTTTCTGGTAGCTTTAGGCTTGTGGTTATATTATTTTTAACTTCCACTTGCTATTAAAATCGACTCTTGCATGTTTCTCTTTTTCCTCATGGGTGTGTGTGTGTGTGTGTGTGTGTGTGTGTGTGTGTGTGTGTGTGTGTATGGTGTCCTGCAGGGGTAGAACTCAGGCCATCCAGCTTGTATCTTGGGGCAGAAAGCACCTTGACCTACTGAGCCATTTCACTGTCCCTGTTCTCTCCATTTCTTACAAGCACATTTGCCAGTGGATTTGAGACCCATCCAGAGAATCTACAGTGATCTTACCTCAAATTTTTAAATTTAATTATGTTTAAAGAACCTTTCTTTCAAATAAAGTTTCAGTTGTAGTTTCTAGAGATTGGAACACAGAGGAACTCTTTGGAGGGTTAAGAGACACTGTTACAACTGCTACATTGGATACTAGCAAAAGGCTGGGAAGGTTATTCCTTCACATTCAGTTTTACACTGGAGGAGACAGTATACTCTTAGATGAATTACTGGGGGCAATGAGCAAGTATATAATGTTGCCAACTTTCCCTTGTATGACTTGTAAAATTATGTATATTCTCTGCCAGCTACATTTTCTATAGCACTGCCATCTTGTAGATGCCTTATCAGTGCCTGTCTGCCTGTCTGTCTTTCTTCCTTTCTTTTTATTTTGGAGTCTCTAGCTCAGACTGACGACAAATTTTCTTTGTAGCTGAAGATGACTGTACTGGCTGGTTTTGTGTGTCAAGTTGACACAAGCTGGAGTTATCACGGAGAAAGGAGCTTCAGTTGAGGAAATGCCTCCATGAGATCCAGCTGTAGGGCATTTTCTCAATTAGTGATCAAGGGGGAAGGGCCCCTTGTGGGTGGTGCCATCCCTGGGCTGGTAGTCCTCAGTTCTATAAGAAAGCAAGATGAGCAAGCCAGGGGAAGCATTCAAGTAAGCAACATCCTTCCATGGCCTCTGCATCAGCTCCTGCTTCCTGACCTGCTTGAGTTCCAGTCCTGACTTCCTTTGGTGATGAACTGCAATGTGGAAGTGTAAGCTGAATACACCCTTTCCTCAACTTGTTCTTGGTCATGTTGTGTGTGCAGGAATAGAAACCCTGACTAAGACAATGACCTTGAACTTCCAGTTGTTTATCTTCCTCCTCCTCCTCCCTCTCCTCCTCCTCCTCCTCCTCCTCCTCCTCCTCCTCCTCCTCCTCCTCCTCCTCCTCCTCCTCCTCCTCCTCCTCCTCCTCCTCTTCTTCTTCTTCTTCTTCTTCTTCTTCTTCTTCTTCTTCTTCTTCTTCTTCTTCCTTCTTCTTTTGCCTTTACTTCCCTATAGGATGGTGGATTATAGGCATGTGATTCCATGTCCACTTTGACATATTAGAAAAGAGCGCAGAACTTTATACATGCTAGGCAAGCACTGTCCCTGAATCAGGCAAGCATAGGAAGTAGTTTAGTAGTACTGGATTTTAATTGTTTTTTTTTTTCCACAGCCCTAGTCTAATAATAGTGTACTTGGCAGTCTGAGACTGTTACCTCGATGAACAATGCACACACACTTCACTCCTAACAATGTACCTGGCAACTTGCTAGCAACCAAGGACCTTTCCATTTGCTGCTGCATACACACCCCTCTCTGAACAGTGGGATACTGTTTCTCCTCTCTTTAATGACCATCAAACATAGACAGATTCATCTCTATCAGAATAGAAAGAATGATCTAGCCCAAGCAAGTTTGGGTTCATGCTCAGTAAGACAACACTGTGTGCACCTATGGATTTTCTATTTACCATTTTATGCTTATGCATAACTGGGCATGGATATGATTAAAATAAGACACTTTATGGAGCAAAGCTAGCATAATTCATATCTATTAACCATGATGGAGAAGTACCCCTTAATTACTAAATAACTCATTCTCTTCTTCTTTTTTTGCCCCCGCCCCAAATTACTGCTCCAAGCACTAATTAGGACCTTTGAGTATTTTCACACATGCTGCCTGCTGCTCCCTACTGTGCATTCTCATCTTTTTTCTATTGCTTTGCTTTAAATAAAGTTTCCTCTCTACTTTGCAATTTGTGTAGGCTTTTATTTCATTGTTGAATAAGAGGCCAAGAACCTGGAAACACCCAAGGCAGACAGCACCTCCTCTAACTACTGGTAACATCCTGTCTTTTTTTTTTTTTCTTTCTTTCTTTCTAAGTGTTATTTCAGAGTAGCATTACTTTGTCTGTTACAAGCTAAATTTTTCTTTTTTAGATTTTAATTTTTTTTTTTACATTTTGTGATTGTGTAAGTCTGTGCTAGGTATGTGCTGATGGCTGCAGAGGTCAGAAGAGAATGTCACACACCCTAGAGCTGGAGTTACAGGTGATTTTGAGCCACCTACATAGGTGCTGGGAACAGAATTTGGATCCTCTGGAGGAGCAGCAAGTGCTCTTAACTACCGAGCCAATTCTCTGGCCCCACATACTGATCTTTATTTTATGTGTATGGGTGTATGTCTGTGCCCTGTGTGCACATCTGTCCTCAGAGGCTGGAAAGGGCATCTGACCTCTGAGACTAGAGTTATAGATGGTTGTGAGCCACCATGGAAGTGCTGGAAATTGAACCTGGCTCCTGTAGTCGAACAGCCAGAACTCCTAAGCACTGAGGCATCTCTCCAGCCCCAAGTTTTAAACTTTGAATTTCATGTTTGTTATTTATTGATTAAGGCGGCAATGGAGTGTCTGAAAAGTACTTGACACTCTAAAGCCCAAGGAAGAAGTAAGTAACTTCAGGGTGAATAATTTCCTCAAGGGGTTAGAAGACCAACAAGAGGATTTTTTGAGAGAACAGCAACAATCAAAAAACCCCAACAAAACAAAACTGGGAGGTGTCCTGGGTAAATAAGCATCAAAACACTAATACGTGATTCTTTTAAAAAGGGAGGTGGGTGTTGCAGTCTTATGTCTTCACTCTGTAAGTATGATAGATGAGATGAACTTACATGCATAGATGCCTGGTTTTTGTCTATCCAGTTTCTAACACTGCCATATATTTAGCATACAGAAATGCATATATTTGTCTAGTTTTTCCTCCTCAGTTGGATTGGAAGCTCTGGCAGTGAGAGAACTGCTTCTTGTAATATCTGTTATTTCCTGGGCTTAGGATCTTGTTTTTACACCATAGGTCTTTACTAGATGTTTGCTAATAATGAGAGCTCACATTGCAAGAGAAAAATTGATTTCAGTGGGATAAATTCATTTTACTTTTTCAATCAGTGTAAGAAAAGATGTCCTTGTTCAAAGGAATGGAACAGTGAACATGTGTTTTAAAATCTGAAACAGGGCACAGGATAAACTGATGGTGACAAATACTCTTGCCGTAATGTTAGAGACAGCATCACTTCTCTCCCTTACAACAGAATTGGGGAGATTATGGCCTTCATCTATGATGTCATCTGGGGATGCAGGAGGCGCAACAGCTCTCCCATCATCCTAGGCATGGAGATTACATCTCTAGGTCTGTGAGATTTCTGCTGTTAGGTGATCTGTCTGTAGTCTGTTTTGTTTTGTTTTGTTTTGTTTTTTTGGCTAAATACTGTTCCTTTGGGTATATCTTAGTCGTAGCCATGCTATTTTGATAACTCTAAAAATAGAATTTACCAGAACGGAGAAGTTTTTGCATGCTGAGTTGAAATGTGTAGGGCTGCTTTATCATCTTTTTTTTTTTTTAACTTAATGAGTTTATTGAGTGCCTGTAGAGATCAAATACCAAGCTTAATACAAGGGTGTGTACATTTCTAGCACTTTCCTCCACTAGAGAAAAAGACTCTTGGATTATGCCTATTTGGATGAAAAACATGTGATTCTAAGGTGCCTCTTTAGGTACTTGCTAATAAAGCCAAAATATCAAACCTTGGGGATCCAGATGATAATAAACAATTATATAGTCAGTTTTCTGGTAAGAAATCATTTGAGCATCTTCTGTCTTAAAGTCTTGCTTCAGTGAATAGGCATCTGGCCTTAAAAAGCATGTTGGCCCGAGAGTCAGGTCCTTCAGGTTCTATTTCTGGTTCTGTTATTGGATTGCTATGAGGCCTTGCATAACCCAGGAGCTCTATCCGCAAAGCAAGAGGCAAGACTGACCTCTGCACTTGAGATTGGGTTCCAGATGCCTTGGGGACTGAGTGGACCTCACTGGACAACAGGCCCACTCTTCTCTGCTACCAAAGCCATTTATTTACTTTAGTGTGAAATTAGAGATCAGATTTTGACATGGCCACACGTGCTTTGTCTTGCTCCTTAGTGTGAATCCAGAAGTAAAAAAAAAAAAAAAAAATCTAGAAATAGTTTTCAAAATTTAAAAGTCCTACAGCTTTTCTTACTTTGTGTGTGTCTGTGAGAGAGTGGGGGGTTGGGAGGGGTAGGTACGCAGGCCAGGCAGTAGAGGGGAGGGAGTGTGAGTTTCAAGGGTGGCATCTAGCACTCTGGAAAGCAGGTCGCTGCGCTTCGTCTTGTGGGGACTACAGTTCCCGGGAGCACTTGCGGCCCATATAGGGGCGGGAGCTCGCGGTCCTGGTCATATGGAAAACACCGCAATCTGATTGGAGGTCACTGCGCAGACTCGAAGCTGGGCGCGCGTCCCCGCGAGGTTCCTAGCCTCAGGCTCCTAGTGCGTGAACAGTCCGGGATGTGCGCGTGCGTCGCGCCGGAGGGCGGACCAGAGGCACCCGTGGGGCGGGGCCGAGGGTTTCGCATCGACACCGCCTTCCTGCCCCGCCCCTGACCGTTCGGCCCGCCCCTCCTTCCTGGAGCCTCCGCTGAGGCTGAGGCGGCGAGGCGGCCGGGAGGGGGGCGGCTTGTGGCCGGAGCGACACGCGCCCGTCGCGACCCTATGCAGTGACTCGTGCGGCGCAGGCGCCTCCTGCCCCGCCGGCGGGGCCCAGGCTTACCGCGGCGGGATGTTCTCCCGAAGGAGCCACGGAGATGTGAAAAAGTCCACGCAGAAGGTGCTGGACCCCAAGAAGGACGTGCTGACCCGCCTGAAGCACCTGCGGGCGCTGCTGGGTGAGGCGTGGGGCGTGGGCTGTGGGTCAGAGCCACCTGCCGGGAGGGCCGGGTCCCACCCGCGGCGTGGGCCTGATGGGGTCTCAGGTCCGAGTGATGTAGAGAGCTGGGAATGGTGCGCAGCCGACCTTTGCTAGCCTAGATCGGGACCCTTGAGGCATTGTTCCTGAAGGCTGTACGTTGGCCCTGGGCGCTGCTCTGTCGTCCCAAGTGTAAACTTAGCCAGGATTCTCTTTTGGGTGCCTAGCCTCGGGTAACCTCTGTGCCTGAGAGCAGGCACAGAGGTGACTATAAGCTGTCCTCTCCAGGAAATAAACCAAGCACAAGTGGGGCGGGCTTGAACACACACACACACACACACACACACACACACACACACACACACACACGCACACGCAGCCCTACCTCTCTGCCACCTCCTCTCTGCCACCTCCCTCTCCCTCTCCCATTCTAAAAATTTAAATTCTTGACAACTTGGGTTAGACCAATAGCTCATGTGGTCCCATCACAGACTTCGTTGAACTACCATCTCTCACTCACTCTCCTTTTAAAATGTTACTATGTTTGAGTGTAAGACTTTAGGTAGGATTGATTTCAGCTGACCCCAGGACAGATTAGATGTCATTTCTTCTCTCCTGCCCTTCTCTCTTTTAAATTTACATTTTTTGGGGGTTGGGGGAGGGAGGATGGAAGGGTCCGGCTGATAGCTGTTTCCTTGGGTCTTTGGTGTGAAGGGGGCTCTGATCAGAGGAAGCTAGGCTTTCTTTGGGTCCAGGGAGGCAGCTTCTCCCTTATCATCAGAGTGACAACCATTACTCCCTTTTGCCTTCCCTATTCATGGCCTGCAGGGTGGAGGTTCTGCAGAGCCCAAGTGGGCCTGGAATTGACTTGTGATGGCTTGAAAGCTCTCCCCTGTGGGTGTGAAGTGTCCACAGGTTATCTGATGCTGGTGATGTGTAGCTTGGCTAGGCTATGCATTAGTTCTATCTTCTGTCTGTCTGGACAGACTTATCTGTATTTGGGGGCCAAGGAAAAGACAGGTTTCTTCTACATATGTATACTGTTGAAACAATAATAAAAAATTAAAAACCCAGTGTTTTTAAAATTTTAGACCATCTGCCACTTGAGAAAATAGGGCACAAAAGAATTCATTTTATAGGTGAGAATTTTAAGCATTCTTGTTAATGAGATTAAGAGTTGCTAATTATTTCTATTTATATTGTGTAAACTATTTCTGAGTGGGGGATTGGCCAGCCAATCAGCCAACCAATGAACCAACCAAATGCAAAACTCAAAACCATGACTGTTGCCTCAAAACCTACTCCCTTCCCCCTCAAAACCCACCAGATTTTGACAACTGAAGTTACTATCTCAGATCCCCAGATATTACACTTAATGTGTTCAGTTTATAATGAATGTAAATCAGTTACTGTTAGAAGGATTAGTTTCTGGACTTCTGAAAGCAAAATGTGATGTTCTTGGTAAGTTGAACTTTCTCCTTCCTGTAGTGAAATGTCTAGGCACACAAGTGCTTTGTGTTGGGTCCTTAGTATCTGATTAGTTCCTGCTGCAGGGGCATTCTTGATAAAGGAGAACTGAACAGTATTTTAAGGCATTTGATACTTTGGAACTTTTTCTGTGCTGAAGAATTTAAACCTTTGTTCTGACCAAGAAGGCCAAGATTAAGTTGGCTACATTTTATAAAGACAGAAAACCTAGACCAGAGTGGTTTCTTAGAGATACACTGTCTTTGTTACCGTCCAGAGAAAATGGATACTTTCAGGTCTGAGTATCCTTAATTTCTCCCCTAAGGTGTGTGGCTCCTTCCAGGTGCAAGTGGCAGGGATAGGCTGTGAACCTGGCCAATGGCATCTCTTTATGATTTTATCTTTTTAATGTGTGTGTGTGTGTGTGTGTGTGTGTGTGTGTGTGGTGGGCTTTGTGCTAGTGAGTATAGTTACCATAGAGGCCAGTAGACAGATCCCCTGGGGCTGGAATTAAAGGTGATTGTGAATTGCTCTGAGGGACTACTGGGAACCAAATTCTGTATAAGAGCAGCAGGTGCTCTTAACCTCTGAGCCATGTCTGCAGCCTGAATCATCTTTGTATGTGAAAAAAAAATCTGTTTAAAATACTGTTTGCGGTGTAGAGTTCTTCCATATTTCATTAGGAATACTTTTGTTGTTGATGGTGGCCAAGTTTCCTTTATGTCCTACTGTGATCTTTAACTTTAGGGGCTCTTTTTTTTTTCAAAAAAATAAAAATAAAATTGAGGAATTCTATATACATGGTCTAGACCTAGGCCTCCCTGCTCATATGTAGCAGATGTGCAGCTTGACCTTCATGTGAGTCCTGAACAACTGGAACAGTATTCCAAAAGCTGTTGCCTGTATGTGGGATATGTTCTTCTAGCTGGGGTGCCTTGTCTGACCTCAGTGGGAGAAGTGCCTAGCCTTGTAGAGACTTGATGTGCCAGGGTTGGGAGGATACCCACAGGGGTTCCCACCTGCTCAGAAGAGAAGGGGAGGGGAGAGGGGTGAGGGAGTCGGGGGAGGGGGAGGGAGAAGGATTGTGGTAGGGATGATTGAGAGGGGGGCAGTGAACAGGAAGTAAAGTGGATAAGTTAAAAAAATTAAATTTAATTTTTTAAAAATTGAGGAGTTCTAGCCGTAATATTTGGTGTAAACTTTTGCTTTACAATAGTAGTTTGACGACTTTAAAGAAAACTAGTGCATTAAAGTATTAATTCCCACAGCATCAAATATTTTATCTGGTTATTACCTTTAAAAAAGACAAAGTATTATTAAACTGAAAGATAGGAGTTAAGTCAATGTGAAGGCAACTGAAGGGAATGAATTTAATTAGTATTGCACATTATGTATGTGTTTCAACTCTTGCTTGTCACTCAAGTGAAATAGGGCTGGTATTTTTTCACATATAAGGATGATGCTACTGGTCAGAGTCTGCAGCTTGTCACTGCCTGCTACTTGTAGCATCACAACTTGGGGCAGTACCTAGCCTGCTCTTGAACCTCAGCTTTGTTACTCTGGATATGGTACAGTGAGAGTATGATACGTAATGATGTCAGCTTGGAGCAGGCATTTACCAGATTCTTCTTTATTGCTTTCTTCCCACCATTAATAGGATACTTTTTTTTTTTTTTTCCCCCGAGACAGGGTTTCTCTGTGAAACCCTGGCTGTCCTGGAACTCACTCTGTAGACAAGGCTGGCTTTAAACTCAAGAGATCCGCCTGCCTCTGCCTCCCAAGTGCTGGGATTAAAGGCATGCGCTACCACTGCCAGGCAGGATACCTATTTTAAGAGGTATTTTCTCCACTCTTCTTTATTATTTTATATAATGGTATGGCCTTATTCTCTTTTTGAAAAGAGTTTGTACTTCAGACAACTTGTGGAGAAATGGTTAACTATGAAGAGTAAAATATATTTTAGGATTATGATAATGACTCCAATTCAGTGCTACTTAGATAGCTTGTCCTGACTATATTTTTAAAATTGGCTCTCACAGGGCTGCATTTTAGATGGTTTGTATGCATCATTGGGAAGAACAGGGAGATACTTGCGTTCTCCTTATGCTATTTAAATTATCATTCAAGAAAGTAACTGAGTAAACTAAACAAACACCCCTCCCCCACAACTCCTACGTATTACTGTATTGCTCCAGTGAACAAGTAATTCAGCCTTTGGGAGGTTATGGCAGGGGCATTATTGCTAGTTTGAGATCAGTCTGGGTTGCATAGAAAGTTCTATGTCAGTCAGGTCTACAAGATCCTATTTCAAAAGACATTAAAAAATGTAAGGTACATTTATAATTTAAAAACTTCTACAAAGTACATTTATGATATAAGAGAAGCAAGTGAGATTAACTTAAATATATTTTATTTAACATTTATTTATTTATTTACATATATGTATGTGAGTACACTGTTGCTCTCTTCAGACACACCAGAAGAGGGTACTGGATCTCATTACCAGGGATTGTGAGCCACCAGGTGGTTGTTGGGAATTGAACTCAGGACCTCTGGAAGAGCGGTCAGTGCTCTTAACTGTTGAGCCATCTCTCCAGCCTCCGAACTTAATGTATTATATCAGTAGGTAAAGGCTAACACATAATTTTGCAGTACTTTGTTTATATGACTTATCTGAAATGCAGTGTCTATTATACAGTCAGGACACATGTTTGTTCTTACTAGCTACATTTCACATGCACGGTACCAAGCTATGACTGGCAACTGCTGGGAGTAGGTCTGGAGTTTGGGAAAGCAGAGGCATAGGGTAGGGCAGTTCTAGCCAGTAGAAGATGAAAGAGTTGTTGGTAAATATCCATATGGCAATGATGTATGAGGGCGGCTCTCACTGGTATCCATTAGGAGTTAGAGCCCTGGACACAGAGGGTGCTTGCGTGGAGCCTTGTGTAGCTCAGAGTTAGAGGTATCCTAACAAGCAGAGTCTGGTGCCAACTTGGTGGTTCAGATCAGAGAGGGTTCGGCTTACTTGAGCTGGAAGCTCATACCTATCCTTAGGTGGGAATTTGTGTGGAGACCTTTTAGCAGGCTAATAAAGAAGACTGAGAACTGCCCATCTCCTAGGACTACCAGAATAATGGATCAGGAAGGGAGAGACAGAGCCAAAGGTTCCTTGAAAGAGTTATGTCAGGGGGGACAGGCAAACAATGGATTGTTGGAAGAGGAAGGCCAGGATGAGAGATAAGAGCAGCAAGAACTTGTGATACTTCAGGTACAGTGGGGTTTCAAATGCTGGCTGAAGAGTGATTAATAGGAATTAATTTGGGATTGGAGGCTGTGACATTCAAGATTATTTAGAGGCCAGCACTTGGACCTCGGATTTGTAAGAAAACATTTTCTTACAAATTTTCTCTCCATTGATAGAGCATTCTATTTCATTGATATGGCATTCTATTTCTTCTTGCTTTAACTAGGGGCAAGTTCACTCACAATTTTGGGTGTTGCCTTTTTCTTTACTCATATTTATTGTGTGTGTATGAGTTACATGTGTGTAGTCTATGCACACTCTTGTGTGTATGTATATACACAGAGATCAGAGGAGAGCATCAGGTATCCTGCTGTCACTCTCTGCCTTCCGTTCAGCTTAAGACAGGGTCTCCCAGTAAACCTGGAGCAAGGCTGGTGGCCAGAAAGCTCTCAGGGTCCTCTGTACAGCTGTTAGCATGGGTTGTAGGTGTGTGTGCCACCATGGGTGCTGGGGGATTTGAACTGGAGTCCTGTACACTTTGAATATACAGCATGTGTGCTTACCCACTGAGCCCTCTTCCTAGCTCCTTATATATATTTAGTCATTACTGTTCTTCGTGTTTTGTACCTCTCATTCTTAGTTTCAAACATTTGTGAGCACTATGTACCATAATGCAGTAGCCTAGGCTGGCCTCAAACTCTCCATCTTCCTTTCTTTACCTGATGTATGTATGTGGCACCATGCTCAGCTTTTTCTTTCTCCCCCCGACCCCCAACCCCCCCCGACCCCTACTCTTCCCTCCCCTTCCCTTCCCTCTCTCTGTCCCCTCCTCTTCCCTCCCCTCCCTTCCTGCTCCCTTAGCTTACTCTCCTTTCTTCTTCTGACTACAGTAATACCTCTAAACCAGCTGGTGTTCTTTCCTTAGAATAGACTTCCCCTTTTAACTTTAGTCTGACTAGCAACACACCCCTTTATACAGTTTGATGATTGGTGATGGGCATTTGGGATCATGGGAGTATCATAGATGGAGCTAGGGAGGTGCAAGGGTTTCTAGCTAATAATGGGGCGTGGCAAGTTTGATGTACTACAGGTTAAGTGTGAGAAAAGGAAGGTCCAAGTGGAATGTCTGGGATGAGATTGTGGTATGTGGGGTTGGGAACTTATAATGAGAGGATAGAAAACCATGATATGATTCTTCATTATGATGAACTCATCGGCTCTCCCTACAACTATGATGAAGGTAGTGCTCCCACTTCAACCTACAGCAGAGAAACTGAGGTGTACTAAGTTAACCATTTGTCTACCAACTCCCAGCTGACAAGCTGATATTCATATCTACCAGGCTGGCTAGCCTGGTAATAGAAGCCTTTAATTCAAACTACTCTGGAGGATGAAACAGGAAGGCCCATTAGGCCACAAACTGAGTTCAAGACCAGCCTCAGCAATTTAGTGAGATGTACTCAAAAATAAAAAGTGGAAAAAAAAAAAAAAGCTAATGTTGTGCTTCTGCTAGTTATCTGATTCAAAAGGATATTTACACATCAGAATAGATATTTACCCACCAGAGTGAATGTTAATACAAAAACAAAACCTACTAGGTTTTGCCTGTCTTGCAAAATTTCTGTGACGTTCATAGCTCTCATTCTGGTCTGTTCCAGGAGATCTGGAAGATCCTATTTGACTTGAGCATGGCAGAAGATTTTTTTTAAAAAAGGCTCCTTTTGTGCTTTCTGATTCAGTTCATTGGGTTCTGTGTTTAGGCCTGGCAGGTAGTGAGATATTAGCATAGACAAGTCTACAACTTGAAAAGGCTGGGAACTGTAATGTCAGGTCCTTGCAGGCATTTTTTGGTCTTTTTCAGTTGGCCAAGTTAATGCCAAATGACTTTGTCCATGTTCCCATTGCTTGTTTTTCACCAATCACGAAGGCAGTGTATCTGTAACCTCTGCAATGTAAAATGAACTTTGTGCACTCGTACGATCCCTGTCTCTAGGATTCAGGCTGTCTAGACTTGAGAAAGGTGAGCCCAGGGCCACCACCTGAGCTGAAATGCTCTGTGTGTGATACCTGAGAATGATTGCTTTCCAATGCCAGTTCTGAGAAAAGAGATTATCTGTAGGCCCCAAATATTTTTCTATAAATATTTATAATTTGGATTTTTATTTTGTTGATAAGCACTTTATTCCTGGGCAAGCCTGAGTACTTCTTCAAGTTGTTTATAATACTGATCTTTGGTCTCCAAACTGAGCAAAATAGGTATAACTATAGCAAATTGTGTCTGTGTTTTAAAGTTGGATTTCTTTTTTCTTTTTTTTTTTAAAGATTTATTTATTATTATATGTAAGTACATTGTAGCTGTCTTCAGATACACCAGAGTAGGGCATCAGATCCCATTATGGATGGTTGTGAGCCACCATGTGGTTGCTGGAATTTGAACTCAGGACCTCTGGAAGTCAGTGCTCTTAACGGCTAAGCCATCCCTCCAGCCCCTAAAGTTGGTTTTCAAAGTAGCAATTGATTCCATTTAAACCTTGAAAATTTTAAAAAATAACAAAGTTACTAAACTACTAAATTAAGAACAATTAATATGTAGACGTAGTAAACAGTTACTTATCAAGTTGTCTTATCCTTGAGATTTTAAAAATTCAATTTGGAAACTTTGTTTTGTTTTAATTAGTATATGAAGATATGTGTGCAATTGTGTATATATCTGCTGTGTATTTAGATAGTATGGTATAAGGTCAAGGCTTAGGATTCAGTAGGAAAAGCAGATGCTTAAATGATGAAATTTTTGCACAGTGTTTAGAGCCATACAGTGGAATGGGAAGGAGCTATGGAGGTGGTCACCATTCAGGGAGGAACTCCACCAAGCCTCCTGGAGGTGTTGGGAGTGCTTACAAAGGAAGGTCAGGGCTGAGTTGGGATATGAATAATAGATAAAGGGCTTTGCCTGGTGGATAAAGAGTGGATAAGGACATTGGTGGAGAACAGAACTACAAAGGCAATCCTGCAGGGCACCAAGGACTTAAGCATACAGTAGCTTTTGTACTGGGTATAGATAGACAGTGAGAACCCATTGGAATGTTCAAAATAGAAAAGGTGGCTGTTTTTTCTTAAGGAAGGATCTGGGTGTCCCAGCCTCTCCTAACATTTGAAACCTAGATGCCAAGAGAAAATCAGTCTTTGTCCATTTGCAGTGAAAGCTCTGGGGAGGTACCTGGTCTGTCTTTCTATTGTATGGAAAACACATAGCTTAAAGTAAACCTAGTACTCAGAGGGAAGTCTTCAGAGATGGGGCTGAGGGAGCACTATGGATACTGTGCAAGCTACAGGGTCTAGCATGTTTATGCCAGTTCTACCCTTGAGCTGCCCAGTTGCAGGAATTAGTCTCATCCTGCTTTTGCTTTAGTTAGCTAAAGGCATGTCTGGGCTTTGCAACTAAAAGATGGCCAGGCAATGTGCTAGTAAGAGGCATTCCAGATTGACACTGGATATAGGGGGAGCTATGAATTTTCAATATTTTTTTAAAGAACCATGGGAATTTGAGTTGATAGTAAGAGGAAGAATTAATAAGAAGGGTGAGATCTGCAGAGGGGAGGGGTAAAGGAAGGCTGCAGACGTGGCTTAGCCGATAAGAACACGGACTGACCAGGCATAAAGACTTGACTTTAAAGCCTTGGCATTCATAGAAGAGGCTCCTAGCTCTGAGTGGAGTAGAAACAGAACTCTTGGGATTGCTGCTCACCAATGTAGCTCCAGGTTCAGCGATAGTTCTTTTCTCAAGGGAGTAAGGAGAGTGTTAGAGTGGGAGGACCCCCAACATTCTCTTCTGACACATGCATGCACAAACATACATACATACAACCAACTCAGACACGCGTACACGCAAGCACCGCAGAGTGGGGGTGGGCAGGAAAAGGGCTTGATGGGAGGAAGCCTCTTCACTGCAGGACTCCTAAAGGGAACAAAAATGTAGTACTGGATGACAGAGATGTGGTCAGAACGCTCAGGACATACTCTCTTCTCTGGAGGTCAGTGGTGACATCTGCTTGAGCCAGCTTTCTTGCTGGTGTGGTGATAGGAACTTGGAATGTCATACTCTGTCTTCTGTGCCATGTATAATCTCAAAATAAGGAAATTTGGCAACATGTAAGGCTTGCTTCTGTTCTTTTCAGAGTAAAAAGGCATTCAGCCAGAAGGGGGTGGGGGGAGCTGCGTAACATGAGCTTAGTTTAGTAGAGCAGATGTCACATTGCCAGCTCTGCCACTCTGTGTTCACGTGCTCTGGGGTGGGTGTGAGGTGGGACTGCATTGTAGGAGGTGATCTGGCTGTGACTGTGGCATGTGAGGGTTTGTGTGACTTAACCTCGTGTAAGCTGTAACTCCACAGCATTGACAGATCTGTTCAGGTAGTTAGTTGTCCTAGTCCAAAGTCTTTTCTCATGTTCTCCAGCCAATCAGAGTGATTCCTCAAGCCAGAGGCTCTTTCTAATCATGAAATAAGCTTATGAGGTGTCGGTGTGTGACTGTATTATACATACTCTGCACTTCAAGCTATCTTCCCTTGTACCAGCCTCCCAGATCTGTCCATTCCAACGGCGTTTCCGGTGAGAGGATTCAGAATGTATTATCAGAGCCTGGTGATTGACTATTAGATGAAACTCAGAAATCGTGTCGTAAGTGTTCGCCTTATGAAGATACTGTGACCCTTGGTGTCCTTGACATTGTTTCCATCTAGAAGACATTGAATGCCCGCTAAAACCCATGTATCTCCAACATTAAATCTGGACTTTTGCTGTTAGAGTTGTGATTCAGTTAAAAGAAAAAGCTACTTCGATAGAATCGAGGAGCTCACTGACTGTGTCTTCTGTGTGATTTCTGTTCTGCATATGCATTGATCTGCCAAGGACATGCAAAGTGACATTACTTGTGGCCTGCTGTAGGAGGGCTGAGAATGTAGGGTTCTTGCTCCTGCTGCATACAGTGTGATTGATTGGCAGCCCTCTGTATTCATCAGTTTCTTCCAAAGCTGGACTTCCCTCAGGCCTCTCACAGCGGAGTAACAAACCTAGCTTCTTGACAGCTTTGTCGTGAGACTCCTTGTACTCTTACAGTCCAAGACATCTCTGCTCAGGGTTCTCCTTTCTACCTCTCCTTTCCAGGGCTCAGACCCCCATGTAGTCTGAAGCCTCTACAGGCCGTTCCCAGATTTCCTTTGTCTCCCTCAGTCAGTCTCACACGTGTGTAATTCTGTCCACTTCTCAGAGAACGCACACCAAGACACCTTCTCTTACCCTATCAAATGTTTTCTATCCTGCTGTCTAAAACGATTCTGGGACAGGATGAACACACACACACACACACACACACACACACACACACACACACACACACACTTACAAAAGCATTCACGCATATCACAGTTCCACAGAAACTGCCTTTGTACTCTTGTCCTGAAATTACCTTTCTGTAGAATTTCCACAGCATTTTCACCTCTCATTGGCCACTTGTGCATTTTCTTTTTATTCATGCTTCTTGTGTTCTGCCTCATCTTCCCTACTAAATGAAGCTTATGGCAAACATGGCAGCTTCTTGCTTATCTTGATGCCTCTCAGTAACACATTACTCTATGTAGAATAATGCTTGGGCTGGAGAGATGGTTTAGCAGTCATGAACTTGTATTACTTTTGTAGAGGACCAGAGGTCAGTTCCCAGAAGACATGTTAGATAGCTCCCAGTCTCCTGTAACTCCAGATTTAGGCAGACCTCTAGCCTCCATGGGCACCTGCAGTCATGTGACTACACCCCTTCAATAATTAAACATAATAAAAATAAATTTAAAACATTAAAAATTTTTGAAAAGAATATTCATTTGGTATACTGTTTCCAGTACTGCCTTCTTTCATGCATATTAACTCACTTAATGCTCCTAAGTGAAATGGAGACATTTTATAGATAAGATAGAGAGCGGATAAGAACTCTATGCAAAACTCTGTAACCAAAAGTGTCTGCCCCTAAGGCAGGTAGCTCTAGAGCCCCTATTCATTTAGCAGCTGTATGTCAGTCACAGTGCTGTGCTAGGCAATGTGTGCAGCATTGGGGACGCCAGGGTTTGCACTGTAAGTCTGGATAAGCGAGTTTAAACAAACAAACAATAATCTCAGAATTATTATACAGATTTACTATATAGAACTTATTATACAGAATAATTATATAGAATTATTATATAGATTTGAGTTGGGAGGGATCTAGCCACCCATATGGATATATTTTTAAAAATTGAGAGTCTTCCTGTCCTAAAGATAGTTTTTACTAGTGAGAAGATGCCAGCACATATTATTTAAGACTGTGAATCAAATTCCCCTTATGTGGGTGAATTTATTATCAGACCAGGCCTTGGTGCCCAAGGAGAGCAGAGGTAAGGAAGCAGTGTTTCTGTGGGCAAAGGGGACAAGTTATCCACGTGGTAAACTGAGGCGAGGTAGTGAGGAATGGCTTGGACGGTGCTCCTGGAAAAAAATAGGAGGAATATTGCCAATCAGATTGTAAATTTACAAAATCCAAAACTGACTGTCCCCTTTTCTAAGCGAACACTTTTTTTTTCCACAATGAAGTAGTTGAATATTTAATAGTATTTTCAAACTGCACAGAATAGAGAAGAACTGAAGAACGAATATTTAGAGACTAAGTTAGTTTATTTCTGTCCCCTTGTATTTGTGACATAAAGCTCTGTCTTCTATGGACTGTGTCTGATAAGGTAAGGGTGTGTTTACCAGTTAGGCCTGATGTACTAGAGCTGACACAGAACTCTGAACTTTGAAGCAGAGGTAGACAGAATGTCTACATAGCTTCCTCAGCATGTGCCTTCATATATAACACTGTCAATATTTATTTTGGAAAGAATATTCCCATCTCTCTCTGGTGCTCTTAAAATAGGCACATACACAAATAGATCACCTTCAATTAAAATCAAAATTAAATAATGAAGTGGAACAATATTAAATTAAATTAGTTATATCTTCAGTTCATAAAAACTGCTATATACTAACAAGAAAAATTATAATGTATATATGTCACAACCAGAGAAATGAGAGCTATAACCATATTTAAATGTCATACTTTTCTAATACTTTAAGATATACAAACTTAAATATATTAGCAAATTACCTACCAATTATCAAAATTGCAGTTTCCCATCCCAATAACATACATGTGAAGTTTCTAATACACATTTGGTAAGACTATAATTTAGTATAGTCTTTCTGGGAAATGGCTTAATCAGTGATCTTCAAAATGTATATATAATTTGGCCCAATTTCCTCCTTTAAACTTGTTATATTTAAAGGTTATTCTTTAAAAAACATGTTGTCACATTGTTTGCATGTTGTTCATCGAAGTGAAATTCACATAAAAGTGATCATTTAAAGGTAAACAGTTTGGAGGCATTAAGTAATGTCTCTGGTAAGACATTATAGCCATAGCTTCTAGCTTTTGAGGCAAGAGTCTCTGTAGTTCTGACTGTCCTGGAACTCACTATCTAATACCAGGCTGGCTCCCATCTCACAGAGATCCTCCTGCTTCTGCCTCTCAAGGGCTGGGATTAAAGGGATGCAGCACCATGTCTGGCCTTTCAAAAATTTTTATATCAGCAGGCAAAGGAGCCCTATAGCCATTAAACAGTCACATGACTGCTACTTGTGTGTTTCTGTTTAGCTTGATAAAACATTTTTTACATTTACATTTTTTCTTAATTCTCAGCCAAAAGATGTGTCAGCATTTATACCAGCCAACACCCATGTGTGCAAGAATTGCAAACCAGTGCCAGCTGAAGGAAGGGGCAGAGTATCCAGAAAACAGTGAAAGGTCACATTTGGCCTTAGATATGACTGTCTGCCAGATAGATATAAATGGTGTCCAGAGCATTCACCAGCTCACATCCGTTCACTAACTTTTATTCCAAATCACTGAGGAATCCTGAGTTGATATTCTGTAAATTATTTAAGGATTATTTACTCAATTTGAGAGAAATAAATCACTGTCTTTTGAAGAGAGAGGTTTGAGCTGTTAAGTCTGTCTAGAGTAGAGACTCTCCATTGGTCTTTAAGTTATTCCAGAGAATTAAGTTATTTCACTTGCCTGGTATTCACAAATCAAGGCCCAGCCCTCATAGGATTTTCATTCTACCAAGACAAGCAATATATGAATAACAAAAAGTTTATAGTGTAATTTTAAGTATTGATAGAAAAATGGATCTTGGTCAGGATGTGTGTGCGCATGCCTGTCTTGTGTACATGCCTGTGTAGGGCGTCAGAAGAGGCTTTCTGATGTGTTTTGTTGAAG
Organism: Mus musculus; assembly: GCF_000001635.26. Classification (NCBI taxonomy): domain Eukaryota; kingdom Metazoa; phylum Chordata; class Mammalia; order Rodentia; family Muridae; genus Mus; species Mus musculus. The sequence continues at coordinate 146,498,722 of NC_000068.7, read as the reverse complement.
ACCTGAGTTGAGAAGGTGATGGCTTTGTCATTATCTTAGGAACGAGTATTCCAAGGAAGGTGCAGAGGCTTCAAGTCATAACTGTCTTGGAATTGCCCCAGAGCCCCAGAGTTCGATGAAAAGGAGCAGGGGTGAGGCCAGGAGGGGAAAGATAAGATAGGAGCCCCAGGGTGTGATGGACAGGGAGCTGAATTGCTGTGCTTCCTGTTTGGGTAAGTAGACCTGCTCACTAGACGCTGGCTGTCTCACTGCGAGCTCTCTATTGCTTATGGGTTAGTTACCTTTCTAATGCAGTGATGCAACACCACGACCAAGGCTTAGAGAGAGAAGGGTTTATTTGGGGCTTACAGTTACAGAGGGCTAAGTTCATGCCTTGTCCCAGCAGGGAAGTGTAGGGACTGGAGCTGGAAGCTGAGCGTCAACTGGGATGACACATGGCTTTTGAAACCTTGAAGGCTACCGGCAGAGATGAATTTTCTCCAGCAAAGACATCCTTCCTGAGCCTCCCCAAACATGGTCACCAACAGGGAAGCCTAATATTCAATGCCTGAGAAGCGGGGTTGGGGGTTGGAGATCTCATTCAAGCCAACACAGCTTACTTTATGAAGAGTCAAAACCTTTGTCCTAAGCTGGGCAGTGACTGGAGACAAAAGAGAAGAGAGAAGGAAGTGGTATTGGACAGCTCTGAGTGGTGTAGAAGCTGTGGCATGCATACTTGTGGAGAAAGAGGGGACACACAGTTTGTGTCCTTCCTCGCTCTGCAGGGACCAGTGATGAGGATGCAGGCTAGGAACACTGTGGCCCATGGAACAGGAAAGGTAGAGTATTCTGGACCATGTGCTGCGGCCCCACAATGGACTGCACTGGTAATTGGGTAATAGGCAAAGACAGGCAATTAGAAAGCACTGTAGACATGGAGGAAGAGGGAGACAGGCCATTGGCTGAAAAAGACTGAGCTGAGAAAAATGTCTGTGGGTCAGAATAGTAATGACTCAGCTATATAAATGATGACAAACAGCAGCAGACCCTGCCGGGAGGCTCATTGCAGGTTTTAACGCTTTTTTTGTATTTTGAGGGTTTCTTAATAAAAAGACCTGTGAGAACTTTGAATTTTGGTTTAGTATTAACTGTATTATGAATTAGTGCCACCGAGCCTTGTGTCTTTCTCAGACGGTGGTTGAGACCAGGCGTACCCAAGAAGACAGGGGCACACACGTTCCTGGGCCTCAGCGTGTTAACCACTGAAAGCACGGCATGTGTTCTCTTCTGACCACTTTTGTACATGTTCAGTTGTACTGTTCTGTACTGTGGTATTGCTGTGAAGAGACACCATGACCAAAGAAGGGTATAAAAGCATTTAACTGGGGGCTTGCTCACAGTTTCAGAGGGTGAGTCCATGACCATCCTGGCAGGGACATGGCAGAAGTAGCTAAGAGCTTAATAGTCTGCAAGATGTAGGCAGACAGACTGGGCTTTTGAAACCTCAAAGCCACCAGTCACACAACTCCTCCAATAAGGCCACACCTACTCTCTCCCAAAACAGCCCCACCCACTAGGGATGAACGATTCAAATGTGGTGGCCTTTCTCATTCAAACTACTACAGTCTGCTTGCAGTGGCTGCTGTAGCCTAAGCCTCTGGGATCCTTCAGAGACAATGTTAGTTCATGCCAGCAAATCAATAAATGCCTGCCTCCCTCTTTAGAGAGCAGCTTAATGGTTAGTGCTTGCTCTTCTGCTTGAGAGCCCAAGTCCATTCCAAAGCCCTGCTTGTATCCCACATGCTTTCCTGAGTCTTCTTACTGCTGTCTCCAGCCTGAAGATCCCATCACCTGTACGATGGTAGACTCCCAGAGCTGTCATTTCTGAGCCTAGACCATCTCATTAGCACTTTATAGTCTGTCTGGCAGAGTAAGAGGTTGACTCATATGGTCTAAGGCTACCAGGTCTTGTAAATGAAAGCTTGTTGTGATTGGAGATTTCATCACCTTTTTTGGCATCTTAAGGTATCCATGTTTGCTTCTTTCCACTCAGTACAAGCTCTTGAATATGACATAAGCATCTCTTGCTGTAGTTGTGTTTTCTATCCTTTCTACTGAATTATAGATACACAGCCTTTCCCAAACATAACTAATCTCCTTTCAGCAATTAGATCATTACCAAGCACTCCGAGCAAGGTATGGTGCCATTCCTAAAGTGCACATATTGGACAGGGAATTTGTGAAAATTGCTGCTTTTAGAAATGATCAAGCTATTATTCTATGTATCATTTGTGTTAACTTTTCTTCAGAATTGAAAAGTTGTGTTTTCAAGTTTAAAGAATAGTGTATCCAATGTACAGACTGCATAGTTGCTAATTTCTTTTATAGTAGTTCAGTTTTGAACTACTGTAAACGAAAGTTTTTCGTTTCTTTACAAAACACTGGGAAGCAACTTTTCTTCTTTTAGCTTTTTTTTGGGGGTTGCATATTTAATACACCTATTATGAAAATTTGAATAATGTGAATGAGCTTTGAGTAGTGTAAAAAATCATTTAAAATTCCGCAGTCCTTTATCCATTGCTGGTATTTGGGTAAACCTGCTCTCTTGCTTGTGCATGTTCCCCTGTCTCTCTTGCTTTCAGCTGTGCTTGTGAGCACCCACACACACCACCTGTTTGCACGAGTTATCATTATACATAGTCTAATGCTGTGTTTTTATGAAGATACCTTAAACGTTTGTGCATTCCAGGATGGGAAGACTTATATTATCCTTACGTGGCTGTATTGTGTCTTACTGGGCTCCTATAACAAACTGTTCACTACTCCGGTAGTGTTGCTATAGCAATTAACGCTGCTCACATTGTTCTGCCAGCACTGGTGCAAGATCCTCGCTACCCGCCCTAATGTTCTGAGTTCCAGAAAGAAAGACACACATGCACACGCACATGCTTCCCCTCCGATACTCCTGAGTTATTACTTAGTAAAATCTATATTCCATCTTTGCTGCCCTAGACCCAATGGGGGCAGGGAGGGCCCTGGGGCTGCTCTTCCCAGGCTCTTATATCATTGGTGTGCTCTCTCTTCTGCAGCTCTCAAGAAAGCTTGGATCTTATTTGTCTTCCTTCTCTTGGTCCTCTTGCTTGGGAATCCTAAATTCCCTGCCTTTGTCTCCCTGCCCAGCTATTGGCCACCAGCAACTTTGTTTAGCAATCAGAACCAACTGAGGGCAGGGACCCTCACTGTCTTACATGCAGGATTCTTGTGCAATTTTGGGAACCCAATTAATATAATACAAGTGTTTGACTAAATCCACAACACAGTAGGTTGTGATTTTTATGCTCTTACATTCTGTCAGCAGATTGTATGCCTACAAGTGGCTCCCAGTGAACAGACAAGGGTTTTTTTTTTTAACTTGTGTAAGGTATACAACAGAGGTCAGTAATTTAGGCTGATGACAGAGCAAGAACATCATTATGATTTTCTAAAGGTAAGGACAGTCCTTTGGGGGAAGGCCACTTAAATCTTTATTAAATCAATTTCACATAAAAGCCACCCTTTTAACCTGTTCATGAAGAAGGTCATTTCAATTGCACACTGTCACTGATACCCTTTTAAAATATGGAGATGACTCAGTGGATAAAGCACCTGTCCCACAAATTCTGCACTGGACTCGAGTGCAGATCTCTAGAACCCATGTAAAAGCCATGTGATCTTGGGGCCATATGTAATGCCAGAAGTAGTAGAGATTGGATCCCCAGAGCAAGCTTGCTTGCCACACGAGGACAGAATCAGGGAACCAGGAGGTCTGGGTCAGTGAGAGGACCTGTCTTAAGAAATAATGTGGAAGATAGCTTCAGGTATCCACAAATGTGCTCTAATATGCATATGCAGCTGCAAATATGGGAACACATACATATCTATACACTACACTCATAAAGATGCAAAAATGTAAAATAAATTAAGCTACCTTCTAGGTTTTTTTCCCCCCTTCTGGATTTAAAATGAACCTGTAGCTTATGCCACATCTCTCCTGTTTCTCTCCCTCCCCCCACCCCCTCTCCCCTCCTCTCCTCTCTCCCCTCTCCCCCTCTCCCTTTTCCCCCTCTCCTCCCCCCTCTCTCTAAGCAAATTGAAATGAAGTGCATTTTTTAGGTGTTTCCTTGCACTCTCCCACCACTTTTTGTAAGTGTGGACCCAATCAACTGAGCAGCGGAGAGTCCAGCCATGTGGGGTCCAAGCTGGCATGAAGTGCCCTCTCTAACCCTTCTATCTACAGGCAGTGAAGACTATACCTTCCTGCTGTTGTTGCTGGAGGGTTAATTGAGTCACTCTATGCAGAGCTGTTTTGTAGGCTATTATTATATGATTAATAATAGTTATTTGACACAGACATTATTTGATGGCCTTCTCCACCTTCTTAACCACTTTTTTGTTTCATTAGCTGTTGAGAGTAGCGAGTAAGAAGTGACGATCTATGTCTTGCTTACCTATTTATAAACTGGTCCCAGTCCACTTTAGAACAGTATACAAGTATGATTGATTGGCTTAAAATGTTTAATGAGATTTCTGTGAGCTTTTCTTTTCTTTCTCTTTCTCTTCTTTTTTTTTTTTTTTGGGGGGGGGCGGTGAATTTAGAGACAGGGTTTCTCTGTGTAGCCCTATTTGTCCTGGAACTCACTCTGTAGACCAAGCTGGCTTTGAACTCAAGAGATCCACCTGCTTCTCCTTCCTGTGCTGGAGTTGAAGGCATGAACCATCATGCCCTGCTTCTGTGAGCTTTTCAATTGGTACTAGTACTTATTTCATATTTTATTTCAGCCATCTGTCTGCAAAGATGTTTTTGTCTATAACTAAGAGAAAATAAATATAAATGTATAAAAGGAATTTCCCTTTTCTATATAAAGAGGTCCTAACTAGAGTGAGATAATCTAGCTATTCTGTAATGTTGACTGACCAGGCTTCCTGCCTCTCTGCTGTGTCATCCTCACTAAGACAGATTTGTACTCTGAGTATCAGACCCACAGCCACCTGGATGGAGTGATACCCATGATATCCAGGGCATTTAAAAAGCTGCTTCTCCTTAAGTCTATTCAGGAGCCATGAGCACTTCCCCAGTACTTCCATCAGTCTTCTCCTGTGTGGATGGATCAGCACTGTGTCACAGACTTTGGCCTATGACTGTAACTGGCCAGGGTTATGTTGCCATCATAATTGGCTCAGTTACATCAGGCCCACTCCCTATGGGTGGGGTATATGTCAGCCTTCCCAGTGGGTACAGCTCTGTGAAGGAGTAAACCAATTTTCTGTTAGGAAGAGTGAAGGGCTGACTGAGGGAGCGGGTAGGTGGGTGAAGGAACTAGGGAGAACTAGTAGTGTTGGCTTCAGGCAGCAATAATGCTTTTGTCTGAAGTGCATGGAGAACCCTTATGGAAATCAGTTGCCAATTATGGCAAGCGTACATATGTACTTACATATGGGGACATTAAAAATTAGTGTAATTAGTATGTAACTAAGGAGACACTATAGTAAAATATCACCATAATTTATGGAATAAACAGAACTATCCAAGAAGCCAAAAGATACTTTTATTTCCTGAAAATGAAACTGTATTGTAGCCTGGCAGTGTGGCACATGCTGTAATCTCAGCACTCAGGAGGCAAAGGCAGGTGGATCTCTGTGAGTTTGGGGCCAGCCTGGTCTAAGTTAAGCCAGGATAGTTAAGGCTACACAGAGAAACCCTGTCTCTAGGAAAAGAAAAAAAAAAGACTATGTATTATATAATTTTGGTCCCAACATGTCTTCATTCCTTCTGATGGTCCAGTAGTAGAACTTGAGCACAGGGTACATGAGTCTTTTCTCTTGGCCTTGGAAGCACTTAACATTGCCCTTTGTATTAACAGTGACAAGCTCCTTAGAGTGTGGCACCGAAAGCCTGGTTAGACTAGGTGCCTTCATTCACTGGTCGCTCTAACGTGCTTGTTTTGTTACTATGCATTATAAAGCACGTAATTTTGTTCATTACTTGTGTGTGTGTGTGTGTGTGTCTGTCTGTCTGTCTGTCTGTCTGTCTGTGTGTGTGTGTGTCTATGTGTGTCTGTGTATGTGTGCAGGTGCCTACAGAGGCTGGAAGAGGGAGTCATACCTCACAGAACTAAAGTCATAGGAGATTATAAGTCATTCAATGTGAGTGCTAGAAACCAAACTCTGGTTCTTTGTAAGAACCAGCAAGCACTTTTAACCTCTGAGCCATTTCTCTATCCCCTAGTAAAAACTTGTGTGCCTAGCATGTGGCTTGGCTTCAGATAAATGTCATGGATGAAATAGACTTGGATTTTGGCTGAGGGACAATGAAAGAGTGAGGCTGATGAGAGGCTTAGTGGGTAAAGGTACTCGCTGCCAAGCTTGATAACCTAGCTCTCATCTCTGGGGCCTATATGACAGAAGGAGAGAACCAACTCCAGCATGTTGTCCTCTGACTTTCATTTTGTATGCTACCACATGTAAGTGCTCCCCCCCCCCCCCAGTAAGTAAAAAAGATGAGCTATGGTGACTAAGTTGGGAACAGCGGGAAAGGAGGACTTGAGTACAACAAGATGGTAGATTTGAGACTTGATTCATGGGCCAGTAGGGTGGAAGAGTTGTTGGGGTTAGGGTTGAGGAGTGGGCAGGAAAGATAAGAAATGGCAGGGAGAAGGAGAATGAATCACGTGAAACCAAGGCTTAGGAGGTGGGTAGTAATCACCAGGTCTGGGCTCTGGCTCTGGGTGTGGGTGGTAGAGGTGGAGCCTGACAACTACATTAGCGATGAGGAAGCCAGGCATCATCCATGTAAATGTTGAAATCACCAATAAGGAAGACAGGGAGCCAGGCCCTACCGTCACTGGAGAGTGTACTGGAGCATAAGAGACAGTACCACTCCAGTTGGGGATGGGGTGGCCATTGGTCTGTGATGGATGGTGTGATGAACAGCAAAGGAGCTTTTTGTATATGTGAGGAAAGGACCAGAATGGCTTAGAAATTGTCGTGCGCGCGCGTGTGTGTGTGTGTGTGTGTGTGTGTGTTGAGATTTCAGGGGCTTGGGTTTATAGTGCCACATGAGTGTAGGCAGATGGTGAAAGCCTTGTCTGTGGCTGTAAGGGAAGTGTTCTGAAGGGATTGCCAGGTTTAGGGAAGAACTCTGTTAAAAATATGGTGGAAGAGAGGAGAGGAGACTTGTTGATATTACTGGATATTGCAGATGGGTGGGCTGTGTTAGGGACCTGGGATGAGAGTCAGTAGAATCCATATTTGTATGGTGTTGGTATCTAAGATAAGGGTCACATGAGATGAATACAAACCTGAGGAAGCCTTGGGAATTGTCTGAATTACTGTTCCTGATTGCAGCCTTAAGGTTTCTTAGGCAGTTTATGGTAGGCAGGTGAGGGAGAGGGAATGGTGTCTCTCAGAGAACTAGGACCAATTCCTCCTGCTCCATTGGGTGGAGGAGATTAAAAGAGGAGCCAGAATTATTCTGAGTACATTATTAGTTAATATCTGAATGACTTGGGAAGTGACTGCATATCAAATATGTCTAGTGCCTAAAAGTGGATGGCACTAGACATATTTGTACTACATGGGACAACATAGTCTTATGTGTTACAAAGAATACGTATGAAGCAGACATTGGTCATCTGGTTCTTAAAGCTTCATAGAAATTGCATAAGTGTCTAAGACTGAAAACAATATGCAGGAAAAGAGATGAGGAACAGCAGGGAGGACTGAGATACATGGCAGAGTAATGTTGAGAGGTGGGGTTTGCTTTTGATCTGACTCTGACATCAGTAACTCAAGAACTTACTGTTGGCATTTGGGTTTGTGGGACAGAACCCAGATGAAGAGTAAGAATTAGGGCCAGATTTGGGCTACTTTGTGTGCTGAGCTCAAGGCTGAATCTGTGGAAGGTATGGGCTCATTAAGAGTACTATATGTTGGTTTTCTTTGTGAAATTCTTTGGAACTGTTGAAATCAGAACTTTGTGTTTTAGTTACTTTGAGAGATAAAGGGAACTGGTAACTCAGAGGAGATAATTGTTTTTGGATTAGGGTCTTACTATGCAGCCTTGGTTGGCCTAGAACTTGCTATGTAGACCAGGCTGGCCTCAAACTCAGAGATCCATTTGTCTCTGCCTCCTTAATCAAAGGCATGTGGAACCACCCCTAGTACATATTTTAATTTTTAAAATGTGAATTTTGGTTGTATTAACTCACATTTGTGCCAAGGTTAGGGTTATGGCTCCAGGGGTAAAGTGTTTGCTGCACAATTTTTGAGGGGCTCTCAGAACTCACATAAAGCTGGGTCTAGTGTTTATGTGTTACCCAGTGTCCTAAGGTGAGTTGGAAAGCAGAGAAGACAGTCTGTGGAAGCTTTTGAGGGCTAGGCATCCTGGGATAAGCATCAGTGAACAACCAAGAGACCCTGTCTTAAACAATGCAGAAGGCAAGGACTAACAGTTGAGGTTATCCTCTGACCTCCACACATAAATGTTGGACAAGGCAGGCATAAATATCTTCCTGTAAATAAGTGTGGCAGTAATTCATCATCTTCATTATCAAGGAATTTGCTTATTAAAAGTAAAAGAGAAATTGATGTCAATTCATTTTAAAATCATATAGTGGCAAGCTTGGAAGCTTTGCTGTCATTTCTCTGACCAGATTTCTTTCTAATATATCAGACTTAAATAATAGATGGTATATAGATCTGAACTAATTTTATAAAATGAATATTGACAGTAGTTTAAGGGATGAGCAAATGCTTATGTTGCTATTATTCTGAAAATACTTAGAATGTAATAATTGTAGAGTAGGTCAGATTAACTTATTTTATATTTAGATGAAATTGAGCATATTAGGGATGGTATGGCTGTGGACTTATTTTGTAGTTACGATAGAAGCCATCATCCTGTCTTCTTAGTTGGAAATCATTTTGACCAATATTGTAAAAAGTTTTGCTCTGATTTTACAAATAAGTCACTTTGTTGTTTGCTGTGATCTTCAGGAATGCTTTTGTTTCATCCATAGAAAGGGATTAGGTTATCAACCTCATGTCTAAGTCTTGCGCGCACCGGACTCGACCAGCAAGAACGATGCTGCAACAGGATCCTTCTGCACACGTTTATTGGGAGAGCTTGATTGCAGAGGCGAAAAGACTTCGAGCCCAGAACTGGTGCTGCTTTTATAGGCCTAGGAGAGGCGTGTCTCATACCCGGATTGGTTATGCACTAAGCCTCATTTGCATGTTCCTCATCTGATTGGCTACTCTCTCTCAGTACCTCACAGAGCCTCATTATCATACCTCATTTGCATGTCTCACATCCGATTGGTTACTCTCTTAGTACCTTACAGAACCTCATTATCATGCATCATTTGCATGTCTCACATCTGATTGGTTATACTCTCAGTACCTTACAGAACCTCATTATCATGCCTGGGCCAGGCAGTGTCTTTACAAAAAACTTTACTGCATATGTACACATTGGTTGTTTGTCCAATCTTATGCATGGTGGCCAGCAGTAGTCAGTGCCACTCAGCAACGGCACATGTGGCTTCCCACATCTAAGTTCTGCTGGCATGCAAGCAGGATGAAAGCAGCAGTGTGCAGCTAGGCTGGACCCCTCCTGCTAGCTGACTTGGGAGGGAAGCAGAGCTTACTTAGATAGGGTGCTGAACCTCCTTCTCTCAGGGATGAACCCATCTTGACCACCTATTTTAGGCCTTGGTCACTTTATCCTCAGAGTCTAAATCTAAGTCTTGCTTTCCATTGTACACATTTATATTTCTATCTACATAAGCTTTGTGTTTGTATATGGAAACATAATAGTCTTTAGTAAGGTTATAATTTTGGTTTTTTGAGACAAAGCCTCAATTTGTATCCCAGACTGGTCTAGACTTCACAATGCATTTCAGGTCAGCTTTGAACCTGTGACAGTTCTCCTGTCTCATCTTCCTAGTAGCTGGGGTTATATGCTTCATTCATCATACCCAGCTAGTATAGGATACATCTTAAGAGTCTTCATATGAAACTAATTTTTCAGGAATGGATTTATCTTATAATAATGATAGCTTAAATGTGTTTGTTGATTAGCTATGGCAATGTAATCATTCCTTGGATACTTCCTGTTCTATGACGAATAAGCTGCTGAGTCTGGAGAGGCTTCCTGGTACAGTTTGTGGCCTCTCCTAGATAAGCTCCTGGTGTTTACCCACGCTAACACTTTACAGCACTTTATAGCATGAGGAGGTACTCAGATGTACCAGTTGATGTCACGAGGAGTCCTTCCCTAACTCAGGCTAGAACAAGTCACTGTTGACAAGAAAGTTTGCATCAAGGTGCAGCTGTGCATGGCATCATGAAGAAAAGAAGGCACTAACCTAGGCAATTACTTAAATATGAGATCAGAATCATGTCAGCCTCTAAGGCTAATAATATTGGCTAATAAAGCCAATTATATCAGGCTTATCACTAGTGACATACATTTCTGACAAAAATTTCAACCTTGTCTGCCTAGTTTATTGTTAATTATTTATTATTTTTCTTATGCATGCTCTCTCTCTTTCTCTCTCTGTGTCTCTGTGTGTATATGTGTATTGTGTAAGTGTGTGTGTGTGTGGTTTATTTATATGTGAACTTGTATATGAATACACCCTTATGTCCATGCTCAGAGGTTGACATTTGGTGTTTTTTCCATTGTTCTCCATTTTCTTGAGAGAGGGTCTCTTACTTAAGTGGAGCTTGCTGATGCAGCTAGACTGGCTACCCAGTAAGCCCCCAGATCTGACTGGCTCTACCAGAAATTGCTAGGGTTGCAGATGTGTGCTGCAATTGGCCTTTTCATAGGTACTGGAGATCTGAACTGAGTTCTTAGGATTGCTGGAGAAACACTCACTGAGTCACCTCCCTGGCTTCCACTTTTCTTTTTCATGGCAAGTGTTTCTAAATGTTTGTTTTAGTAAGTCACCTTGACAAGTCTTCACTTGTCCTTTTTCACAAGTCTATGGTTTTGATCATCTGGCCTTCAGTAACATTATCCAGGAAACTGGATTAAAATAGAAAGTCCACACAGATACGTGTAGCTCTGGGGTGTGGTTAAAGGAGGCTGACAGTCCTCTCTTTCTCATGGAAGAGCCTGGCTTGGGCTTCCTCCTCTGCGTTTGAGTCCAACAGGGACTCCTGAGTGTGCTAAAGGCTTCCCTTCACTTGGTTAGAGATCTGTTGGAACAAGTTCTCATGAAGCTATGTTATGACTCTTCTTACTGAGGAGTGATAGAATTGCCATTGAGAAGGATTATGTGTAGAAAGAGATGGAAGGAGAATTGGCCTGGTTTCATGGGTATGCTTGTTGGCAGTATTTACTGTTGAGTTGGGATTAAGCACTATTTAGTGTGGGATGGCCTCATTAAGTGTATGAATTTCTGAGTCATTGAATTTGATAGCTTCATACATAAGTGAGGTTGTGTTATTCCTGGTGAGAGAGCTTTGCCAGAAGCTAAGTAATTATTAAAAACAACTAACATTTATATGTTGCCAACTGATTTTCTACAAGCACTCTGCACATGCTTATTTTCTTATCACCATTGCCATGCAGTATAGGAACTATTGCTAGTTATATTTTTCACATGAAATTGAGGACTAGTGTGTACTTGGTTGTCTCAGACCTTGTAGCTTCTGCGCTTGAATCCAGACAATCTGCTCTGAAGGTTTTGCCCTTTGCCTTTTCTGTTTACTTCCAACTAGAAGTGGAGAAAGAATCAGTGTCAGGCTTAGTGACAGGTGTGCAAAGAGAGATGCTAGGAAAGTTCTGCAGTGGACTGGCTGCTGGTGGTGAAGGAGCGGGAGTGATATAGGTACTTCAGAAACTTAGAGAGGACTCAGGCTCTGCAGGGCTGCCTGGCATTTGCTTCCCTGTGGTGTTTTGGAAGCCCTTGGCTGAGTTGCATGATGGTAATAAGATGGAAAGCAGGCTTCCTTGTCAGAGCTGGAGGGTCAGTGTGGTTTCCACCTTGGACTCCGCCTGGCCCTGTCCTCCCACTCCTCCCATCCCCTTTCCTCAGAAGACCCTGAGGCTGTGGACGGTCCTTAGTCCTCTGCAGAAAGAGCATTTAGTGGCAGATGTGCCACTAAATTTGAACTGTAGTTAAAACAAGCACAGTCCTTTCTCCCAGTCTGTCTGTACCTCCCCTGTGTGACTTCCACCTAGTTTCCCCCTGTCCAGGGACATGTCATACTGCTTCATTCCCTAGGGCATGCTAGATTTCCTGATCAAATCAGGTCTTCTCTTTTAGATACAGCCCTGCCCTCCACTCATACATCAGTATACCCCTGAATCAAGAACAAAATTTTACTGATATTTTCTTAAAACAATTGAATAAAAGAAACACTCTACAAAAGTTAGTGATAAGATAATGACTACCACTGTACATCTCCAAGCAGGAAATCCTGAGGCCATTAGAACATAAATGTCATGTTTGAACAGGCAGATTCTGAATAAGGCCTTCAAGGGTTCCTGGAAAGACAGTGTTGCTCCTAAGAATGTATGGACTTGAGCATTGCAGTGAGCATGCCACATTTACAGTATTAGTTAGGACTTCAGACACAGGGAACACTATTCTGCTACAGATTGAATGGCAGCATTGGGTTTTTATCTTGAGTAATATTTAGAATTTTGAGAATGTTTCTACTTTCCTTTAGATATATAATTCTAAAGTATAAATTCCAGTGGTCAGGACCTTGTAAACGGCACAAGCAATATCACTGGCTTAGAGGAATGGACAATGGCTTGCTGAAAATGGATAGCTGCTCTGATGAGGGTTTTTTTTTTTTTTTTTTTTTTGCCTGGGCTGACCAGGCCCGTGGGAAGAAAGAACCCTAGTGGGAATGGTAACTGTATCACCCACCTCTCTGGCATGTAGTCCCTGGTCATAGCAGAACTCTGTGTCACGGCAGGAACACATGATCCATAGTATGGAGGTGGAGTGAGTGGGGGCAGGGTATACATGGCTCCAGGGATGTGTTAGGAATGCACACTAGGTCACTTGGACTGCTTTCTCTTCAGTACCTAGAGCACTGGTGGTGGAGAAGGAGGGGCTCATATCTGCAGGATCTCCACAAGTTGCTTTTCACAAGTCCAAAGAATGGTCCCTTTTTGAAACCCCTGTCAAAGCTGCTTCTTCCATGGGCTTCCATGTTTCCTTCTCCCCAAAGAAAACTCACCAGACCCATCCACGTCCTCCAAACTTTTCGCTGGTTTGTGAGGGTCGTTCCCTCATCAGGTCTGGCCTTCGTGGGTGGGCCGTACAGTTTCTTGGACATTGATGTGTGAGTGGTGCCCACAGTGCAAGACAGAGCTCACTTAGGTGAATAGCCAAGTGAGCACACTGTTTTTTTTATCTCATGAGAGGGTAAGACTAGGTTTATTTTCTCTCCTTTCTGAAAATGTTTGTGAATCCTAATAATGTAAATGCAAACTTCTCTTTTCAGATAACGTGGATGCAAGCGATCTTAAGCAGTTCTTTGAGACCAACTATTCTCAGATATATTTCATCTTCTATGAAAATTTTATAACACTGGAAAATAGTTTGAAGTTAAAAGGTAAGCATTTCTACAACTCTTTTTTGAGCACTTAGGAAATTTTGGAAGTTATGTTGTCATGAGCCACAAGTTCTGCATTTTTAAGTTTTCTTTCTTCCCAGGCTTTGGGACCTCATGCTGGTGGACTGGTTGGCATCTCTGTCTCCCTTGAGTCTTCCCTCACACAGGGGTAAATTGAACAGCAGATGGCTAAAGGGAAATAGAAGGAACTCACAGAAGGCATGGATTCCAAAGGAGTAATTCATTTAAAGAGCAGGGGAGGAAAATAATGCATGGACGCTATTTTTTTTTTTTTTAGATCCAGATTTAATCTGTTTGGTTGCACAAGCTATAATCCCAGAGCTCTGGAGGCAGAGGCAGGGAAAGCATCAGCCTGGCCTACATAGTGAGACTGTACCACTAAAGCCCAAAATGACACAACACCACCAACAGCAAAACCAAATTCCATCAGAGGGGATGAGAGATGAGATGAGAATCAAGTGTCTCCTTTGTCCATATCTCCTGTCCTTAGAGATTTTCTGTATTATCAGTGAGTCTCCTCTGTGTGCTCATGTATGTATGCCCATGTGAGGGAAAACAACGCAGCCGTGGGAGTTTGGTGAGGGAATTGTGTAGAGTCAGAGCCATACTCTCCTCACCCTTCTTGCTGTTTCTCCTTGAGCATTACTTGGCCTATCTGTGTTGGTGTTCACCCCCACTCCCACCCCCACCCCCTTCCTGTCAGCAAGAAGCAGGTTAACAGATACACTAGGATTTCAGCACAGAGGTGTAGCACGCAGTATGGGGAAGCTGCCATCATTATCTTTGCTTTTCCGTTTCATGTCATCTGTTTTGGAAGTTGCTTAGGAAAAACAAAGGAGAGTGTTTTCCCTAGTCTCTCGTACCAACTTAGCACAGCATTCTGCTGCAAATCTCTCTCTCCAGCAAACATCAAAAACGGGTGCCCATTAACTCCATCCAGTCTTGCCAGGCTGCTTGGGAGATGTTTCAGATCCTGCAGGCTAAGGGCGGAGTGCCACAAGACTACACCCCCGTCCCCCACCTTAACGCCATTTGTAGGTTCTGGGTTGCTGCCTGTGCAGTGACAGACTGCCTATATTCAGGAATCTACTACTCTTTTCTTGGGGTTGGTTAATTTGCTGGGGGAGCTGGCAGAATGTAGGGAAACAACCTTACTTACTTATAGTTATTAGAAAATTCTTGTTCATTTACTTCGTTACACATGAATAACACAGATTTTAGTGGGTGCCTATGAACAGACAGATAAAGAGCTGTGTGTGAGGTTTGGAAAGCCCTGAGCACAGGAAAGTCCTTGCTATGGAGTTGGGGAAATCCACTCTGCTTATACACGATACCTTCATTTCCACAATCTGGGATCTCCCTCAGCCAGATTCTTTTGGATTTAATGGTGCTTCATTATGTAGGCATGATTGATCAGTATTAGTCACAGGTGATGAACTCAGCCTTCAGGATGGTGCTGGTGGATGGGGCTGAAAGTAGGATTTGGAGTGAAGAACAGCATTGCAGATAGAGGACAGAGCTTGAGCAAAGGCAATCAAGTGCCCTTAGGGCATGTTTGGGCTCTGGGTATCTTTTCCTTGTGACTTAAATTATGTGAATGAAATGTATAGGAAATCTAATCCTGCTTGCCAGGAGCCCTGATTTTCAGGCTAATGAGTTGGGAGTTCATTTTTAGTTCGAGCCCTTAAAAACATTTCCCCTGAGACAGGTGTCCTGTTGAGTGGTGAGTGCATAGGTGAGTTGGGGGTGGGGAGCTGATGCTGTCACCCATGTGAGAGCTGCTGCTCTGCTGGAGAACTGGAGAGGACTGACAGAGCAAGGCGATGGGTAAGGGAAGAGAAGAGGTCTGTGAGACTGAACACAGAGGAGAGAGAAAAGTCAAAGAACCCTTCAGGCTCCCAGTTTGATTTATGAGGTATTGTTGTAGCTGCAGGAACCTTTGAGGAGAAAGGTATTTGGAGGTATGAGGGTGAAGGCAGCTCTGGCCAGTCTGTATTTGAGGTACTTTGGGACACTCAGGAGTAAGTGTTGGCTGGGCAGCAGCTATGTTTGGGAGAAGTGGGTAGAAACTTGCTGTTGCCAAGGATGAAAGTATATCAAGGAAAAGGGAGTCAGCAAATAAAGGGGAGGAGATATATTAGTGTTGTTGGGAAAGGTGTTGGGGAATTATGTTGTCACAGAAGCTGGGGGAGAGATTTCATTAAGGCATGTGAGATCAGAAAGCCTGATGATGTAGAAAGATGAGAGCTCACATCTGACCTGAGGACAGTTCTTGGTGAGGAACTGTCAGAAGTCTGACAGGCAGACATGGAGCAGTGAGGTGTAGATCCCGGGAAGGCACTCTTGCAGCTGTGATGTGTAGACAGAGAGCCTGTCTTAAGCTGGTCATGGGCGAGGTGCTAAGGGCTGCACCTACAGCCCGAGGACTGGGACAGCCAGATGGAGAAATAACACATAGTGTGGGTGCTGGAGAAGGGGTCCAGAGAGTCAAGTAAACAGTAGAGAGACACAGGCAAGAGCAGAGAAGCTCTTCTGTCTGAGAATATAGACACACGTTTTGGGATAAGAAAGAAAAACTAAAGGGCTTCCTGAAGTGGCCCAATTGCTGTGATCAAACAGAAGTGTGCCCTGTGTGTGAAGTGGGAGGAATATGGAGGTTAGACCGTGTAGTAGCCTGTGCCTGGGATGCCAGCATTTATTTATTTATTTAAAAAAAAAAAAAACAGGTGTTTCTCAATTTCTATGTCAGATTTTTAAGGTGTAAATCTTAATCTTAGGAAAATTTATTTTTGCCCAAAGGGTAGCTAGTACAAATATAAAATGATCTGTATTTACTTTGGCAGTTTTGCTCTACTCCACTTTGCCTTACAGTATGTGGAGGAGAAAGGGGCCAATGCTTTGCACAATTAAAATAGCAATGAGCTGGGTGTGACAGCTCAAACCTTAATTCCAGTACTCAGGACGCAGAAACAGGAGGATCTCTGAGTTCAAGGCCAGCTAGGTTTACATAGTGAGTTTGAGGTCTGCCAAGGCTACATAGTGAGACCTTGTCTCAACACACATGCACATGCACGCATGCATGCATGCACTTACCCCAAAACAAATAAAAATCAATGAAAAAACTTAATATATCCAATCCCCAAAAAGCTACCTTTCCAAAATTATTTTTTCACACCCCATTTTCCCTTCTTTCCTCTATCCTCATTTTTCACCTTTCTTATATCCATTCTTTTAGAAAATTGTGGCATTTTAAGACTATATCAGTTAGTTTGTGCTGTATAAAAACACTCCCAAATTAAATGCGTTGAGACAACCACCATTTAGCTATGGTTCTCTTGATCTGCTCAGACATGCTTCTGGTTTAGCCTAGCTTGAGCTCTTTGGTCAGCTGGTTTGAGTGGCCTCACTCACATGACTCACAGGTGGCCAGATGCCTTAGTTCTAGGACCATGTGGATGCTCACCCTCCAGAGAGCAGGCCAGATTGCTCTCCTTTACAGGGTGGCCTCAGTCTCAGCATCAGCAAGAACGCCTCACATTTGCTGGAGTCACATTGGTCAAAAGCTGTCATGAGGCAGTCCAGATTGAAGGGATACAGAAAGAGACATCTCTGTGGGAGGAAGAGAACTCTGCCCCCGTATGGGAACTCTCAGAAAGACTCAGTGATGAACCAATAGGAGCAGGGTGAGATATTTGGGAAGTTCTTCCTTTTAGTGCAATCTGTATTGAATTGGAGTCCAAAAAGAAAAAAGTGTACCCCCAAAGGAAGAAAAATGTTTAGTAGGAATAACGAAATGAATTTATGGCAACTTCAGGTTTCCAGTTATTCAGGATAAAACCTTGGAGAATCTGGTTCTCTCTTCAGAAAGTATCATTGGCTGCCTCCTCACCTATGCTAATATCACCAAAGCTTCTAGTATCCTCGTCTAGACTGCCACTAGCCACAGAGAAGGTCTCCTCACTTCGATTCTTTGCTTTCTTCTACCTTCACGTTTCTTTTCAAAAGAGTAACTGAAGCCATGACTTAGGCTTACTGACTCTAGCCCTGCAATGGCTTTTCATCCTCAAAGTCACTATAGTGACTGTATCCTGCCTCTCATCTGCCTTCTTTGCCACACTTGCTCTCTAAGCTTATCTGCTCCAATGTCTCCATCTTTGCTGTAGCCTCCAGGGCCTTTCTGACTCTATCAAGCATGCTTAGCCACAGGAACTTGGTATGGTCCACACTCCCTCCCTGGGGGTGACTCCCTCATATTTCTGTATGGCTTGCTTTTTTGCCCGTTGTAAAGTCCCTTTCACTTTGGGAAAGTTGTCTAGCTATCACTTTCCCAGGAAAGTATTTTTTGCCTTCCCTTATCAAATTGCATGTTGGATTTTAATATTCCTCATTTGCTTTTGCTCATGTGTTTTCTAGCTTATTTATAGTTTGCCTCCTCTGGGCAAAATGTAATATTACCCAGGGCAGAGACTTTTGCTTCTTTGGTTTATTCCTTGGTCCTCAAGCCCAGTAGAATTCCTGAAAAACAGTCTTTGTAAATGAATGAATGATGGCTACTTCTTAGAGCTATAAACATTCAGTTAGGTCAGGAGCCTGAAACTGGTTGTTTTTTGACTTTGTTATTTCACTTGTTGTTGAGAGAGGTTCTTGCTATGAAGCCTAGGCTGGCCTTGAATTCCTGGTGATTTTCCTTTTCCCACTACCAGCATTACAGTTGTGGGCCACCATGCCACACTGGCTTCACTGGATACATTCATATCCACTCATTTACATAATACAGCCTGTGACTACAGAGTCTGATAGTTGCAAGAGAGATCCGAAAAGCCAAAACTGTTTGCTCTCTGATGATTCTTAAGTTAGATGCAGCTAAATACAATGACTGGGACATAGCATGGACAATAAGTGGTAATTACTACTGGAGGTGGGTGGTGCAGTTCTTATATTATTATCAATTAATATTATCAAAGGGGTATTGTGAGGCTGTGGATGTAGCTCAGTTGGTAGAGTGCTTGCTTAGCATGCAGGAAATACTAGGTTTAATTCTAGCATCACATAAAACTGAGTATAGTGGCACACCTTTTGCAATCCCAGTACTTGGGAGGTAGAGGCAGGAGAATCAAAACTTCAAGGTCATCCTCACCTATTTAGCAAGTTGGAGGCCAGCCTGGGGTGAAATGAGACACTGTCTCAAAAAGCAAAAAGTGCAATGTGAATTTGTACAATGAAGGACACAGACTTTTCTCAGTAGATGTCCATGTTCTTTGGCTGTTAATAATATCATTTTTCCTGTTCATTTTACTGTAATTTGAGCCTCTTAGTATCTAGTTAATAAACCAATTAGAGGAGGGGAGGTGAGAAGGATTGTGGGAGGAGGTGACCAGGAGTGGGGCAGTGAGTGGGATGTAAAGTGAATAAGTAAAAAATTAAAAGACCAATTAGACAGTATGGAGGTTCTGTACGAAGTGCTAGACTAAGAGATATAGTGTAAGGGGTGGCTGTAGCCGACACAGACTTGATGTGCCATTTCCCTGTCTGTGCATTCCTAGCGGCACCCCTCCCCGCAGTAGGTCCCCATGCATGTCTTTAGCATTTAAGATGATTTTCAGCATCATGTGTGACGTTCTAAAGCTTAAGTGCTAGCTTGTTGACTAATTTCTTTTTCTTAATTTCCAGGGAATAATAAGTCACAAAGGGAGGAGCTGGACTCCATCCTCTTTCTATTTGAAGTAAGTTTTGGTTATTGTTATTTGGTTATTATTATAGCTCTTAAAATCCTTGTTAGAAATAAGGTATCTTAGTTGATCCTTACTTTTACCTGTGTAATAGAAATGGCTGTGCATGACTGTACCCTGCCCTCTTTCCTGCCTTCTACCCATGTTTTACCACATACTGTCAATAATTTATATGATTTTTCTTTTAAAAAATGTGTAGAAGTGTTACTAGTTGGAAGAGTAAACAAAATTTAAATAGTAATAGCTTTTGCTATTTAACTTTCCATATGAACTTTTATATGAATTTTGCATAAATGTTCTCTATCCCCCAAACTTCAGGTGACTTTTCTTACTGACATGTAAATCTGACATGTTTTCCTACACATATATGTAATATTTTAAAAATTATTTATTTTTATGAATATGAATGGGGGTATGTTGTGTGCATGTATGTCTGCACTGCGTATGATAATTCATTAATAGTGTAGAGGAATTTTAGTCCAGCAACATGGCTACTCCGACAAGGGATCACATCCAAAGAGTTTGTAGGTTTGTATGATCCCGTCAGAATGCAGCAACACTCTGGGTTATAGTATGTTTAGGCTAGAATACAGACACGCCCTTAGTGCACACCGTCAACCCCTAACAATAAAGGAAAAGTTAGTTTGTAGAAGGAAGAGTCATGTTTGAAAGTGACATCTAATTGAGGGGCAAAGTGACAAATCAGAGAACGATTGGACAGACTGAGTCAGAGATAGGATACGCCTAACTCACGAGAACAGGACAGGAAAGAGAGGCTACTTAAGAGCATGGAGGTGGGTGTGTGTGGAAGTAGAGGTGGGGGGTAGTGGGGTTGGGGGTGTATGGGGGTTTTACTGGAACAGCTTGACAGAGACAGGTTCTCAGAGAGAACAAACTAGACACAGAATGAGCCAGAGAATAAGAAGGAGCCAGAAGACTAGAATATATTACTAAAGTTAGTATGAGGCCAGACAGAACAATTCTGTCAGAAGCCAAGCCAGATTGAATCAGTCAGCTTGGAAGATTAGATTGTATAGAGGCTAGAAGCTTCCAGGCCTAGGGCTAAGGATAGAGCAGAGAAGGAAATATTCTGGGCTCAGTCCAAGATGTATATTCAAACAGCTTGGGTACAACTCTCATCTCATTACATCATCTGAGGAAATAAAAGTGACATTTATACATAGCTTGAAGTAGTGGTGCATAGTTTGCTATAAGAAGATAAACTCCTCCATGTGTGTGTGTTTGTGTGCACGTGCATGTATGTATACATGTCAGTGAGTTCCCTGATTAGGCTCTGCTGGCTGACCAGAAAGCTCCAGGAGTCCTCCTGTCTTTGCTTTCTCAGCACTGGGACCACACGCAGGCACCACCGTGTGTGCTCATATGAAAAGGGCTTTTCTAGTTAAGCTGTCTCCCCAACCCAAAGAAGAAAAGTGTATGACTGTAAGGAAAGGCCAAATGTGGAGACCTGGCTGGAGGGAAGACTAGGAAAGGAAGCTGTGGTGAATTGTGAGGGGCTGTTTGAATGGAGTAAATTATGGCATGGGACTTGTTATGATATGGTAGATGTTGGGACCGGCCAGCTCAGAGCCCTGGATATGGGTCTGGGAAGCATCTGAGCTGGTCATTTTGCCAGCTCTTCAGTACTCACACTGCCAGGATGAGTTCCTCAGCACTGCTCTGATTGGAAAAGAACAGAGTCAGCTCTCCAGCTCTTAGGCCCTCCTGGCCAGCTCACCTGCTGTCTCTGCAACCAGGGCCAGCTCTACTTTGTTGCCTAGGTGAGGTGCAGGGCCTGTTTTCCCCAATTCTGCAACTGGTGAGGACCAGCTCTCCGTATCGAATGACCCTGGGGACACTCTCCCCACCACCTCAGGCGGCAAGGGCAAGGAGTCAGGGAGGGCATCTCTTGGATAATAAGCGTGCATTATTTTATCCCTCACTGTATTTACTGTGGTTACCCTCCAGTACGTCAAGCCTATGCAAAGTTATTTTTATCAGGAGCATTAATTATTGAGTCCATTGCTTAAATCTGTTAACTATTATATGCTTCACTAATTTCATTTATATCTGTAGCAAGGTATAAATTTACCAAAGAATCTAACATTTTAACATTACAAAGTTTGATAAAAAGCCTGTGGTCCTTCTGCCCCGTTTTGAAGACTAGAAGCTACTATTAAAGGAGACCTTCCTCCTTGATAACCTCTTCCTTGTCTCTGTTCAATCCCAAGCACCTTCTTTCTCCTTTTAAAAGGAGTCTTAACTGAGCTCCTTGTAATGATGCATGCCTTTAATCTTTTTTTTTTTTTTTTCGAGACAGGGTTTCTCTGTGTAGCCCTGGCTGTCCTGGAACTCACTTTGTAGACCAGGCTGGCCTCGAACTCAGAAATCTGCCTGCCTCTGCCTCCCGAGTGCTGGGATTAAAGGCGTGTGTCACCACCGCCTGGCACATGCCTTTAATCTTAGCACTTAGGAGGCTAAGTGTATCTCAGACTTCAAGGTCAGCCTGGTCTACATAGTGAGTTCCAGGATAGCCAGAGCTACATAGAGATCCTGTATTGATTGGTGGTGGGGGTGTGTGTGTGGAGGGTTAATATATTACCTGGCTGGGGTGATGGTTCAGTGGGTAGAGCACTTGCCACACGAGCCTGACAATCTGGGTTGCTGTTCCCCAGAACTCCCTTGAAAAGCCAGATACAGTAAAGCAAGCGTCTAGAATCCCAGCATACCTCTACTAGGAGATAGGAGGGTGAGTTGGGAGAATTGCCAGGAGTTCTTAGGCCAGCTAACCTTGCATACAGCAGTGAACAGGAGAGACACTGTCTTAATCTAGGTAGAAGAGGACAGACACCTGAGGTTGCCCTTTGACCTCTGCATATATGTTGTGGTCGGTGTGTGCTAATACTCAACACACACACACACACACACACACACACACACACACACACACACACCCTACCACATGTGCTCTTGAGTAATTGGTTGTGTAGTTTAGTTTTGAGTGTAGCAGAGGGGTCCTCATGGCACAGTCACCTGTGACTTGTTTTATGCTCTCAGCCTTATTCCTGATGCATTATTCTACAGTGTAAAATGTAGCTTGGGTTTATCCATTCACACTGCTGGATTCACTGGGTAGGTGTGACTCATCCTGTTCCCACATTGGGTCTGTAGGGGATTTCTGTTTTCTTTGATTGTCTGTGGATGTTGGCCAAGCTTTGCAGTGGCCTGTGTTTTTATTCACATCACTGGCACAGCCCTAGATGACATTTGCAAATAGAAATGATAAAAGTAATCAGTATATTTTTATCCCCCAAAGAGTTTTGCTCATGTTCATGTTTTACCAATAAGAATAATATATTCTATAATTTTCAGTGGCCATTCTGTCAGATTACATAGATTTGTTTCCATTTCTAGTTTGATTATTTCAAAATAATAGCAGATGGGTTTTTAATTTTCAAGTTTTTTTTAATCTCTGCATCAATCAGCTGATGACTCCTGTGTCTTCCAGGTCTAGGTTTTGCAGGGACTAACACTTTGCTTGCATTTAAGGACTTAATATTTTTTATGGTTTTAAGTGATGATTTAATTTTTGTATATTTAAACTTTTTCTTAGGAGTTTGTATATACTGTATTTTGATTCCATTCTTTCTCTTCCCTTAACTCCTTCCAGACCCACCTCTCTCCCTATCTAATCAACGTCATGTTTTCTCTTTCTTTAAGAAAAAAAAAAGGTACCCCCATTCCTCCCCAAAGAACAACAGAATCCCAACAATCGTGGAGTCTGTTTTGTATTGGCCTGCTACTCCTGAGTGTTAGGCCTGTTCTGGAGTGTGGTTGAGTGAAGAAAACTGATTTTCCTTCTTGCAACTATCAATTGCAAATATGCTTCTTGGTTATAAGTGGGAGTTGGTGCCCACTTCCCCTCCTCCATGCTGGGTGTTTTGTATTCTATTTCTGGTAATTCTAATACATGAAGCCTTTAGTAGTATAAATCTTTTCCAACCAGAGGCTTCTTGCATATGTTGTGAGATCAATATGAATCACACAGATGAAAGTTTTGTTAAGTCTTTGTTTTTAGATGGATTTGTTTCAGCTATGGACAGGACTTTGGGAGTGGTCTCATTTAGAACTACTTTGTCTTCCTTTGAGGATTACTAATGGGGCCTCAGGATGAATGCCCACAACTTCCTGAGGGTAGAGCTCAGGGGCTGGAGGGACCAGATGTCTGTCCATTCTAGTGCTGGCATGGGACTTAGCTCTTTGGCTCCAGCAGTCTTCCTTGCTTGAAGATTACAGATCATTCCTCTACCCCCATGTCCTTTCCGTTTGTTTGTTTGTTTGTTTGTTTGTTTTGTTTTGTTTCTGTCTCATCTCTTACCTTTTTTTGTTTGTTTGTTTGTTTCTGAGTCCTCAAAACCATGCAATGATTTAAGAGTAATATGTGTTCTTGTTTCTCTTGGAACTAGTTGTCTCACACGTGGGAAGCCTTCAGAAGCCCGAGTCCTCACCTTCCCACAAAGGAAGTCTGATGCCTTCCTTCTTGTCTAGAAACTCTGCACAAGGGAGGGAGCTCTTAGTGATACATTGCTATTTACAGAGTCAGTTGCTTATATAGAAGAACAAATATATGTTATTCAAAGCTCCATAAAGCTTTCCCTTTGCATAGTAAATATGAGTGAATGATGAACTTGCATTTCTTTTGTTTATGTTCTATGCTCAGCTCTAGCTTTACAAGTTAGGTTGTAATTTGTATGGTTCATTCTGGGCACTAAGCAACTTCATCGCTGCTTTCTATATTAGAAGTGGTTTATGAGAGTTCTGAGGTGAATACTCAACAATGTAAATAATTGAGAAAGGCTTCCCTTAGAAGAGGTAGAGTTATTAGGATGGTAAATTACAGAAGTGACCCTGCACAAGGATATTCTATAAATAAGAATTGGATTGGAAGAAGGTGGATAATTAAGAGAGTTAGAGAGGCATGGAGCAAGACTGTGTAAGAGAGCTACATCTTACCTTAGTAAGGGACAAAGTGCGAGGGCAGCTTTGGAAGTAGGAACAGTAGTTTTACAGTGTAGCAGACTGCCAGACAGTACAGTGTTCTGGTGAGTGAGTGATGGGCAGGTCGTAAGTTTCAGGGTGTGGAGGGTTGTACAGAGATGAGATCTGTTTGTCTTTACCCCTGGTGGGAGCACATGAACCTCTGGAAGGTGACCTGGCTCCGTCTACTTGTAGTATCACTTAGGATGCCTGCTCCTCTTGCTTCATGGGGATGCTTCTCATTCTTCTTCTTTACAATTTGTTTCATTGTTATTGTGGTTATGCCTAGATTTTTATTCTTTTAAAAACATTTATGTATCATTGCCAGATATTTCTAGATGTAGGATCTCAGAACATGAATTAAATGCTATCTGACATTGACCAGAATCTATTTCACAAGGGCCGTCCTGTTTAACCCTTCTGAAATAGATGACGTCTTTCTAGGTTTGTTTTTTTTGCGTTGGTGGTTATGTTGGTGGTGGTCATATGTACGGCTTTGACGTCTGAGCTACATTCTCTGTATGTCTCAGTTTTTAAAGATTTTATTTTTAATTATGTATGCATATGTGTGTGCATATGTGTATATGAGTCTGTGTGGGTTCATGCATGTGACTGTAGTACCTGTGAAGGCCAGAAGAGCCCATCAGATCTTCTGGAACTTTTACTAGATGTGGGTACTAAGAACTGAACTCAGGTCTTCAAGAACAGTATGCATTCTTAGTTGCTGAGCCATCTCTCCACCTTCATTTCTCAGCTTTTATAGAAGACAGGTGGGGAGGTCTGTGGAGTTAGGCGACCTTTCACAAATTGCACATTTATCAGGTAGTAACTCATAGAATTTACACTTGTGTTCTTAACTCTGTGGTAGTTACTTGTACAGTGGAATGAGGGGATGTTTAACTGGCTGAGGAACCTGAAGACTGGGCCTCAAGCTCATATTGTCTTCTCTTGAGAACCACCTAGATGCAGCCCCCAGGAGGTTATTTTAGTGATACCTAAGATTTGTTAATTAGGTGTGATCAGGCACCCTGATAGGAAAATGACTGCAATGAAGGAGAGGTTTTAATTATACTTGTTCTTGCCTTAAAGCTGGAGACATGTCACAGAGGGTCTTAGAGGTCACCCAGAGGTGAAATCAGCAGGTACAGAGAAAATTGAGGGCAGGAGTCTTTATTATGTTTAAAAAAATGGTCAAGACAAGTATACTAAGCTGAATTTAGGGTTATAGAGTTGAACCATTTGAGCTGACTCTAGGCTGGTTGTTCATATCCGAGTGATTCAGGAGGCTCAAGATTTGGAGAGCACAAGAAAGAATTTGGAATTAGTTGGTCTTAGGCCCTTTCTAGAAGAATTAGCTAACCCAAGGAGGGCCAGTTCTTCCCTTTAGAAAGGCCATAGATGTCAGACCACCAAGAATATAGAAAATAAGAAACTACCCTAATAGAAGAGCAGTCTGCTACCTTGAATGCCATCCCTTTCCAGCAGAGAAGTTGTATGGTTTAGAAGAAGCCTATTGTCAAGAAATAAGAAAACTTAAAATTTGATAGCAAGAAATTTCTTCACTCACCTATACCTGATTAAAACACACAGAGAAGAGGTTTCATTTACAGAGCCTGTGTGTGCTGTCATTGAACTTGTATACACTCTCCCTGCCAAACTCACAGACATCACAGAGTCTGAAATTATGGCTAAACACACTTGATTTTCAGAATCCTTATTCTAAATTTTATCAAAATTATTTCCCAGATTATACTATTTAAATCTTGCCATTATCCTTCTAGACACCCAAATGCTCTTTCTAGTCTGTAAAATGAGGCTCAGCTGGTCTGTCCTTCCCTCTCCCCAGGGGAGTCCTCCTCTGGAGAGCAACTCCCTCAGTTCCAGGCCACTTTGCCAGGTGTGTTTCTTCTCTGCCTGTTAAGCCATGTGCCTTTCTTTGCAGGGGCTTTAACCCTTTTCTTACCACCACTCTTTTACTGCTCAAACTCACTGAATAAATTCTGGTAAGTGTTGCTGGGATGAGGGATGGGGAATGCTTATTCTTCTAGTGAACTTGTGTAATAAACCATAGTGTGTGTGTTATTCCTTAATGTGGCTATGCCTTAGCCTCTTAATGAGGCCATAAAATTCCTCAGCCTAGCAGTCATTACTTTGTACTTGCTAATATTTATTGTTGAATTAAAGTCTCTTAAATTCTCAACCTCTGTTCATTGTAGTTATTTGGTACTTTTGTGTTAATAGCATTTTCCCCCACCTAGAACAAGCTAGATGGAAGAGACAAGGCTCAGATATGTCTGGGTCTAGATCGGCTTTGACAGCATTAAGCTGATGATTTTGATAGAGGTACCTACCTTCTTTGCTTTGGCTTCCAGGCCTAGAAATCAGGGGGTAGGACTAGTGAGCCTAGAAGTCACTTACAGGTCTGTTAACCCTCAAAACTGTAACTGCAGCTTTGTTTGAAGTGTCTACAATTTTTTTTAAATGTTTGAACTCTGGTTAGCCTTTTAAAATTACTTATTTTATGTATGTATGTATATATACCATGTATAGTGGAGAAGCTATGGAGTTTCCAGGCTACTACACCTGAAAGGTCATTCCTCTTTGTTAAACACAGGGTTAGATTTTCACTTTACTGTAGGTCTGTCCTTATGGGATTGGAGACTTCCAAGAATTAGGGTTTTACTGTAGTAGATTTCCTAGGCTTCTTAATAGTCCCAAGGTGCTATGGCTGTGGCCTCAGCATTGCTTGACTTCCATGGAGCAAGGAAACATGGCTTCAAAGCAGCTTTTTGGAAATATAAAATTGAAAAGTCATGCAAATTTCATTCTTTTGTATTCATGCTTTGGGATGAAAATGCCATTAATATAGCAGTAAATCAAATTACTTGGTCCCGTGTCTCTCCACCACACCTTATAGACTCATCCTTTACCCCCGCCTCCAAGCTAAAGGACATGAATTCCTCGTTCCAGGATAGGTCATTATGTCTCTTCTCTGTCCCTTCTTTGGTGGTCTGGGAAGCACTGAAGTGAGAGGTAAATTGCAGCAGGTGAGCTGCACAGTGGGTACAGGTGATGCCTGGGCCTTTTGAAAGGCACACAGATGAAGGGCACACAGATGAAGGGCATGAATAACCACAGGCACGGGTGTCTGCATTTCCCTCAGTACGCAGGGTGGCATAAGTACGTTATCTTCCCTCCCCAAAGATTGTGGGGATGCTGGATCAGAGCCAGGGCGTTCATTTGCAAAGCCTTGCCCACAGCTGTGTTCAGGAGTTATTGTATGACCGCTGGTGAGCCTAGGGCTGCAGTAGGTTTTACATGTCACTTTAGCAGATTTCCATGGTGGGTTTCTTCCTCAATGCTCAGGTGAGCTTTGTAGAGAGAATGAGTTTAGCTTCTCATGATTTCTCCAAGTAAGGAAAAGAGACTTTCAACTTCTTTCCTGAAATCGGTCACATGGCTTGTCCCAGCACTGTGTTAGGAGCTCTGCAAGTAGGGTGAAACCAAAGTCTGGCTTTCATTCCTCTGACACTGCTTTGGATTTGAGTGCCACCCCTAGCTTGATTGTTGATTTTATTACTATCTCTTCTTGGTGCATGCATTTACTGGATACTAAATCCAGTAAATACTAAGGGGCATGTTAAAACATAGGATTCAGGTCTCTCTCTCTCTCTCTTATCATAGTTATTCTGATGTCTGTTTTTGTTTGTGAACTGAACAAACTGGAAGATAGAAAAGATATAAATGTTTAGCTTATTTTGGACATAATTTGCTTATTCTATTGTGCTATATTAATAGTTTGAATTAGAGGACCAAGGTCTGAGGTGAAGGTATTTGTTTTCAGTGGATAAGTTAACTGCCACACTGCAGGACTGCAGCCTCTCTTATGATTTGGGATCTCGAGGTGAGAAACTTGGGATTGGCCCAACAGAGTGTACTGAATTACTCAGTTCACCTTGGAGGAAGGGAACCTGGAGACAAGACGTTTGTGGAAGTCTGAAATTACATTCTTGTGATTGATTATCTGCCTTAGCAAGGTGCCTTACCCACCCCATCGTGGTAGCAACTGACCTGTGGTAACTGACACCCTCAAAGAAGATCACGTAGACGAGAGATAGGAAATGTACACACGAATCCTTTCGAGATAATAGAAGAGAGCGCACATCAAGACTTAATGGCAGGCCATTCACAATAACAAGTTAGCAGGTGGTGTTATGGTCGAACAGAGCACGTCTTCTCCTTTTACAATGTTCTCACAATAATGTAGAGACCTAGTTTGTATGAATTGGTTTCTTTTTAAAAAATATTCGCTTAGAAGAGAGCTGTACAGGTGCTTGCTGTTTTGTGTGTTTTCGCTGGCTTGTTTTGTGTGGTTTATAACACAGTAGCTGTTAGAGAGCGACATCTAGTGTTTGTGCAAGTGACACTGGGTAGGAAGGAAAGAGCTAGCTTGAAGCCTTCCTTCCCTGCAGCTAATCCTTAGAGCAGGGACATTTACTGATGACAGTGTGGCCAGTCCCACAATAGCCTACAGGTCTGTAGTACATCTAGTGTCATTTCAATCTTAAGTTTCTGAGGTGGCAGCAACCAAGCATTGCATGCATGCTCTGCTGTTTCTGTCTCCTTCCCTATGCAGATTCTCTCAAAGTGAATTTTTTTTTAAATAAAAGAACGATATGGAAAGGAGAGCCAATTAGATATGCTAGTACAAAATAGAAGAGGATGAAAGACATATAGATTTTAGCCAAAAACCAGAAGCTTGCGTGAATTGGAGACTAACTAAAGGGCGTGACTGACACCTTTTATGTGAGTTTCATGTGTACAAAGACGACTTCTTAGAGCTGACCTTTCTTCAGGGCAAAGCTCACCTCTTATGGCAGAATTTTATGCTACAAAGTTGAGAGTCTATGAGACATCCTAGTGAGGTGTTTTCTTAGAGAGGG
This sequence comes from Mus musculus, assembly GCF_000001635.26. Taxonomy (NCBI): domain Eukaryota; kingdom Metazoa; phylum Chordata; class Mammalia; order Rodentia; family Muridae; genus Mus; species Mus musculus. Next base: position 146,469,390 of record NC_000068.7, on the reverse strand, counting down.
TTAGACCTGAATATGATGTGCAAGTGAAAAGATAAACTTATAAAATGTATCATGTTTCTGCTTCCAAGGCTTCAAATGTTTGAAAGTTTATGTGTTAGTGCGTAATGGGAATGCTTTCCTGTTTTGTCTGTGGTTCTGCACATCTCATGCTCCATCCGGCAGAGGAGTATCTAACCAACTAGTCTATAGGCATCAGTCCTCTGCTCTCTCCCTCAGCCTCTCCAGTGCTCTCCTGCAATGCAGTGCTGGTTCCCATTGCCATCTGGGCTGTTGCACTCCCAGCACTCTCTCAAGGGCCCTCTTCATCTGGTCTCTGCCTCCTCATTCCTGTCTTATTCTTGTCCCTATTGGCAACCTTTGGAAGTCCTCAGAGCAGCAGAAAAGCTTTCTGGGGGTGGGGTGGACACTGTTTAATCTTCCTGAAATGCCCTTCTCTTGTAGGCTCACCCTTTGTTTTCTTAAGGATTTTGTTCAGAGATATTTCTGCCTTTTCCCCTTAGATTATGCTGTCAAGGCAGAGATAGTGCTTCTTTTGTCTATCTCTAGTCTTTCTCATGGTACCTGGCACAGAATGGGTACTTAACAAGAATATTAATTAATTAGTTTATTAAAAGGTAACTTAAACCTATACCATCTGAATGGTGCATTTATTGAATTTATTATTTTCTTGTGAGTACATGTCTCTTGCATTTCTTATTTCTCAGCATTTTGAACAATTTATATCTACATTATTTTATTATAATATTTTCAGTTGCTATTTCTCTTATATTAAATGATTTGGAGAATCTATTTTTATTAACATATTAAATGCCAGTTATGTAAATACAGCTCACTGCTACAGGATCTTTATGCTCTATTCTTATTAGGGAACTACTTTGATTAATCCTTGTTGCTAGAAGGTGAATTATGTACTTTGTTGAAGAAGGGAAGATATGTGGCTGATATAATTCTAGCTCAGAAACACCTTTCCTTAAACTTCAGATATATAAAAGCATACGTAGGTGACTATATAATTTTCAGATCATTACCACCCACCCTTTAATGTGTATGTCTGAGGTAGATGTAATTTGCTTCAGAAACACCAGGAACTGCATTGCTGTATAGGCCCATGGTGTGCTTTGGGTCCCTGTTGTCCTCACTTTCTCACTGTCCTGACGTCCACTCTGTGACTCATGATCACTTCACCGCAGCTGATGAAAAGGCCAAGGTCAGCCTTGTTGCTGTTGTTTAAGGAATATACTACATTTTCTATTTGGTTTTTGCCTAGTGCTTTTTAGATTTATATTGAATTTACAACTTTAAGTGTGTTTTGTCCAGGCATTTCTTGTGTGTGTTCTTTTATGTGGTTCTGGGGAGTTCGTGATGTGTACTGTACTGGCTCATGGGGTAATCTGTAATAGTCTAGTTTAGTGCTAACCATGCTTTCCATCCTCATTAGTTAATATTTTATGATTTCAGAAGGTTATCTAATTACATATCTACTTCATTAGTTTCCCCAAGTTTTCATCATCTCTTCAATATAACACTTGAGTCTTTAAGAACATAAATCAGAAACACTAAAACTCAATTTTCCTTTTTATTTACTTTGTTTTTGAGGACACATTTCAATTTTTCTTTGGGATTGTCTCTTTTGTGGAACCATCATTGCAGCTGCATGGTACTTGCATGGAATAAAGTCACCCCCCACCCCCCGCCCTTTTTGCTGCTTTGGGTTAACTTAAGTAAACAAAAACCTTTGTCATTAGGATACCTTTGTCTTTTTAGGTCTTCATTGATGTCCTAGTTAGGGTTTACTGCTGTGAACAGACACTGTGACCAAGGCAACTCTTACAAGGACAACATTTAATTGGGGCTGACTTACAGGGCTAGAGGTTCAGTCCATTATCACTAAGGTAGGAACATGGCAGCATCCAGGCAGGAGGAGCTGAGAGGTCTACATCTTTATCTGAAGGCTGCTAGCAAAAGACTGACTTCCAGGCAACTAGGATGACGGTCTTAAAGCCCACACTCACAGTGACACACCTATTCCAACAGGGCCACATCTCCAAATAGTGCTACTCCCTGGGCCAAGCATATTCAAACCATGACAATTGATAATCAGGTTTTCAGTATCTTGGTTGATTAAAAAAAATGTAGAATGTCTGATATGTCTCTCTTTAAAAACAGTATGTTCCATATTTATTTTAAATGTCCTTTTTGTGTTGTTTGCTTGTTTGTTTGTTTGTTTGTTTTTCGAGACAGGATTTCTCTGTATAGCCCTGGCTGTCCTGGAACTCACTCTGTAGACCAGGCTGGCTTCAAACTCAGAAATCCGATTGCCTCTGCCTCCCAAGTGCTGGGATTAAAGGCCTGAGCCACCACGCCCAGCCTTTTTTGTATTGTAAATTAAGTCTAAGTTCTTAGAGATTTTAAGTCTGTTTTCTCCTGGGCTAAGAAATCATTATCTTTTAAGCAATGACCTAAGCATGTATTGAGATGTAAAATGTTTGGAGACACAGTTACATTTTCAGTTTTATTAACTGCCACCTAGTGCTTCCCTGCCATGGTTGGTTGGTTGGTTGATTTCTTGATTTCTTTCTTCTTTCTTTTCCTTCCCCTTACCTTTTTTTTTTTTTTGACAGGATTTCTCTGTGTAGCCTTGGCTGTCCTGGAGCTCTATAGACCAGGCTGGCCTCAAACTCATGTGTGTGTGTGTGTGTGTGTGTGTGTGTGTGTGTGTGTGTGTGTACTAAAACTAGAATTCCTTTGATTTCTTTTCATGACTTTTTATCGATCTGTTTGCTTGTGCCACTGCTTATTAGAAAATATTGTGTGCTAGGCACTGGTCCTGATGTTGAGGATACTTGATGTATCACTAAAGTGTAAGTCCTTTCTCCCAGGGAATCCAGCTGTAATGGCAGAGTGGGCCTTATGCCTGTCCACCTGAGAAGAATGCTGGAAGGTTGTTTTGAAGTGGTTGCGTTCCAGGAGGTGAAATGTGAATTTAGTATTTACAGTGACCAATAGGAATCTGACAATACAGAACTGTGTTTTACTTATTCCATAACAGCATGCTGAGAGATTAAGTAGTATTGTGTAGTAGAAAGGATTTCTGGTATAAGTAATAAAGCATTTTTTTGAGCTAAAATGTATTCATTTTATTGTTAAGATTATCTGTTTGTTTGTTTTAGCTCTGTCTTACTTGAATTTAAAGGTTCTAAACAAGTATTGACCGCTAGTGAAAATACTCTGTTTATATCAGAGTTGAGTTATTTTTAGTAACTGGTAAAAATCCACCAGACGGTAGTGAAAAAGATGTGTCCTGTAGGTTGATATGGAAGTGTGTGCAGGCTGTCCGTGGTTCCTTCTGAAGCCAGAAGTTGTGTAGTCAAGACACCCACAGAATGCTCTCCTGAAGGGACTTCCAATTCTCAATCTAAGTTCCCTGTACATTTGTTACTTCCAAGGTCAAGGAGCTAGGATGTCTGTTCTTTTAAAGGAAGTCTGTTTCCTCCCAGGGCAGCATCTTCTCTTCGCACAGCATCATGCCCTACAGCTGGTTTGGGGAAGGGTTACTCCCTGGCTCTCTAGTCCCGAGCTGAACAGGTTTAATTGGCTAGTGTTTCAGGTAGATTAACTGGTCTGCATTAGTATCTTCCTCATTCTTCACTGCTTTCCATGTAGACTTGAAATCAAGTGTGAACCAACTTGGCGTGCTGCAGTCATCTGGTAATAGTTTGGGGAACAAAAAGTTTCCCATCTAAATTAAATGAAGACTGGTGGTTTTAAAGTTCATGGTAGCATCTTGTATAAACTCCAGCTTATGTTTCATATTATTCCTGGTCATGCAGTATGTTCTGAAGAAAAAGTAGCTATAGATAATCAGTTAAAAGAATGACAGATTCCCTGATGTGCTGATCGGTAGTAAGACCTAATTTCGATTTTGAGTGTGCTGTAATGGATTACCATATAGATTCAGCTGAGCACTGAGCATTAAACAGAGTCATGTGTTTTCCAGAAAAGTAATATTTATTCACACTGTGTGGCTTTCTTGAAATTTTTTTATTTTATTCTCCAGTGAAACTACAAACAAGATGTCAATAGCTTATGTGGCATTCACAGCAGTATAGCTTAGAATATCAGCTGCAGTACATGAAATGCCAGATTGCATTTGCCTCACCAAAGGTAGGCTTCATCTGGGACTTCTGAGGCACAGGCTTAGCATTTAGACTGGGTAGTTGTGTTTGGCTCTTTATTTATTGACCCTCATAGGATTTAATCCATAAAAAGCACCCCTCACAATATTAGTGTCCAGAAAGATGCGTTAGTATGGCTATTGTTTCAGTCTCTGAATTGTTGTATAAAATTCTGTCATTTAGGAAATATTCTTTTAAAAAAACTAGTGTGTGTGTGTGTGTGTGTGTGTGTGTGAATCTGCTTGTGAACGTGCATGCCCATGTACCATGGAGTGCATATGAAGGGGAAGCTTGTGGAAGTTAATACTCTTGCTTCCATCATAGGTCCTGGGAATTGAACTCAGGTTGTCAGGCTTGATGGCCAGTGAATTTATCTATCAGCCCATCTCACAGGTCCTTCTGGAATTATTACATTCATTAGACCCAATGTTTCATATCTAAACCTTGGAGTTTCTTTCTTTTTCTTTTTTTTTTTTTTTTTTTTTGGTTTTTCGAGACAGGGTTTCTCTGTGTAGCCCTGGCTGTCTTGGAACTCACTCTGTAGACCAGGCTGGCCTCGAACTCAGAAATCTGCCTGCCTCTGCCTCCCAAGTGCTGGGATTAAAGGCGTGTGCCACCACATCCAGCTTGGAGTTTATTTCTTAATCTCCTTAATGTAGCCCCATTCCATAAATCTGAATACTTACGAGAAGTAGTAAGGCCTGTCCTGACCTGACCTTACGTGAATTGGAGATGATTTTGTGGGAGACTTGGACAATATGGAAACATCTTTACGCTTACCTGTTTGATGCTTTTTCTGTTTTCTTATATTAAAAGGTGCTTTTTCATTGCCATATACTAATAAAAAAAACAACTGAGGAATATTAATATCTATTTTGGAAACTGAAAAGTAGTTTGGTTTCTATTAAAAGTTAAAAATCTGAAAACCAGTGGGCATGTCATATCAAGACAAAATCCACTCTGAATCTTTTTTTTTTCTTTCTTTCTTTTTTTTTGGCTTTTCAAGACAGGGTTTTTCTGTACAGCTCTTGCTGTCCTGGAACATGTTCTGAAGACCAGGCTAACCTCAAACTCAGAGATCCACCTGCCTCTGCCTCCCCTGTGCTAGGAATAAAGGCATGCACCACCACGGCCTGGCTCACCCTGAATCTTTAATACACTTAGCACCTTCTTGAAGAGTGGTATCCAGAAGTGGTCCTACCTTGTAGCTAGGAGCTTCCCTCGAAGGAGAATACAGAAGAAGGTGAGCTCTTGGCTCAGGCAAACAGAACTGTCAGGAAGTAGGCAGCGAACCATAGGAGGACTTCACGTCCATCCATGTGAAGCCACTTCTGAATGAATTGGAAACAGCTGGGGGAGCATCTGGCCCCTGAAGTGGGGTACACTTCTCTTAGGGTTCCAGCCTTTCAATCTGATGAGAATAAGCGAATTAATAATTTAAACATTACTGTGGCACACAACAAAGATGAGTTGCTCAGATTCCCCTTTAGTTTGCCACCTACTGTGAGAGAGGCATGGGTGATAGCTTCTGGGTCTTAGTGCCTTCAGTCTTCCTGTGGCGTGCTCTTTTCTCCATGGGCCTGGAGTATAGCAGCTCACTTCCAGCTGCCTGGGACTGTGCTCCAGAGTTCCCTCAGCTGGTAGGGCTCCCCTGCTCATCCAGTTTCCTTCCCATTCCTTCTCTTCTCTCAGCTGTTTCCTATTTGTATTGTAGTCTATTTTAGTCTATTTTGTAGTCTATTTTCCAAAGATTTTTGTCTTGTGAAGATGACTGTTCATTTGTTACCAAAGACAGTGGCCTGGGCCCTGATGTGGTTACAGGTGGCTCTTGAGTTGTTTGCTCTGGCAGCAGCCGAGCTGTGGAGGCTCTCATTTCTAGTTCAGATGCTGAGGTGCTGTGCTGTGCTGCTCTCCGCTGGCTGGGCTTACGTACTTCTGTGGGCTCTTGCTCCCATGTATTGTATTCTACAGCCACAGTGGCGGTGTGGGTAGGAAGAGGGGTATTAAAAATTATATCCTTTTGTAGGACAAGGCTCATGTGAGCTTTTATTGTCATCATGTAGAGGAGGACTTCCTAAATTTTTCTACTTATGACCCCCCCCCTTGTCAGAGAAACTTTACCTGCCCCAGGTATATAGGTATGAAATATATATCCCAAACAGTTATTGTTAATAAATCTCAAAGAAGCATAAAGCAAAACTTTGGTATACATATAACTTTACCATTTATTAAAGATGAAATCAAATTTGTATACTAATGAGAAAGATTTGCTTATTTATTTTTAACTTAAGAATTAGATCTTTGCTGAGTATTTGAAGTAAGATGTAGTGTGTCTTCAGAGCTTTTTGAAGTTGATCAGTGTTTTTATTTTGTGATTGTCAGTGCTGAGAATGCCACTGCACAAATGCATAGTATAAAGTGGCAGAAAAAAAGGAAAGAGAAAAGAAAGCGCATTTCAAAAATTGCTAGATTTCTGAATCCTGTCCCAATCTGGTGCCAAAATTCATTTGATGATCATCCCATTACCAACTCAACCAACAGTGTTAAGAATTAAGTACATCAAACCAAAGATGTATGTAATTCTTATGTTCTGAGGCATCTATAGGAAACTAGTGAAAATCTTTCTAGCCTGTAATTAAACCATTACAATTCTATATGAGCAGAAAACTTTATGCACTTGTTAAACACAGTATAATTCATAAACGTATAATAGTTTCAGACCCGAGCTGTGGTGTTTCAGGTAGTGTTTGCTAGCATTGCATGCAAAGTGTGTGCTGTGTTTGGAGCCAAGGTGCAGCTGTGTGGTGCAGCACACTCAGGCACTGCCAGCAACACCGAGGATTCATTACGTTTGGTTTTGAATTAAGTGTTGGTTGTTGCATGTTCAGAAACCTTGTGCTCTTGCCAACTTTTTTTGTGATCCCGATACTGTTAAGTGATCCTATTTGGAGTTGTAGCCTTCAGTTTAAGAAGCTGGCTTATAGAGAACTGACGTTTTAGGGATGGGATGTGGCTCATTGTTAGCACATTTGAATAGTAACTGTGAGGTTCTCATTTGGGACCCTAGACACCACAGTCTGTACATAAACAAATGGATGTAGATCAATGGTAAGAACTGACCTTCACGTCTTCTGATGCCTTTGTAAAAGCAAAATTTTTTTGAGATTGTGCATGAGGGCCAACACCTTTAATCCACACTCAGGAGGCAGTGGCAGGTGGATCTCTGTGAGTTCAAGGTCAGCCCGATCTACATGAGTTCTAAGACAGCTAGGGCTATACAGAGAGATGCTGTCTCAAAAAGGAAAACAGAACAGAACATTTACATATCTGTGTATGATTTGCGTGTGTGTGTGTGTGTGTGTGTGTGTGTGTATGTTCAGTCGTGCATACTTATGTGTGTGACTGTAGTGTGCTCTGTGAGGCCAGAGGACTGTTTTTTTGGTTCTTGCTTTTCACCTAGTTTGAGGCAGGATCTCTTGCTCACAACTGCTTATAGCAGACTAATTTCCAGAGATTCTCCTGTCTCTGCCTCTTGTATCCCTGTAGGATTGCTGGGATTATAGACACATGCATCTACAGGATGCAAGAATAGGAATTTTCATCTCACAATGATAATGTAATGCACTTTTAATGCCACAAGATATATTTTGGCCATTTGCATTTTTTCTTTTACATTTTAAAGAGAGGTGGTTGCTGGGATAGTGAAGTGGCTTCGTGGGCAAAGGTGCTTGCTGCCACTTAGTCCGTTACCTACAGTGTAAAGAGAAAGCCGACTCCCACAAGTTGTCCTCTAACCTACCCCCCCAACAAGAATATAGTGAATATTTTAAGTAGTTATATTAAAATTAAAAGGAATCCAAGTATAATTTACCAGAATGTGCTCTAGGGTGTGTGTGTGTGTGTGTGTTAATCTCATGGACCTTTTGAAATTTTTTCTTTGCAAACCTAATAAAATCTTTAAAAATTGTTTTAGAATTTTATACATGAATATAATGCATTTGTTCGAGTCCAGTCCCTTTCACCCCCCTCCTCCAGTTCCTTTCTTCTCCCTTCCCATACACTTTCCTCACCCAGCTTCATGTTTCTAAACTCATGAATCATTTTGTGCTCTTTATATGTGTATGGGCATAGGACCATCAGTTGGAGCATAGGGACACATTCTGAAGAAGTTAACTCTCTAGCCAGCTTTTGCTAGTGAGACCAACTTTTATTAGCCCAGTATTCTTGAGTTTCAGAAATTTGTTCATTACCCACTAATGGGTGCTTTCCTAAGTACAACTTAAGACCTACTTGTAGGCATTGCTTTTATGAGATTCATATATTTACATTTATTTGTTTGTAAGTTGGGGGGAGGTGAGGTGAGAAACATGAGAAACATGGGCCTATCTAAAACATATATTTCATTTGTTGCTTTTGTTTCTTTTTTTCTTTTCTTATTTTGTAGAAAATACTGCAGTTTCTACCTGAACGAATTTTCTTTCGATGGCATTACCAGAGTATAGGTAAGATGAAAGCAAAGCCAATAATGTATTAGTGATAATGTATTTCTACCAATTGAGGTTTCACACTGCTTTATGTAGTTAATATTCCCAAGATAGCTTATAGAGAGAAATGAAGGCTTTGTAATTTAAATCAAGTCCAACTTGAACTTTGTAGGAAAGTAAGCTTATCACCATAACTGGTTAGAGTAGAGAATAAGTGACTGTGGACCCTAAATGGTCATGTCTCCTCCACCAAGGCTCAGGGACTGTCTTAGGAGGGGGCGGGAAGGACAATCAGAGTCAGAGGATGAGGAGGGCTGTTGTTCTCATGTACTTGCTTGTACAAGACCTGCACAGATCAAGCCTGTTAGCATTCTGGAGTGGATGGGAGAAGGGTTAAAGAAAGGGCAGAGGACATAAAGTTGGGAGGGGGCTCTATTGTGGGGGGCAGCAGGAGTCAGAGTAGGGAGTGGGGAATGGGTATGGTGAAAAGAGATTGTATATATGTATTCAATTCTCAGTGTATACATTTCAAAAAGTTAAATCTCTCATTTTAAATGTTCCCATTGCATTCTAGTCCATGGGCTTCCCAGGATTGTGTTAAAGATGCACACTTTTAGGTCCCAGTCTGACCTTCTGAATATGGTGGTCTCTTAACAAGGGACACAGAAGGATTCCTGTGCACATCAAGTTGAGAAGCACTGATCTATTTTCTTAAACAATCTCACATTTTTTTTTAACAAAAAAACTTGTTCTTCAAGTCTGCATTATTATTCAAAATTGCCCTATTTGGATACTGTAAGGTGTGCCAACCAGAAGGGAACTTGAAACAAAGCAAGTGTCAGTGTTATCTCTTCTCCTCAGCTCTTTACTTGAGAGCATTTAAATGCATTTAAAATGCCCAGCCTAACTGGAGCATTCTAGGGTATAGTTCTGCATGCCTTTTAAAGAGTTCCTGCTTCAGTCCTTTTACCTATAAGAGTTTGCCAGTTGATACATTTTTTCTTTTGTATCAGATGGCTACATTGGAGGAGAGTGTGAACCTTGGAATAGAATCTTTATTTGAATATTCACACATTCCAATGTTTATTGAGGGAGAGACAAACCTTTGGGACAAAAAGAAGAACATGTCACCATTCTTGCTTTGGAATGGTCTCTTGCCCCTTGGGTAGGTAAATGAGAAAAGTAATTACAGTGTAATTGATGCTGTGAGGGGAATATAGTGGGGAGGGAGAAGAAAGGTTGAATAATTCTGCCTAGGAGAGTTGAAGGATCTTAAAGAGAAGTCACTTCCACCCGAGCCTTGAAAGGTAAACAGGGCTTCTTGGTTGGGAGAGCAACATCATGTGCTAAATCAAAGAGCTTGAAAAAAGAATTCTAAAATTCAGAGTTCTAAATTCAATTTAGGATTGTTCCTGTGAGAACAGGTAATAAACTCTTATAAAAAATTGAATTCAAGTTTTGCGTTACAAATTTAAATTTAAAGAAGGTAAAGTATGTATATTGTATATACCTATGACATTCAAAGACTGTATCATTATCTAAGAGATCATGCTAATCTTTAAATCTTTCAAATAAGCAAAGTTTTCCTTTAAATCTGAGCAAGTTTGCCCTAGCATTTCTGCTTAATTGGAGCTTTGTGATTATGTATTTAAAGTAAGGTAAACATTTTAAAACTGCAGAGTGTCAGCTAACGAGGCTGGGATTTGTGAGGTTCTGTGTGTGGGAATGAGAAGTGAGTGGGTAGCATTCTTGGCTATGCAGGTAGAATGGCTTCTAATTTGGCTTACAGCATTTATCCGGAACCCACACTGTTTTCTTCAGATAGCACTTCAGGCTGTCTGAAGAGTAGGGGGCTCACCTCAGTGTGAATAAATATCCTAGAACTCTGCAGATTAATTAGCATTGTGTTGTGAAATTTAACAAGTCCTATGTGCAGAGTACATAGTATTCTTTAATGTTGTCTAATGTCATGAAAATGAGTTAAAATTGCTGACATGATTTGCTCTTTACCCGTTTTGGTAACATCTAATCAAGAATGAGCAGGGTCTTCTGACTTCCTGAGCTGGGATTGCAAACTACTAATCTGAGCCATTAAAGTCCCCATGGTCTTATTTATATAGGGCATGCAAAGCTGTCTATACAGAGTAGTCAGATTGCTGAAGTGTAATCATTTGCATTCTTATCTTTGATGCTTATGTACCCAGTTCTTGAGGCAGATAGCGTTTTTAAAGGTATTTTTTGCTGTATTAATAAAGTCAAGTAGACAGTGGCATGTAGAGGCCCATATCTCTCTTACCTTGGTCTTTAGGTTAGATATACTTTGGCATCCGACTTGTTTTGAATTGTAAAGATTTATTTTATTTTTATTTGTGTGCGTGTGTGTGCGAGAGAGAGAGAGAGAGAGAGAGAGAGAGAGAGAGAGAGAGAGAAAGAGAGAGAGAGAGAGAGCCCACGCTCTCTAATGCATGCGTGCAATCATGTGCATGTGCAAATGAGTGCCAGGAGTCAGATCTCCTGAAGCTGGAGTTACAGTGGTTGTGAACAGGCCAGTATTCACAAGAGCAGTGAGTACTCTTAACTCCAAGCCCCTTTTCTAGTCCCTTATTTTGAAGTTTAGATTGGCAATGTGTATATTGATGTAGGATACATATAACTGAGAACATTCATGGGAGTTAATGTCTGTGTAACACCTCTAGGGGCTAGGCAGCAGCCTGACAAAGTGTGTATTAGTTTTGGAGTGAGTGTTTACTGACTGTGGAGTCATGAAGTCCCAAGTAGCCTGATGTTGCCCACAATGTCCAGATGGAGGCTATTAACTATTGCTTTACAGAAGGGTTCCTTTCACAGCCTTTTGATTTTAGGATTGGTAAGAGGCTGTTAATTTGTCACTATATACTGACTTTGTGTGTCTTAAGCCTCTGGCTTCCTCTCTATTTTACTTGAGTTTGTTAAAGAGTTACTTGTTACTTGAGGTCTTGACTGAGTTAACACTAGAAACTGAAACTGTAAACCCAGGTGTCAGGAGAGTGGTGTACTGTGAACAGCACAGCCATCTCTCAGCTGACCCTGGGTTCTCCACAGTCAGTGTCTGGCATCCTTGCCAGTGGAATACTGCTATACGATCCAGATATTGGGTAGGACCTGGTGTAACCAGTGCCGTTTACTGTCCCATGGTAGAATTGACAAGTCACTTACACAGAGAACCTAAAGTGAAAGCAATCTCCACCCCAAGCTCTTCAGTCTCCCTGAGTAGCCTCATTCTGTCAGAAGGAGGCAGGCAGTGTGAAACATCAGTTGCCACCATGCTTTGTCTGTTTCTTGTCCTGTCTTTTCATCTGTCTATAGCAACAAAGACAGTCTGTTTCTCTTAAAACAGTTTTAATGGAAGCAATAGCTATAGTTTGTCCTTGTTTTGGATTTTACTGTTTAATTTATTTTTTATTGGAGGGTCAGTGAGATGCTCAGCTGGTAAAGGTGTTTGCCACCAAGCCAGACGATCTGAGTTCAACCCCTGGAACCCATGGCGAGAAAACTTGTTGTGTAACCTACACACACACACACACACACACACACACACACACACACATACACACACACACAAATGCAATTTAAGGCTAGGTTTTTGCTGTAAATCAGTGCAATAGTAAGCACATTTCAACTCTGTGTTTTATAGTATGAAGTAAACATAGATCTGTTATCCAGGTTTATGGAGGCCTTGCTAAGTGATGCTAACCCGGGACTGAACTCTTTGGAAAGTTTTGTGACTGATAGCGAATGCAAAAGTGTTGAAGCTTTTCCTGCAGTCAGCTTTAAGCTTGGAAGTTGCAGTGGCTAAAGCGGCTGCTTGACAGTAATTGAGAGCTGGCAGAGAATGCTGTAGTGACAGCAAAACCGGATGTTTAATGTGAGAGCAGGCTGTACTGCTCCTGGTGCCCATGTGATGCCAACACAGGACTAACGTTCTGCGAGTGTCTGCTTAGAAAGAGGTTCCTATTCACGAGCATCCACAGAGCAGGGTTCCTACCTGGTTCTCAGTGCAGTTGTGCCTGTTTGTTTAATGGCTGGAAAACTGTACTTAGAGATGTTTTATAGCAAAGGTGCTTAAAATAAGCAGTCTTTTGGTTTAAAGGGATAGGACTCAGTGAAAAATACTCAATACCATGTAGTATTTGATTATGCATTTTATATGTCATTAATTACTAAGTCTAATTTATTCAACCAGTTTTTATTCTACAGTATAAAAACCAAGTGCATTTACTTATAGTGAAATAGTGAAATACAATTTTTGACTTTTCAGCCCTGTCCCTGGGTTTATACTCGGGCTACCCAGTGTGTCTCCCATGGTGGGACATATGACATAACAAGCCTTCCCTCACAGTTCTTACTCCACTGGTCCCACCTCTGAGCAGCTTGAGTTGGAGGACCTTCCCTGATCCCCTTGCAGCTGTCCATCCACTTCCCACTCATCCCTCAGGGCTGGGCCGCCTGTACACTTGACACTAGGACTCTCCCAAGTGCCTCGGCCAGGATGGGCTCACCAGAGGGCCAGGTTCATATCTCAGCTTAGGAAGGAGTGGCTGGAACTAATGCTCCTGTGAACTTGGAGCCAGTTCTCTTGGCTAAGCTGCTAGCTGCCCCACCGCTTGGCCTTTCTTTCACCTCCTTGGTCATTGAAACCTTGCTTTTCTTAGAGACTCAATCCTTCTGTGTTGTTCCTCAGGAACACAGAAGGTCCTGGCCTCTTTTATTTAGTGCTACTTCCAGAAGTGGTTTGGCATCCCTCTCCTTAGACTGTGTCAGCTTGGTGCTACATTGTCTCATCGCCTTTTTTGTGGCTTTGTCCTCTCCTGATCCTTCTTGTTACCCATAAGCCCATTGTTCCTCTTCTCCATCCTCAAGGGGCTTCCTGCCCTTTGTTATCATATGGATGTCTGTCTGATTACAAGTCTCCATCCTTCTAGTCTCTTACTAGGTACATCTAGGCCTCCTGATCTTATTTTTATTTTATTGTTCTAGAAAACAGGTTTATTGGGGAGGGGATGGAAGATAGATAGATAGATAGATAGATAGATAGATAGATAGATAGATAGATAGATAGATGAATGCAGCATCACCCTCAAAACTTCCTCATTCTCCTTAGTTATCCCTTTGTTCTTTTCTTCCCTACCCCAGCACCAATCACTAATATATTTTCACAAGATTCACTAGATATGACACTGAAAGTAAAATTCATAAAAGAAAAAAATTGATAAGTTGTGTTTCTTCAAATTAAAAGAAACTAGTCTGCCTTTGCATTTTCTAGAGTCTGATTTAGATAGAATCATATAGCATTTTTCTTCTTTGTTTGTTTGGTGTCTACCTTGGATAGGGTTACTATTGCTGTCATGTAACATTGTGACCAAAAGCAACTTGGGGTGGGGGGAAGGGTTTATTTGACTTACATACCCTGATTCAGTAGAATCCAATTCAGAGAAACCAAGGCAGGAACTCAAACTGGGCAGGAGCCTGGAGGCAGGAGCTGATGCTTTCTTGTTTGGTCCTCATGGCTTGCTCAGCCTTCTTTCTTATAGAACCCAGAACACACTAGCCCAGGGTATTAGCACTCACAATGTACTGAGTTCTTCCACACCTATCACCAATTTAAAAAATCCTCTATAAACTTGTCTATGGTCTGAGGTTAAGGAGGCATTTTCTCAGTTTAGGTTCCTTTCTTTCAGATGTCAATAGCTTGTATCAAGTTGACATAGAACTAGCCAGCACAGCATCTTTAATGCTATAGCAATTATGAAATTCATCTATGTGGTATGTTCTAATAGTTCATTATTTTTATTTCTGAGTAGAGCTGTATTCCATTGTATGGCTTTGCCATCATCTGTTGATTTTTTTTTCTCTTGCTGATAATATTCAGTTGATTTTCATATTTGGCTATTATCATAAACCTACTGTTAGACATTATGTACAGGTCTTTATGTGGACATAAGCTTTCCTATCTCTTGTAGAGTATACTTAACTGGTAAACTCTTTATAGAGTGGCCATATCATTTTATGTCCAAAGCAATTTCACAGTTCAGTTAACAGCAGTTATTATAGTCACTGTTTAGTTTGTTGATAATTGTCTTCTCCTCTCTCTTTCTCTTTTTCTGAAACAGGGTTTCTTTGAGTGTAGCCCTAGCAGTCCTGGAACTCACCCAGGCTGGCCTCAAACTCATAGAGATCCACTTGCCTTTGCCTCCCGAGTGCTGGGACTAAAGGTGTGCACTAACACCGCCCAGCTGGTTGTGCCATCTCATTGACTCATGGGCTTGAACTTTTCATGTGATTTCTGTGTATCTTCAGTAACATGTATATATCAAGATTAACCATTTAAAAGTTACATTGGTTTGTTTGTTTGTTTATATATTTATTTATTTATGATTTTGGAGAGTCTGATAATTTTTGGTAAAAGTCTTATCAGATATATTCCTTGGAAATATTTTCTCTATAACTTACTATAATTTTGAAGAATAATGTTTTTAATTTGAAGTTATTCAATTTATCAATTTTTATGGGTTATATTTTTTAGTGTCATCTAGGAATCTTTAAGATATTTTATTTAATATTCATAGAATACCTATAATGTATTAGATCACATCTACTCCCCATTCCATTCCTTCAGTTCTCCCTTACCTGTCCCACCACTTTCTCCTTCAAACTACATGTCTCTCTCTTTTTGTTTTGTTTTGTTTTGTTTTGTTTTTTTGAGACAGGGTTTCTCTGTGTATCCCTGGCTGTCCTGGAACTCACTTTGTAGACCAGGCTGGCCTTGAACTCAGAAATCCGCCTGTCTCTGCCTCCCGAGTGCTGGGATTAAAGGCATGCGCCACCACCACCCGGCTTGGTCTCTTTCTTAAAAAAAAAAAACAAACAAAACAAAAAACCAAAAAACAAAAAACGGAATCCTTTTACTGCTTCCTGTAAGTGTGTAGGTGTAGACCATACACTGGAGGATGTGTAGGCTCTTGGGCCCTAATCTCTGAAGAAAACTGACTCTCCCTCCCTCAGCAGCCAACTGGCTGTAACTCCAGTTCCAGGGATCCATCCAGTGCCCTTTTCTGGCTCTGAGGGTAACTGCACCCACAGTGTTCATGCATACATACATGTATATGAATGCACACATATATCACATATACACACATAAATAAAAATAGAATAAAATAAATATAGGTATTTAATATCCCCTTATATGTTTTAAATATTTGTTTGTATACTCTATTTCTAATCAATTGTTTTAAACTTCTAGGCTCAACTTTAAAGAAGCTTTTACACACTGGAAATTCTATTAAGGTAATCCTTTTTATGAAAGTATGCTGGAATATTTTTCTAAATTTTTTTAGATTTATTTACTTTATTATATGTGTATGAGAGTTTTGCTTGCATGTATGTATGTATATGCATCACATGTGTGCCTAGTGCCAGCAGAGATCAGAAGAGGGCGTTGGATCCTCTGCAACTTGCGTTATGGACGGTTGTGATTAAAGACCATGAGAACTCCTCCAGCATGTTTGATTTGCATTTGAGAACACATTTTTCATTTTTTTAAAAAAGATTTACTTGTTTCATGTATATGTGAGTACACCGTTGCTGTCTTCAGACACACCAGAAGAGGGCATTGGATCCCATTATAGATGGTTGTGAGCCATTATGTGGTTGCTGGGAATTGAACTCAGGACCTCTGGAAGAGCAGTCATTGCTCTTAACTGCTGAGCTATCTCTCTAGCCCCACATTTTTCATTCTTGTTTACTCATGTATCTTCTTTTATTGCCTTTGTTTTAATCATTTAGGAATATAGAAAAGGAGCTATGTGTGGTTTTGAACTAAGGAAGAGATGGAAGTGAGTGTAGAATAAAAAGGGGTATGCTGCTCCTTTTCTATTGGGTGCTGCTTGCCATTCATTCAGATCATGGTAATGGTGCAGGAAGCAGCTGAGTATAGACGCAAGGCAAGGAAAGCAGCCCCATGTCACTCAGCTTGGTCTTCAGAGTCTCATTTAGCACCAAAGAACATTGTGTTAAGATGGCTGAAATTCTGCTCTGTTCTCACATAGTGGAAATGTGGAAGGAGGGTGTCTCTGCCATTGCTCCATGGATAGTTGAGCACTGATGATGGGGAGATGTTGCCTTACAGAGTGAAATACTATTAATAATGGGAGCCAGACACTGCCTTGTGTGCCTTTATGTGTCTTTATGTGCATGTTAGCTCACTCAGTCCTGCTGCTTCACAGATGGGTTGACTAAGAAAATGAATTTTCCATGTATCACAGCCAGAAAGTAGTGGAGTATGAATTTGAAACCAGGTTGCCTTCTCTAGCACCTAAGCTTTTAACCTTTGTGCTGTATGTATTGCATCCTCGCTTGTCACTGAGGGAAGAGCCTGTGTAATTTAATGATAACTTTATCCCCCTTTCCCTCCCTTCCTTTCTGTCCCTTCTCTCTCTTTTCTCCTCCTCCTTCTTTCTTCTTCTTCCCCTTCCTCTTTCTCCTTCTTTCTCCTCCTACTCCCTCTCCCTCTTTCTCCTCCCCCTCTTCCTCCTCATCTCCCTCTCCCCTCCTTCCCCCTCCCCTTCCTCCTCCTCCTCCCCCACCTCTTTCCCCTCCTTTTCTCTCTTTTTGCTGACCTCTAAATTGAGATTTTCCTTTTTCAGACTCCCAGGTACTGGGATTACAGGTGTTATACCACCATTCCTGACACATATTCATTCTCTCTCTCTCTCTCTCTCTCTCTCTCTCTCTCTCTCTCTCTCTCTCCATTTTCCTTTGTCTTAAGACTGATGCTACATTGCAAAACATTTCTACAAATCTTTGTTAAATGTTTGTTTTTTGTTCTGTTTTTAGATAAGATGTGAAGGAATCAGACTATTTCTTTTGTGGCTTCAAGCACTTCAGACAAACTGTGCAGAAGAGCAGGTGCTGATTTTCGCTTGCCTAGTGCCTGGTTTCCCAGCGGTCTTGTCATCCAGGGGTCCCTGCACACTGGAGACACTCATCAACCCTAGCCCTAGTATAGTTGATGGTAAGCAGCATTAGCAGGTGTGACATGTTGAAATGACTCCTCTAATTTTATTTTTTATTTATGTGTATGTGCATATATATGTGTGTCTGTAAGCTTGTGCCTCATGTATATGGGTATATGAAGAAGCCAGAACAAGATGATCCCCCAGGGGTTGGAGTTAGATTGTGAGCCACCTGACATGGAGCCAAACTTGGTCCTCTGGAAGAGCAGCGAACCCAGTGTTGTTAACTTGTGAGACACCTCTCCAGTCCCTGAATTGCTCTTGAACTTACTCTGAGGCTTTCCTTGGTGTTGATGTTCTTGAATAGAAATGAAGCCCAAAGAATCACGGAGGATTCCCAAAGACATTATTATCAAAGCCATAGGTTCAACTCAGAGTACCACAAAATAAAGACTAAAAAAACCTGTGCACAGGGAGTGGTGATGCAAGCCTGTGACTCCAGCCCTTGGGGGGAGTGGGGTGGAAGAGGCAGGAACATCAAGATCTTAAGGTCAGCCTTGATTACCTACTAAGTTTGAGGCCAGCATGGGCTCTATGAGAGACTCTATCTTAAAACCAGTCAACCAAACCACTAACCAACCAAACAAATCAGAACAAAAAAGCTGGAGCCTGTTTTCTATTAAATTATAATGAGAAAATTCTGAAGTGATGGAAAAAGGAGTGGAATTCAGGGGAAGGTGTACTTCTCACAAGTGTTCTGTGCCAGCTGATGAAATTTAAACCTGCTTTCCCAAACCACTGTTGCTCTCACCACTGTTGCTTTAGGAGGCCATTCATCTTACTTTGCCAGCTGTGTTTTTCCATGTAGTATATCTGAAAGGACAGTAGTGGCCTCATTGGACTATTTGTGTTCTGTGAATGAGAACTTAATGTGTAACACTTCTTTGCACTGGATTCAGGCTGACCGAAACAGACTTTGAAGGGAAAAGAATGGTCCAGAGAGAGAAGCCTCTGTGGACCTCTGTCCTGGGCCCTACGTCCTGTACATACTGCCTTGGGGTTCAGTCTGAGAAGTTTCAGTGGCTGCATAGATGTGTTGTAATAAAGGCCATTTTAAAACCTTATTTAAAATTCAGCTGTAGTGAATACACTCTCATTATTTTCTACCTTTCAGCAAAAATATACCCAGAGGAAATCACCCCACTTCTGCCAGCCATATCAGGGGAGAAGATTGCTGAGGACCAAACCTGCTTTTTTCTTCAAATACTGTTGAAATACATGGTTATTCAGGTCAGAAAAATCATAGCTGTTTCACTGATGGGCTCATTTTCATAGGATGGAGAGTTACTGCCTTCCTTCTTTCTGTATGGCTGTATTGCTTTCCTTGAGGCAATTTTATGTAGTGATTCATTAAACACAGGGCATGCATTGTTGCTGGGCCACTTCAGCATGTACTTTTCATATGAATTATTTAAGGCAGTTTTACATATATATGTGTGTGTGATTTCATACACAAATGCAGTATATTTACATCATTTTCATACTTCCTGAATCTCCCCCTCCATCATCCTTCTAAATTCTTTTTTTTTTTTTTTTTTTTTTTGAGTCAGGATCTCACTGGGTAGCTCTGGCTGGCTGGCCTGGAACTTATTTTTGACCAGGTTGGCCTTGATCTCATCTGCCTACTGAGTATGCCACCTCACCCAGCTTCTCCTCTTTAAAATATCCTACTGATTACAATTACAGCTGCCCAGATGTGCATGAGTGCAGGGCCATCTACTGGCTCATGGGCAGCCTACTGTGGGCCACACCGATGAAGAAAATTGATTCTCCACCCAGCAGCTGCCACCTGCCAAAACCTCCTCCTCTGTCCATTTCAGAGTGTTGACTGTCTTGGCCTTGTGCAGGCAACCACAGCTGCCGTGGTAGGACCTGCATGTCTAGTCCAAAACCATTTTGTCGTTGTTCTTCCTGACCTCTGACATTTAGAATATTCTATCTCCTCTTCCTGGTGTCCCTAAGCTACGGGGAAGGGGTGATGCAGGTGTTCTTTTGGGGGGCCTGAGCACCTGCAGCTGCTATTCTCTGCACTGTGAACAGTTGTGAGCCTGTATAGTAATCATCATTCATCGCACAGAGAAGCTTTTCTGATGATATATTTAGAAGGAACTTGATAGTGTGTCCCTTTAGCAAAATTAGTAGGATCTGCCGTTGGGCCTTTGACACCTAGTCATGGGTTCTTGTTCAGGTTTACAATACCTGCAATTCTTATTGTCTTTTGAGCTTTGTTGAGATACAGTTTCTTTACAGAATTTCAGCATAATATTTCCTGTTTGTATACATTAATTTAAACTGTAATTATGCAAATATTCTTTCCCATATATTATCTAAAGGCTGCAAGCTTGGAGTGGAAGAATAAAGAGAATCAAGATACTGGTTTTAAATTTCTTTTTACGTTGTTTCGAAAGTATTATCTTCCTCATTTGTTTCCATCATTTACTAAATTAACCAACATCTACAAACCTGTACTTGGTAAGTACTGTCTGATTCCTGTGTGGGTGTCATCCACAGGGCAGCTGTACAGTAGCTTCCATAGTAATCCTTGTGAGTGTTCTAAAGCGAAATAGTTACTTTATGTTCATATTGAATGGTAATGCTGTTATGAGAAGTTAAAGTTACCTAATCAACGATTCAATTATGTGAACCCACTAAGAGGTTTTGCCTCATAGAAATAAAGAGATCCATGGTTTCTGTAAAAGTAGAATGTTATGCTATTTTTGTATGTTTGCTACTTTTTAATGTCATGTTTTGCATTTCTCAATCTCCTCATATGTGTAGTGAATTTTAGTGATGCCACACCCTGCTCAATGGCTAGGTAGGCCAGCCCAGGGCACAGAGCTGGAGGCGTGCACTTTATGTTGGGCTGTTATCTACCAGGATGCTGACAGGTCTTATGGGGGAGATGCTTTTGTGATGGGACAGACTACAGATAGGAAGCCCCCAGAACACTGGGAAACAGAAAAGATATTTAACTTAGCCCCTACAGTTACCTTTTATAAGAAATTATAATTCACAGGATAGAATCACCCACTAAAGTGGGGAAAGTGGTTATACGTTTTTCTCCCTAGAAAGACAGAAATTAGGTAGATGGATAATTAAGAATAGCTTTGGAAGAGAAGAGGTCACGTGGGACTGTACTCTGCTTGTAGAACTTGTTAAACTAATTCAACACACACACACACACACACACACACACACACACACACACACACACACAGAGTCACAAACAAAAATGGACACAAACATATGAGAAGGGAGACTAGCTGAAGCATGGTGCATTTTAAAAACTGTAGAGGTCCTGGGACCTGTATTTTGTTATATATATTTTTTTCCAAAATTTATTTCTGACTTTGTGCTATATGTGTTCATTATAAAAACACTATACATTGCTGATGCTGCTAGGTTGAAAGTTATATGTTGAAACTGGTCATGGTGGCTCATAGCTTCAGTCCTAGGGCTTGGGAACTTGAGGCAGCAGAATTGTGAGTTAGAACCCAACCTTGGCTATATTTAGAGATTCTGTAATGAAAAAGAAATAACAACAAAAAATTATTTATTGTCGATATTTTTTGCCTCATTAAGGTACTCCAGAAATATAAGTAGTAGTTAAGATACAACATAGGACTTACAGCAATTTGTGTCTCAAATCCGGCCATACAGTATACATATTTGATGAAACTTAAAGGACTGACTTTTTCTTTTGAAAAGATGGTACCTGAGACTTCAAAGATGTAACATGAATTTCTGAGTTCATTTAGATGAAAAGTCTTGTCTTTCTGAGTATAGCAATTACAGACTTATACCACAGTGTCTGGCTTTAGATATTTTTTGTTAAAGTTCATGTATGATTTTACATTTGTTTCAGTTATAAAATAACATTAAATTAAGTATACTAGAAATGAAGATAATATTCACCATTATAGTTTCAAATAATTTTAATAATTGTTAACAAGAACAATTAGTGTGGCTATATACTATTGCAGTATGTAGGCAATAATGGCCACCTCTTTTTATTTATATTAAAAGGCAAAATCAGAATCAAACCTGCAAGAATATGCTAATTTTAAACATTTATAGGTTATCACTTTTAATTGCTATCCAAACAACCAAATATATGTAATATATTGATTAATTGGAACAGTTCACAGGGATTATGTAATGTTAAGATTCACTAACTTAATTGCGTATTCTTTTTCTTTCTATCAGAAATTCCCCATTTGAGACCAAAGCCAGTATATGTTACTGTAACTCGAGATAATGAAACAATTTACAGTACAAAAATTCCATACATGGCAGCTCGTGTTGTTTTCATTAAATGGATTGTAACTTTCTTTTTGGAAAAAAAGTATCTAACTGCAACACAAAACACTAAAAATGGAGTTGATGTATTGCCTAAAATCATCCAGGTATGACAACCATCATTTTAAAATCTCTTTCTCTTGTATAATAAGCACACAAGCACATTAGCAAAGTAACTGATTGTTAGAACTACAGATTTTGTAGGTTTGATTTACTGGCTCACTTGTCTGCAGGTCTGAGGTTTTAGAGGAGCTATGCAGTGTTGGAGTTGCTATAAGAAGGTAGTCTCAGGGGCAAGCAAAATTCTGGGACTATAGCTCTTGTGGATACTTTCCTGCCTCCCTTCTTTCTCCTTCTTGTAGGTGTTGTGTTTTCTGAGCACAGGCACAGGGTCTTGCCTTTCCTTCACCAGTTGGAAGGCCCTCATGTTCTGTAGATCTGGCCTATGGAAAGGGCTCATGCTGTCATGTAGCCTTTGGCATCTCAGGAGAGGCTTGGGCCAGCAGCTCAGGATCCCGGGGTAGTTGTTGCTTTATGATGCTGTTCCTAGAGAGAAGTCTGCCTTTCTCTGAGGCCTTCAGGAAAGACTTGTCAGGTAGGAGGGCCTTCAGTGTGTGTACTTGGTAGAACACTACTGTTTTTAGAACTTAGAGATCAGTCGCATCACTGAGGGGTCATGGTTTTGTGTGGGTTGATTATCGTTGTTTCTTGTCCCCAAGAACAGGGCCAGCAACTGTAGTGCACTTATTGAAGGTTTGCTGATGTCAAGGAGGCTCCAGAAATAGGACGTTGCTCCAAGCTGGAAAAAAACATATGCTGGAGGAGGCAGAGCAGAAGTTGCTGTATTTCAAGGTCATTGGTGCCTTGGTCGAAGGAGGAGCACCAAGCAGTTTATAGCCTATGGATCCATTGTAGAGGACTTACTGGAGACCCAGAGGGCAAACTTGTTTTCAAAAGAATCTCTGGTATAGAAGTACAGTGAGAACAACAAAGGGCTTCCTGAGAGGTAGTTCAAAACAAACCAAAACCCCTTAACTTTATACTTTGAAAGATGAAATGAAAACAGTAATGAGTATATTTGTCTCCTCAAAGTTTTTATTTCAGATTTGAAATATGATATTCTTTCATACACGTAAAGTAAGTGAGCTGGCGTGGAGGTGCACACCTTTGCCCCTAGTCCTCTGGAGGCAGAGGCAGGTGAATCTCCTTGAGTTTGAGACCAGCCTGGTCTACAAAGCATGTTCCAGGACAGCTGGGCTATATAGAGAGACCCTGTGTCAAAACAAACAAGCAACAAAAAAACTAGTATCCTTATCAAGGTGATCAAAACTTTTAAAACAATATACTAGTTTTATAAATGACTTTAAAATATACTTAAAGTTCTGTTTCACAATAGAATTCACATTTTTGCTACAAAGTCCTTTGCTATACATGCAGAGTTGTTGTTTTTCTGTTCCCCAAGTGAAACAATATCTTTTTCTTGGTCTAGAACTTGTACTTTTGATAGGGAAAAGACCAGCTAATGATGTGTGTTCTAGACCCAGCTTCCCTAGCACTAGGCTTAACAGACTTTCTTGTTCCGTTGGTTGTTAGTTGGCTCTTTGTTACTGTGCCAAGGATACCTGAAGTAGTCAACTTGAAGCAGTTTACTTTTGGCTCATACTTTTAGAGGCTGTAGTCCATGGTCAGTCAGTCCTATGGATTTGGTTCTGCGTATCGGGGATTTAAAAACCACCGAGATGGCAAGGCAGCTGAGCATATTTGTTTTTATAATTCTTTAATTATAGTAAAAAAAAAAAAACATCACTTTTACTAATTCCGAGACAGTTCTCCCAATGACCCACAGGCCCCTGGGAAGAATGGGTAGAACAGTGGCATATACAAGCTGACGACTCTGAAGAATTGTATATGTTTGTCAGGTGACTACTGCTGTAGTCTTCTCTGTTCCTGAACTTTGCAGAGGCAGCAATAGAATGTGCTGAGTGTGTTGGCAGATCAGGATAGAGGAATCAAGCGGTATCACACTCAGGCATCACCAACAAAACAACTGAGACATGCCCTACCCTTGAGAGTTGCTTCATGAGCAGTGGGTGTCCATACTTAGACTGACTCTGAGAATGCTTTTGTCTCAGTATGAGCTGTGGGGTTCAGAGGGCACCAGGGTGGCAGAGAGATTGAGGTAAGGAATAAGTGGCAGTGTGTAGTTTTCTGAGCCATGGTAGTGCTGGCCTGGTAGATTGTTTCACTGATGGGTCTTCTGCATGTACCAGAGGACTAGACATCGTCTCTGCATCGACTCTCATGCCAATGGCTTCACATTCCAGCTTGATTCTAGTGCATGGAAGCCAGATCTCCTTCTAGAGCCAGCTCTTCATAATTGTACAGCACGTGCTTTATCCACTAAGCAGTCTTAGGTCTGGAGCTTATGTTTAAATAACTTGATACTACATAATTCTTCATGCTAGTTTAATTATTTCATTGCTGTAATATTAACCACCTCAAAACTTAGTGCCTTAAAACAGAACCCCGTTAACACTATGTTTTGTCTTTACTTAGTGGGACAGAATCTGGCTTGATACCTGTAATATATTTCATGGGCCCTTGGGTGGTGATCGTTTAGCTGGTGGATGGTTGGTCTGGAGGATCTAAGGTGACTTTATCCACAAACCTGTTAGTGCTAGCTGGAGAGATAGCTGGCTGGAACTAGTTAATCTATGCTGTCTCACTAACAAGGTCATTAGATTTCTTATATGGCCACCGGGGCCTCCAAGAACAACATTTGAAGAGATGGAAAATGTTAACTACCAGCCTTTTGAGCCTGGGCCTTTTGAGCCTTTTGTTATAAGCAGTCTCCCAAGTTTTCACACCTCTGTGACAGCAGAGTTAAGTGTGTAAGTATAGAGCCCTGGTGTGATGATGGCACACATTGCACTTACACATCAACTTACTCTGTGATTTCACAAATGCAAATTAAACTTTTTAGCTGACAAGATTTCACAGTCCTCTTCCCTGAAATAACTTAGTAGTTTTCCTGTTAAAGTCACTGAGTTCAGGGAGGATTATTTGGTTAATTAGGAAATTGGTAAGTAGAGGTTCAGGTGTCCATGTTTGAGGCAACTGCTGACGTTCATCTTGCTTTGTACCCTGTGCAATTGGTGGCAATCAGAGTACTTGGAACAAGGCCAGACCTGGGTGTAGGGGCGTGGATCAGTGGCAGAACACATGCTCACACTTATGGGAGTGTGCATTGCTTCTCTAGTCCTGCAACATTCACAAACCCCAGAAGGTAATGAGCAGGACAGGACCCACATTTTGCTAGGTGCTCGTGAGTGAGGGTGTGGATTGCTGAGATCTGTGGTGACATTTTCCAGACTGTTGGTGGTGGTGCAATACAAGAGAAGGTACCAGAGCTGGATGGTGCTGGGTCCACAGAACAGGACAAAAGCCATTCTAACAGCAGCACCTTGTCTGACCGAAGACTCAGCAACTCCAGTCTTTGTAGCATTGAAGAGGAGCATCGGACAGTGTATGAGATGGTGCAGCGGATCCTCCTGTCAACACGGGGTTATGTGAATTTTGTGAATGAAGTATTTCGACAGGTCAGTGTGTGCTATACAGTCATAAAGTTGATGTCATCTTTGTTCCTGTCAATCAGCTTCCCATTGCTGTAAGCCATGTGCAGGGACATCAGTGTAAACACAGGGGTGTATTTTGTCTCAGTTCCAAGGGTCTTAGTCCAGGGTCACTTGGTCCTGTTGCTTTGGGCCTTTGGCAGGGCCGCATATTAAAGCAGGAACAGGAAGCAGATTGAGGCCTGTTTACCTCATGGATGGGTGAGAAAAAGATCAAGAGATTAGCGCCCTACAGTCTTGTCTGAGGGCACACTCTGCCATGACCTATGCTATCCCACTACGTCATACCTCTTAAAGTTTATGCCACTTCCCAGTAGTGCCAAGCCAGGACCAAGTCACACGTTGGCCCGGGGGAAGATTGGTACATTCCAGATCCAAACTGTAGCATTGTGGTTTTACTTATGACATGGTAAATAGCATTGATGATTTGGCCTAAAAATTTCCCTTCCAGTCCTACTTTTAGTTTGTCACAAGTTTTTCTGACCTACATTTTTTTCCCATCTATATAACAAAGGGAAATTAAAAAATACTTTCATGTTCCATAGTAGACTCAGCTCAGAGGGTGGGCCTAGTAAACCCAGTGTTTGGAGACTTTCAGCACTCACACAACCCAGAGGCACTTTCAGAAAGTTGTAATTTCCCTGTCATGTTACATGACATGAATGAATGTGTGTGTGTGTGTGTATGTGTGTGTGTGTGTGTGTGTGTGTGTGTGTATGTATATGTTTGTGGCACAAGAGCAATGAGATGAATGAGAAAGGACATAAAGGAGAGAAAAGCTCTTTATCCAGGGCCCTGGAATAACATACCTCAGGTAGGAAAGGAAGAGCTGGGAAGAGCTGGAGCAGAAAGCTGGAAAGAGCAGGGGAAGGAAAAGAAAGTGAGCAGGAGCTGGGCCGCAGTCGAGCGGTGCAGTGCTTTGCAGCAGGCTTGGTGTTCCTGGGCAGACGTATCTGGGATCAGTTTTGACTGGCATCTTATGGCTAGCCAATTTTATTACACTAGAAATCTATCTTATAACAGATAAGTGTACCACTGATCAATGATTAAAAACTTATAATCCCAGTATTTGAGAGATGGCAGCAGGAGGAACAGGACTTTAAGCTTTAACTACATGGCTAGCTTGAGATTACTCTGGGCTATATGGAACTTTGTCTCAGAACACTAAGGAAGTAACTAACTAAATGTATCATTATCAAAATTGATTAGGAATCATAATGTATAGGGTTGTTTTAGTTTTGTATTTAGCAAATCTTTTACCTTGGTTCCACAGCCTTAGAGTACTTGCTGTGTTGGATATTGTGACGTGTGTGTGTGTGTGTGTGTGTGTGTGTGTGTGTGTGTGTGAGAGAGAGAGAGAGAGAGAGAGAGAGAGAGACAGAGACAGAGAGAGAGAGATTGAGTGGCTTCAAGAAAGTATTCCAAAACTCTCTCTCTCTCTCTTTTTGGTTCTTTAAAAATAGTGAGTGTGGATTTATTTATGTATTTATTTGGGCTTGTACATGTGGCCAGAGATTAGCAGGGAAGAAGAATCTTAGGTCTTTCTTGCACTTAGGAATTTATAAGCCAAACCTTTCTCACCATACAAGTCAGAGCCAGGAAGACTTTATAAGGACTTTGGACTTTGGTTCTAAAGTTGAAGCTTTGGCATGAGGACATTTAACATTTTAAAAAAGATAAACAGTTTTGCAGTAAGCAAGAAACTGTAACATAAATATATACTAGAAAAAGGAGGAAACAGGATTGGAAATTTATGAGGCAGAGCAGAAGAGCTCAGCGTATAGTCTTCCTAGCAGAGTGGAGCAGCAGGAGATAGACTAAACCAGGTAAGGAAATGATCTTGCACAGACCTCGGAGTGGCAGGTAAAAACTGGGACCTGTTGAAGTGGAGGGTCTAATGAGCAGGCCTGAGACAGCTGGCTTCTCTCCCAGTTCTCTTCCGTGTTTGTGTGCTTTCTGTCCAATACGAGTATCCTGCTGTAGCTATAGATGTTCCTTTTTTCCTTTGAAAGGCTGAGCATTTGCAGTATGTTTGCATGAGCATCAGTTGCAGCATAGCTGCATGTGCTGCCTACTTTTATGTCAGCTTGACACAAGCTAGAGAAGGGAACCTCAATTGAGAAAATGCCTTATTAAGATTCAGCTGCAGGCAAACCTGGGCATTTTCTTATTAGTGATTGATTGGGTAGTCCCGTCCATTATGGGTGAGGCCATCCCTGGGCTCTATAAGAAAGCATGCTGAGGGAAACGTAAGGAGCAACCCAATAAACCAACTTCCTCCATGGCCTCCCTCTGCATCAGCTCCTGCCTCCGAATTCCAGCCCTATCTGAGTTCCTGTCCTGACTTCCTTAAGTAATGAACAGTGATGGGCGTGCACGAGCCAGTTAAACTCCTATTCTCTCCTACTTGCTTTTGATCATGGTGCTTATGGCAATTGAAACCCTGACTAAGAGGATACAGAAAGTCAAGTTTCATTGCTGCCTGGAGAAACCACACATTTGAGAGAGAAGGTGATGGGAAAGGAAGCACTTTATTGGCAACGAGGTGACAAGTTGGAAGATGAGGACTCTTGTGTGTCTTAGAAAAAGAAGAAGCCATGTTGAGGGGTTGCAGGTATAAGACTCCATAGATACTGATTTTGGGTATGGGCATAGTGGGTAGGCTTTTGAATTTGGCAGGAATGATACTATTTCTGAATTTTGGTTAGTTTGCTTTTCTGTCACACAGACTGTTGTTATCCATAAAAGGTTCTGGGTTCGTTCTGCAAATTTAAAGAGAAGTTGCTGACTAAATAGCATTATGTCCCATGCCATTTTATGTCCTTTCCCCAGGAATAGCTAACTCGGCAGTTACAAAAGTGTATAGCAGGCATGTTTCACCCCAGGGTAGCCAAAGGCAGCTGTCCCTGGAGAAGCAGGAAAGATAGCTGAAAGAACAACTTTCCCTGAGCAAGACAGTGAAGTGAAGCTTTTCACAGAGCAAAGAGTTTAACCCACTAGGTGACTTCAGCCAGAGCTTTCCTCTGTAGCAAAGGTGGTGGGAGACCTGCAGTTGACTGCTCAGCTGTGTGATCACCAAACTTAGTGATTAATCTAGCCATGAAGCCAGACTAATTTAGTTAGATTTTTCTCTCTGTAGCATTACTATATATTCTAGTTGCTATGCATTCCTGTAAATTGATAGTTTATTAAGAAGCTTTCATGTTTTCAAAATTTATTTTTTATTTAATGACATTTCCTTTCTGCCCTTTGCTCCCTCTAACCCATCTCCTATTTATCTTCTTTTCAACCCCCCACCCCCCCATGTCCCTTTTCCCACTCCCATCTCCTTTTCCAACTGACATCCACCTGGGAGAGGGTAGTTCTCCCTCTCAGCTATTACTTACCATTTTTTTATCTAGGTGTGGGACTCCATGAGATTGCCTTCTTTCCAAATTACCACATCTGTTGATGTTTCTGTTGATAATGCCATTGTTCAGGCTTTGCTGAGACTGTAGAAGGTACAGTCTCAAAGCAGACTTCCTGGTCATCTGGCATTTATAATCCTTTCATGGTGTTCCCTGAGCCTTGGGTGTAGGAGCTGAGTTAAAGGTGTATCTGCTGGGACTAGCCCCTCACAGTACACCAATCTAGTTGTGTCCACTCGTAACTTTCTGTGATGGCCGTGATCTGATGTAGAGACAGCAGCTTCTAATTTTATAAATAGAATGTGTAGTGTTAATATGTTGCCTTCTGGTGTTTGCATGACACATATTTTTCTACCTTTTTACTGTGTACAGCTCACATACATATGCTTTGGATTTTCTCTTACAAATTCCATGTAATTTTTAAAAACTTTTTCCTAAATACAGTGTTATAACCTCTGTGTTTTGATTACAGCTTTATTCTACTTCCATGTAACATAGAAACTGCTTTTCTTGGATGTAAATCAAGTCTTACCTTTCACGTTCTAATTGTACTGAGGGTTATTTTTTGTTGTTGTTGTTGTTGTGTTGTTGTTGTTGTTTTTGGCTAATTGTCCCTTCTTTCTTCAGTACTTACTGTAATTGTTTAATGGCTAGAGAACATCACACCTCTCTAACACCTCAGCTTATAGAACTTTGTTATATATTTGAAATCCACATTATAAAATGAATGCATATATGTGCACCATACTTTTCATAACACACACACACAAACCCTATTCATTTAGAATTCTCCAAAAGCTCGTTTTGTCAAATTTCTGACCTAGGATAATTTCCCTTTATGTCTGAAGGATAATTTTTAGTACTCCCCTTAGTTCATGACTGTTGGTAACAAATTTTCTTATCTGAAAATGTCTTTTGCTTTCACCTTTGAAGTATATTCTTCGGGATGCTATGTTCTGTCTATACTGTACTAGCCATGCTCTCTGCATGTGGAATATTTAGCTTTTTGTTTCATGGCTTCTGTTTGATAGTTACAATAAACCATGAAGTTTGTTACTTTGAAGAAAGTGTTCTTTTCTCCCTTTTGGCTGCTGTTAATGTTTTCAGGTTGCCCTTGGTTTTAGCAGTTGTACTGAAAGATTGTTGTATCTGTTCTGCTTGCCTTTGAGACTCATGACTGTGGACTTGTTCTCTGAGCGCAGCCATTGGCGCACACTGCTCTGCTCCATCTCTGCATCTCTGCCCAGCCCCCGTCCGATGCTTGCCACGCTGTGGCGCTGCCCAGCTCGCCATCCTTCTTGCTCTGCTTCCTTTTCTCCTCGGTGTTCCAGATTTCCCTTGTGTTTCTCTCAGTTTCCACTTTAGCTTCTGCCCAGCCTCCACACACACACAGCTTTTAACCTGGATTGTTTTGTTTTCAGATTTAATTTACTTCAGGTTCTAAAATACCTGGTATCTAGATTTTCTATTCATTGGATCATGTGTATTTTTTTAAGTTGTGAGTTAATTCAAAATGACAGCATATTTTCAATAATGTTTAGTGGCATGTTATATATCATATTGTTGTGGCTTTTGGTAGAGATATTTTAAAAATAATTTAATTTTCCCCTATTTAAGAACTATTCTTTGCTCTCTGTGAGGAGGATAATATGCTATGTCTTTATTTCAGAGTTAGATTACTCAGTTGATTTAATAGTCTCTGTATTTTCTTTTTTGTAAAGTTTTTCTAAATAATGTACAATAAGCAATTGCCAGACTTTAGCGATAGAGTCTAAAGTGTTTATAGATTGAATGAGCCAATAAAGTGCGGAAGAAATAGAATGGGTTGAAGGAAGGCTAGAGGAGTGGGTTGACAGATACATATGTAATAAAGCAAATATAGTCACTGTTAATAGCATCAGTGTGAAAATTTCTTAATTTTATTTGTGTGATAATGTTTTTCTTTTATTTCTTTTCTTTTCTTTTTAAAAAATTCATTCTTTAATCTATTTTTGCAGTCCAGACTTTATCCCTGTCCCAGTCCACCCTCTCACTGTTCCACATCCCATACCCCCTCCCCCTCCCCTTGTCTCCAAGAGAATATCCCTACCCCTCACCACCATCCCACCAGACCTCCTCACTCCCTAGGGCCTCAAGTCCCTCAAAGGTTAGGTGCATCTTCTCTGACTGAGTCCAAACCCAGCAGTCCTCTGCTGTATATGTGTTGAGGACCTCATATCAGTTGGTGAATGCTGCCTGGTTGGTGGCTCAATGTCTGAGAGATCTCGAGGGTCCAGGTTAGCTGAGACCGCTGGTCTTCCTATGGGGTCACCCTCCTCTTCAGCTTCTTCCAGCCTTTCCCTAATTCAACTACAGGGGTCACTGGCTTTTGTTCACTGGTTGGGTGTAAAAATCTGCATCTAACTCTTCAGCTGCTTGTTGGGCCTCTCAGAGGGCAGTCATGCTTGGCTTCTGTCTGTAAGCATATCATAGCATCAGTGTCAGGCCTTCGGGCTTGCCCTTGAGCTGGATCCCAATTTGGGCCTGTCACTGGACCTCCTTTTCCTCAGGCTCTTCTCCATTTTTGTCCCTGCAGTTCTTTCAGTTTTTGACTGTGGGATGGCAACCCTATCCTTAAACTTGATGCCCTGCCTTTCTACTGAAAGTGGACTCTACAAGTTCTCTCTCCCCACTGTAGGGCATTTCATCTAAGGTTCCTCCTTTTGAATCCTGAGAGTATCTCACCTCCCAGGTCTCTGGTACATTCTAGAGCCACCCCCCCCCACCTCCTACCTCTCAAGGTTGCCTGTTTCCATTCTTTCTGCTGGCCCTCAGGGCTTCAATCCTGTTCCCCCACCCAATACCCACTTGGGAGGGAGAAGAAAGCAATCACAGGAGATGGGAGGGGGGCGGGGGGAGGAACCTGGGTGGAAAGGGAACAAGGAGGGGAAGAGGGAAACGTGATAATTTTTTAAAACCCAGGAAGAATGAATAAAACAACACGTACTTTGTCTTAATCTCTTATGTTTACTGAGTTACACGGCAGAATACTGATTCATTCATTTTTTTAAAAATCTTTTGATAATGCTGATTCCTGTGTTCTGCAATTTGATGTGATCTGGCTGCCACCCTGGGCATCTCTCTATCTTATGCACCAATGCTGAAGTGATAGGTGCCTGTCTTTAGGTTCTTTGTTGTGAAACTTAGGGGTGGTATTAAAACAGGCCTGGGAAGTAACTTTGTAACCTTGGGAATTATCTCTGGTTCCCTGTGACTCAGTGGTCTTGTCTGAAAAGTAGTCATTTGAGTGTGGGGTAGGTAGGGTCCTTCCAGCCTACCTTGCATAGAGAACTAGGCCCTAAATTTGAGATGCAGCAGGCAAATGCATTTCCTCTTCAAGTCTTTTTTTAGTCCTATCACATTAAATCACAAATACATAAAAAAATTAATTTCTTAATATTAAAAATTTCATTGGCTGAGAGATGGTTCATTTAGTAAAGTGCTCAGATTCCCAGTACCCATGTAATAAAGTGTGCCCTGTGCCTGTGTTTCTAGCACTGGGAGGTGGACATAGGAAGACCTCTGTGGTTTCTTGATCAGCCAGTCTAGACAAATAGCCAAGTCCTAAATCCAGTGAAAGATCTTTTTTGATAAAATAAGAAGGTGAAACAATTGAAAAAGCTAGCCAGTGTTGACTTCTGGCCTGTGCATATATACATATGGGTGTTATTGTGGTTGTTGTTATTGTTTGTTTGTTTGTTTTGATTTTAAGTTCTGGCAAATGTGCAGTGGCCAGTTGGTTAACATTTGCGGCTGTACTTGGTGTAATAAATGTAGAAATGTAGAAAACTGTGTGAGAAGGTAGTAGGGAGGAAGGAACAAAGGTGAGATGGAAAGAAGGTGAGGGAAACAGATGAAAAGGGCAAAATAAGCAAGAAGAGGCTGTACTTTTAGCAGTCTCCAGCTTCTACCCCAGCAGGCCAATTCCAGCTCCCAGCCTGGCTCACCTGAGCACAGATAAGTGCAGCCAGCTCCTGTCCCCACCACAGCCGGTCAATTGCTTTACAAACCATTGCCATGTTTTTTTGTTTTGTTTTGTTTTGTTTTGAGAAAACTTACAAGCTTAGTTATAATTATTTTATACATAGAAAATTTAAATACCTACCTGGAAGACAAAAAGATCTATGAGTCTTCATTATTTTTCTGGGCTAATTATGAAGATGTCTTTTTTTTTCTTCAGATAAGTGGTGTGTACAAAAGTTTGTCTGTACAAGTTAAATGTTTCTGAAGTGAGTGATGGAAATGTCTGTAATCTGAGCTTATGTGTCATTAAAGAGGTTTTTTTTTTTTCTTTCTAGGCATTTTTGTTGCCTTCCTGTGAGATATCTGTAACAAGAAAAGTAGTTCAAGTGTATAGGAAATGGATCCTCCAGAACAAACCTGTTTTCATGGAGGAACCAGATAAAAAGGATGTTGCTCAAGAAGATGCTGACAAATTAGGACTTTCAGAGACTGACTCCAAGGAGGTAACATTATCACTTGGCCTCTGAGTAGAGAGTACGTACATCTTGGCAAAAGTAGGCCAGCTCAGCCAAGGGTCCCACCCTGCCCATGAAGGCAGGCCTTTAGGTGACACTCTCAGGTTGTTAGGTTCTGTGAGGGCGTTCCTAAAAAGCAGCGTTCATGCTCCATCTTTGGTGGGCAGTTGTCTCCTTTACAGTTAGCCTAGGAAAACACATACACGCACGCGTGCACGCGCACACAAACACACACACACTGCTACTTTCGTAGACACTGTTGCAAGACACTGCTTTCTCACATTT
Organism: Mus musculus; assembly: GCF_000001635.26. Taxonomy (NCBI): domain Eukaryota; kingdom Metazoa; phylum Chordata; class Mammalia; order Rodentia; family Muridae; genus Mus; species Mus musculus. The sequence goes on along the minus strand of NC_000068.7, from coordinate 146,435,541 downwards.
TACAATTCTCTCTATGAGACTGAGAAGCTGATGGCCTCTCCTTGATTCATTTAAATAAATAGTTGTTGGAAAAAATTAAACATAGAATATTTTGCCAGATTTGTCTTTTGCCGTTAACTGTGCAAAAGAAGTCTGTATTAAATATTTGAAAAGCTTAGCAGAGTAAAGAGTAAGCGTCTCTGGGGTGTCAGCAGCATTGAGTGCGCCTTCCTGCAGGAGGCACTGTCCTCTTCCAAACTCAGGCTTGAAGCAATGTAAAGTGACATCACAAAACATCCCAAGAACAAAAGGAACCAAAGTTATATTTATGTTCCTGATTAAATTAATTTTCAATATTTAAAATTTTTAGCCACAGACTTAAAACTTAAGTGTTTATACTGATTCTGTTATTTTGATGTTTCAATATTGGTGAAATCATTTTAGTAGTTAGCTAAGAAGTCAGATCAATCAATAAGCAAGTAGAATTTCTGTGTCCCAGCATCAGGCCCACTTGGCTCTCCTAGGACATACTGAGGGCTGAGACCACCTTGGATGCTGGGGCTTGAGTGCTGAGCAGAGTGAAGGAGCTGAGCATGGAAACGTAGGCTTCTTCCTACTTGGCTAATGGATTGTTATCTTCTGAAGGCCTCATCTGAAAGTTCTGGTCATAAACGGTCATCCAGTTGGGGACGCACGTATTCCTTCACAAGTGCCATGAGCAGAGGATGTGTGACAGAGGAGGACAACACAAATGTGAAAGCTGGGGCCCAAGCTATGTTGCAGGTATGCTACTGTTGGGGACACAAAGATGGCCAGGTGGAGAAGACATAATTAGAATGACGACATGTACTGGAATTTTGAGCACTAGGCATTAAAGAGGCCTTAAGTTTTTCTTCTCATCTGCAAGTGGAAAATATTTTTTTTTATTTAAAAAAGACATGAAACTGGTTGCAGGCTTTTTTAAAAGGATTATTTTATACTGACTGTGAAATGTATATGATTTGTACCTGAAAGTATCTTCCAATCACACAAGCACATCTGAATAGTTACTTGGATTTTCACACACACGCAGAGAGAGACAGAAATACAAATAAGATAAATCTTAAAGAAAGGAAAGATGATTTTACTCATGTAAATCAGAGAAACTTGCTGCAGCTCATATTTATAGCCTGTGACCTTGACACAGATACTTGGAGGGGTCCTTGTATCCTGTAGCTCTCCCCTTTCATATGGACTGCAGACCTCCAGTAGCTCTACAGCTTGAAAAGCAACAGGATTTCAATTGTTTTTGTTCTCATTGTATTCAGTAACATTGTATATCTGTGCACCACAGGCATGCCAGAAAAGGGCATTTGATTATCTGAAACTGGAGTTACAGATGGTTGTGAGCCTCCATGTGGGTGCTAGGAATTGAACCCAGGACCTCTGGAAGAGCAGTCAGTGCTCTTAACCACTGAGCCATCTCTCTAGCCCCAATCGTATCCTCTTTTAATACCAAGTTAAGAACAATGAATATCTGAAGTTTCTGGGCCATTAGCGTCATCCTTATGAATGCTACTTGAGTGGTTGTTCATGGGGAAAGAGGCTAGATGGAGGTCTGATAAGAGCATTTTTTACTGCTGATTGGGATGAGTACAAATTGGACATAATTTTGATTGTTGTTCCCTTATTCAATGCCAATATATGGATAAGTATTCCTGTGTTGGCCTTTTGAAGCTATTATTAAAAGTAAAAATGCAGTATAGGAAGACTTAATTGGGAGTGAGCAGGATTTTTAAATTTAAGAGAACAACACATGAAATTAAAACATTTTGTGTTATGTTATTTGTGGTTTACTCCTATAAAAACATTGTCACTAAGACTGCTATAGTTTTTTAACCAGAAAAGTCTTTGTCCTCCTTTTCTTATTCAAATCCCCATTGTGACTTTTATCTGGTAGTGATGATTAGTGATTTTTCATTTTATAAAGGTTTTAAGTCTTAAAGTTGTCATAGTTTTTTGAGTGTGTTGATTTGAACCTGTCTGATCAGCCTATGATTTTATTTAGGATTTCCTGTACTGAAAAGCCAGAGAAGCTGGGTTTGTGCCCACAGCTTCAGTGCTTATACTGTTTAACCTAAAGGAGACCTACAAAAGGCTAAATGTCAGATAGATAGAACCCATCTGATTTATGGGATTTTTTAATTTTTATCTTATGTGTACAAGTCTTTTGGTTAAATGTATATCTGTGCACCACAGGCATGCCAGAAAAGGGCATTTGATTATCTGAAACTGGAGTTACAGATGGTTGTGAGCCTCCATGTGGGTGCTAGGAATTGAACCCAGGACCTCTGGAAGAGCAGTCAGTGCTCTTAACCACTGAGCCATCTCTCTAGCCCCAATCCTATCCTCTTTTAATACCAAGTTAAGAACAATGAATATCTGAAGTTTCTGGGCCATTAGCGTCATCCTTATGAATGCTACCATTTTCTTTCACTACAGTAATTTACTCTCTGAGGACCTGAGTCAGCTGTAGTATCACAAGACAGAGACCTTGGACCTCAGAGATCTGGGGCAGAGCATAGAGTACCCAGCTGACTCTTATAATGTGCTTTTATCTTAAGAGTTTACTGACACTATTATTTCTTGCTACATAATAGATTTCTCCTATTTAAAAAAAAAAAAAGCCCTGGGGCTGGAGAGATGGCTCAGCTGTAAAACTACACTATGTGAAGACTGGAGTTTCTAGAAGCCAGGTGGGCTGCCCAGCTCACCTATAACTAGGGAAATCCCTGGATTAAGTTAACTGGACAGACACAGAAAAAATTAGTTCTAAGTTCAGGGAGAGAGCCTGCTTCACTGTGTAAGATGTAGAGGGACTGAGAAAGATACCTGATGTCAACTTCTCATGTCCATATGTTCAGCCCCCATCCCCTCAGCAGCATACACACACACATACACACACCCCTGACATACATACACGTGCAAAAACAGGCTTGATTCTAGAAGATGCAACATGTCCATGTGACATTGTGTGTTTCCAGGTACACCACTATTCAGTTCCTAACGCCTCTCAAGGACACTAACAATATTCCACCAGGAAGCAGGGTTCATGTGCTGTGCTGTGAGCTTCTATCAGCATCGCATGGGTTTCCTATAAATTGATTCTTACTCCTCCAACTTGATGTCTTAAATTCACTTTGGAAAAAGTTATAGCTCTATTGCCTAGCCACAGGGCTCTTCTGTGACTTTTGCATCCCAGACCTTGTCACCCTGATACAGTGGTCTTAGTTTTTGTTATTTTTAATTATTGTTGTTGTTTTGTTGTTACTGTGGGAAGATATAACAAATTCAAATCTTTTATGACTCATGGCTAAAGTAACACTGTCTATATGGAATATCCGGGAAAGGCCTTCTAGGTGTACACCTAGGCAAGCCGAAGGGGTGGGCCGTAATACCTGGAGCATGTGTCGGTGCCATTTGCTGCATTGACGCAGTCTGTGGAAGTAACCCAGAAGGATTCATTGGTAGAAGGAAGGTAATATTATCTGTAGGCCAACTTTTCTCAGATGTAGATGGTTAATTGTATTTTCTAATGTAAAATTGTTGGCTTTAAGGTCTTTCTTACGAATGCTGCAAATGTCTTTTTGCTGGAACCATGTGCCGAAGTTCCCATGCTCCTGAGAGAACAAGTAGACGCCTCTAAAGCTGTTCTGATTATTTTTCGGCGGATGATAATGGAGCTTACAATGAATCAAAAGACATGGTAAGTCTCCTCCAGATTAACATCTAAAACAGCTGCCTTGGCTTTTCAATACAGTTAAAGCGTTAAGGTTTCCATTCATCTAATGTCTTCTCAAAACGCAAAAAGGTGAGCATCAGCCCCTTGTGTGAAATGTGGCAAGGGGGTACCCAGCACTTGGATAATTAGTTTATTTTCATGATTGTTTTTTAAAATGCTCATGTACAGAAGGTAGTGTTACGTTACTCTGTAGTAGATTTCCCACTTCATACTTATTAGACAGTTTTATGATAAGTAGTATGGGCTTTACAGTATGATTCTTTATAAGAGCAAAGTTTGGTAGTGTCCTGAAGTACTATAAACTTGACTTTTATTCCTTCGACTTGTTATTTTGAATCTACCTTGGAAAAACTATGTTTTAAAAATACTATGGAGTCAGAGTGACAGAAGAGTGCAGTCAAAAGTGTGTCCTGAATTTTCCTTCTCTTTTTTCTTTGCTGTTTTTCTATTAATTGCGTGTTCAAGGGTAAAATGTTAGATGTCTTCCATCCTGTCTCCCATAGTGTCCACATTGCCCTCGGTGTTCTCAGTGGCAGAGCAGCAAGCCCTGAGCCATGCTTCCCTCATCCCCAATGTTTTCACTGGCAGCCAGTCTTAGAAATGCCTCTGGTCTGCGCTGGGTGTGTTCATCTCACTTAGCCACCTGTAATTCGCACTGAGGTCCCGTGGCAGTGACACCCTTCTGTATTGGAAATTTTCCCAGGACCACATCTGTCTTATGGGTGTCCTAGAGCCAGCACTATTGGTGTTGTACAAGGTGTCTGTCTGTCCACAGTGGGTGAGAAGCCCCAAAATAAGGCAAGAGTGAGCTGTCAGAGGCCACAGACCACCAAGAGGAGAGAAGGGTGGGACCAGAAGAATTGTGCCTTGCAGAAGTTTACAAATAAGTATCAAAATGGGAATTTGAAAGTGTAAATTAGAAGGTCACCTTTCCCGGTCTTTTAAATTAGTATTTCCATCAAGTGCAGTAGCTGAGTTTGGAAGCATTACAGCAGTGCACAGTGTGATGTAAACCCTGTCCCCTCTCACAGCAGTCAGAACCAGCCATGAGAAGTGCTTTCAGCTGGCTGATGCTCCTGGCACCACAGCTGGGTGAAGAGTATTTTTTTGTTTCTTTTCTTAGAAAGCTATGAATTCTGTATATATTACACATTTTATAATTCTAGGAAGTAAAATAAAGCAACTGTTCCCCCGCCCCCCTTTGGTAATTTAGAGATTTCCAGATAAATGTATAAAAAGACAATTGTAGAAATACAAACAGTAACTAAACATGGTAGAGCATAGAAAGGGGGCGCGGTTTGCTGCCTGGATTTTCTACATATTTAAATTCAAATGCCTCATGCTCCCCCTCCTCACTTTCCTACTCTCCTTTCTTTCTTCCTCTTTCCTCCCTTCCTCTCTGTTTCTTTTCTTTCCATTTGGTAGTTAATGCCTGAGCATCTACTGTGAGCACAGAGAAGTGCACCAAATAGCCAAAGCTTCATTGTGACAGGGACTAGGGACTGTGGACTGGATATCCTGGCTGTGAGTGGCAGGATACTTCCAACTCTGTCTGTCTGTCTCTCTCTCTCTTACTTTCTCTCTTTCTTTCTTTTTTAAACATTTATTTATTTATTTATTTTATGCATATGAGTACATCACCATTGCTCCCTTCAGATACACCAGAAGAAGGCATCAGACCTCATTACAGATGGTTGTGAGCCGTGTGGTTGCTGGGAATTGAACTCAGGACCTCTGGAAGAGCAGTCGGTGCTCTTAACCACTGAGCCATCTTTCCAGGCCCTAGCTCTGTCATTTCTTTTCCCATTTTTTCTCTTCAGACCTTCTGTCCTGCACTGTGTACATGTGAGTACACGTGTCTAGGTCACGTGGTGCATTTGTCTTTCTCCTACATATTTCAAATCTCTGACAGTGCTAAACAAGTAGCCAGATGGAAAAGAGTGCTGTGAGAATCGATGTTGCCAAACAATCAAGCCAAGGACTAAACCAATGGAGCCAAATAACAAGAGAACCCAGAGCAAGTCTCCAGAGGTCATTGTAGCACGAGAAGGCTAAGATTTTGCATCATCTGTCTACTGTACAGAAACAGGAGAAAAGAAACCACTTCCCACACATCTTTTTCTCTGATCTGGACCACATTGCTTTGTTGTATTCTTTGTTTACTTTTCACTAGAGAGTACAAAGAGCAAGAAGAAAGTAGTGAAGGTAAACAAATGGTTAGAGCTCAAATCTTTACAGAAACCAAATGAGAGTAGACTTCTCTCTACAAAAGATAATGTGTTCTCCATCCCCACTGAGTCCAAGGGTATGAGAAATGCAACTTGGCTATGTAAGAAAGAAAAAAAAAATGATCCTCTGCTGTTTTAAACGCTGATTGTCATAATTAGCAGTACTATGTTAATTCTTTAAGCCTATTATGTAAAGCCCTCTTCTGTAAGACTGCAGTAGCACATGGTGACTGAGCTGTGGTGACCACAGCCATGCCATGTGTTCACTGTTGGTATAAGCAGGATCTGCCAAGCACAAACGCTCTGCCCATCAGTGTTCAGTCCTGACCTTTCTAAACCTCTCCTATCTTCTGCAGGAACCACAGTCAAGTGGTGGTATTGATTGCCTATGTCCTCATATTAAAGCCAAGAGCCAGTTATGTTTCCTATCACAAAGTCAGATGGGAAGCTACCCAGGTTAAGTAACATAATGATGGAGAATGCCAGGGTACCGTATAAGTTCAGACAGGCTCATCTATTCCTTCAGTGAGTGCCCTGATGTGCTGGCTCAACTGGAGAAAACCATCTTGCTCGCCTTCCTTAGAGGAGAAAAGTCAGGCTGGGAAGATGCCTGGAAGATGTCGTCCTGCCAATTGGCATGGATGTGCAAAGCATGCTGTAGAACTGTGGCAACACCAAGTAGTTTATGTTGATTAAAATAAGATGCTTATTCTCTAACTGGAACTTAGAATTTTAATACTCCCAAACAACATGTGTGGCTGATTGCAGAGATCTCATACCTACAAAGTGCTTTGGAGATGTGATTATTAATATGAGCTTTTATTTTGGGTGGCCCAGGGAGCAGATGTTGCAAATCCTTCTCAGGATAACAGAAGCTGTCATGCAGAAGCCAAAGGATAAGCATGTCAAGGACTTGTTTGCCCAGAGCTTGGCAGGGTTGCTCTTCAGGGTAAGTCTTTTTTATTACATGCTGCAAATGTAGAATTAAAGTAGGCTTGGCAAGTTAGTTTTAATTACTGAAAAATTTACAAGTTATATCAAATTAACTTTACATTTTTAGAAAAATTCCTTCTTAGCATTGTCCTAAAAGTTGTGATCTGTTTTCCAGTTTGAGTTTTGTTTTTAGGCTTCCTTCTCTGCCATTCTCTCCCTCTTGGTTTGCTTGAGAGTGGTAGGCCTTAAGAAAGTGACAGGCATAAGCTGGGTGGTGCTGGCACACCTTTAGTCCCAGAGTTGGGAGGCAGAAGTGGGCATATCTCTGAGCTCAAGGCTAGGCTGGTCTACAGAGCAAGTTCCAGGATAGCCAGGGATACAGAGAAACCCTGTCTTGAAAAAGAAACAAAGTGACAGGAGTTGAAAAAGAAACCAAGTGACAGGAGTTGAAAAAGAAACCAAGTGACAGGAGTTGACAGGAGTCTTAGTGGAGAGAAAACCAGGTAGATCTGGTGGCTGTGGGGTAAATAGAAATGTGGAAGTGGGGTAAAACTTGAGGCTATCATTGTGTCAAGCAACTGTATGTAATGCTTCAGGCTGGAAGGAAGGACTATACGGGAGAACTTATTCTTAGGGAGATGATGGTGCTTCTATGGTTGGTAGAAGAGAGAGCCAGCCAGAGATGCTGAGGAAGGAGGCCCAGTTTGCTGAGTGGAAAGCTAGAAGGTTGTTCTAGATGTCCAGCAAAGTGAGCAGGAGCAGGTGACCTGGTAAGTTCTGGTAAGATGTGGGTGGTTGAAAATGGCCTAAAGAATTGACGTTTACTTGGAGTGAGTGAATCAGGAAGGTGGAGGTAGCAAAAGTGGACAAGGCTTCCAAGAGCTCTTGATCTGGAAGGGAGGAGGAAACGGGAACTATGTGTAGAGGGGAAGGTTTGGAGCAGGTGCTATTTAAATGTTGGCTTGCCAGTGTGACATTCTAGTGAAAGCAGTTGGGATGGATTGGTGCAGAGGGAGGTGACACTCAGCATCTGGCCAGGCTGGATGACTCACTTCATTTGATCTGAGAGCCAAAGAGGTACCAGTACTTCCTGCGCCAGTGGGAGTAGGGTCAAGAGCATGGATCAGCTGACAGCTGATGGGCTGCCCAGGAAAGCGGAAATAACACAGAGCCCTGAGGGCAAATGCCTGGGCTACACTGCTTTTTTTTTTTTAATAGGGTTCATAGAATTTATGAACATTTCTGAAAGAAAACAGTAAAAAAAAAAAAAAAAAAAAAAACCTGGAAATATATGACATCTACGTTAGGCCTGACTGAATAGTTTGATAGTCAGGAGCACTATGAGCTGAAGTGAAGGTTGAGGAAGGAAACATCCTCTTCACCAGTTCCTAGATCTTGACTGATATATATGAAGAGTGTATGTGTAGTACAGATGGTGTATGTAGAGGTCGCAGAAGGAATTGGCACATACTCCCTTGCCTCATCGATTCTCTCTTCCTTTGACTACTTTGCCTACCTAGCTCATGGGTAAATGGGATAGGCCTACACATTCTTTTTTATTTGATCTTTTTTCTAAGTCCAGGCTGTACAATGAGCCTGGATTGGTCCAAACTCTCAATTCTATTGCATCAGTCTTTCTAGTGCTAGAATTATAGGCTTGTGTCATTATACTATGCCTATGTGAGGTTTGTTTTGTTTGCAATAGTCCAACCTGGCTTGTTGATGTTCCTGTACTGTCATGTGTCATTTGTCATAGACAGAAATGTCCAGATACTTGTATGTGTGTGTGTGTGTGTGTAAGAGTGTGTGTGTGTTTTATATTTGTAAAGAACTAGTACAGGGTAAGGGAATTTTACGTTGCCGTTAGCCTTTTCTCTTTTCCAACTCTTCCTGTAGTGTTTATTTTCCCTCTGTTCTGTAGATAATCTAGGTTAATAAAGTTTCTTCTAAGAATGGTGGAATTTATCTCATTTAAAAATATTTACCAAGTAACAGGCGGGTGCCTCAGGTGGTGCCTGTCGTCATAGTCTGAAGGCGAGAAAGCCTCACCTCTGCTCTCTGCACTAGGATCCAGTACTTGGCAGTGTTTAATGTCCCTGAGAGTCAGGGTAGGAGAGGGTGTGGTTGGTTATCAGTTGTAAGAGAAGAAGTCCGTGAGGCAAGGTATATCCTTGTGGCTCATGTGCTGAGCTGTGCCTGATTAAACACTGAACATCAGTGCTGAGGGACCCTTGACGTACGCTGACCCACTGGTTTGCGTTTATGAGAAGTGTAACTCCAGAAAGGCCTGCTGCCTTTCTCCAGGACTCAGCTCAAGTTAGTGGCACAACCTAGTGCTGGGACTATCACTTTCCCTCTTCTGTTTGGAAAAGCATAGTCAATTAGGAGGCTGTCCTGCTTTTATGTCCAGTGCTTCCTGTCTTCGAGGATGTTCCACCATGTTCAAGTGCTGTTGTGAATTTTGTTGGTGATTCATAGATCTGTATACATGCTTGTGACTAAAGTGAAAGAAGTCAGCTTCTTTCTTTCTGCTTATTTCAGAGGAGGTCTCACCTGGCCTAGAACTTACTATGTAGACCAGGCTGGCTTTGAACTTATAAACATTTGCCTGTTTCTGCCTCCCAAGGGCTGGGATTAAAGACATGTGTCACTACATCATCTCTTTATTTCTTATTTTATACTTAGTAAAGGGATTTCCAGTCTTGGCATCTTACTACACCAAGACATTCATCTAGCTTTGTTCCTGCTACCAGGACTGTGGCAATGGGAGGTGATGGCAAGAGACTTCAGCAGTCTCTGTTCTCTCCTCTAAGATTACGTCTCTTGATCTAATATTGGGCCCATTTTATTACTATTAGTATTTTACTGAGTATTTTTATTCATACTAAAACGCCAGTTTCTGTCTATACATTTTAAACTCCTGTCTTCAGAAGTTCAAGCCCATTACCAAAAAGCATAATCACAATAAAATTAATAATCTTCATGTAACAGAAAATATTGGCCTAATAATAAAATGGACCTACTATTAGATAAAAAATAGTAATTAGTAATTGACTTCCTTTCATGATGATGGGTTCTCTGTAAAGCAGGTGGCTAACCAGGAAAGCAGTCAGCTCCAGCCATGAAAACAGAAGCATACACAGCATTTAGTGGGTGGTGGAGCTATAAAAATGGATAAACAAAACCCAAGCAGCAGGAGGAGAGCTGTCAGATGGAAAAATCCAGAGTCAGATGTCTGGGAGATGATGGAGTGGAAAAATTTGACTGTGACAGTGGAGGGAAAGGGCCATAAGCAGAAGAGAGTCTACTTCCAGGAGAGCATGTGGGTTTTTAAGGTGAGGACGAATTGGAGAATGTCGGTCTGAAGCACAAGGTTCTGGGAAGAAACCTGGAGCAGGAGTAGGCGTGCCTCTCAGAAGGCGCTGAAGCTGGGTACGTGCTGCTAGACTGAAGGTCTCCTGGCTGACGGTGAAGGCAGTCTCATTCAGTGAGTTGTCTTTGAATTCTGCAGCAGTCTCAGCTGCTCAAAGTCTTGCAGCACATGGGGGCTTAGACAACACATGCAGGAAGGTGTTTGAGATAGCTGGACAGAGATGTTTTGTCTTCTTACTGACAACAGCAGTGTTAGCCATGGACTTTAGAATAATATTTCCTCAGATAACTTGTTACCATAATTCAAATCCTAGATACAGGTGGTCCAAAGTAATGAAGAGGGTGTTATTTTAATTTTTTGTTTGTTAAAAATCATAAATTTGTTTGGTTTCAGACACTTATTGTGGCTTGGATCCGAGCAAACCTCTGTGTGTACATTTCTCGGGAGCTCTGGGATGACTTTCTCAGGGTGCTGTCATCCCTTACGGAATGGGAGGAACTCATCACTGAATGGTCTAACATCATGGATTCCTTGACAGCCGTGCTTGCCAGAACTGTGTATGGAGTTGAAATGACAAACCTACCTCTAGATAAGTTAAGTGAACAAAAGGAGAAGAAGCAGCGTGGCAAAGGTAAGAGCAGAGGTACCGGGTGAGAGAGTGCTCATGTGTGGACCTAAGCTTTTAGTGCGTAGTAGTTCATAACGAGCTGAACCAGCTGCCTCGTGTTTTTTTCAATGCTGCTGTTAGATTGTGTCTATTACTTTGTCCCCTTGACTGATAACTAAAGAGACTGTGGAAGACAACAGAGAAAAGTACTGAGAGGAGTAACAGTGACCAGTGCTTTCTACATGGTCTTCACCCTTATGGTAGCTCTTTTAGTTACAGCTGTGTCATAGACAGAAAATGAAAAATACAAAGACCTTATAGTGATTCAGTGAGTCAGGGTGGCTTAGGAAAGAAGTGATAAAGACAGACATCAAAGCCAGGCAAGTCCAGCCCAAATACTACACTGCTAAGATACATGCTGCCTAGAACGTGTGGAAAAATTCCAAGTGCTTGAGATGGGAGCCATTTTGGCTTTATTGTGTTTTTAGGTCAAACTGTTTTAAGACCTGAGGAAGTAAAAGTGGTAGTTTTGAGTTGTGAAATAATGGGAGTCTCTGTTGGAGATGACAGTGGCACCCTCTTGTCACTGTTACAGTTCCTAAGGACTGTGGCACTTGAGTTAACTTGTCTATTCACTTATATTGTAAAGACTCAAATGTGTTCGTTCAAATGCATATAGTACATAGCAAATGCAGAAACAAACTGGACCGAGTAGGAAGTGGCTATAGGTGTGGTTAAACAGCAGAATGCCTGGGAGGCTCGTGGGCTTCCTGGGGAAATAGAGAGGCACCTTCTCAGGGTTATAGCAAAGAGAGTCACAGAATACAGACATTTCTGTGGGTGATAAGTAATTTCACTTGGTTCTGAGACCTTGAAGGCCTCTTTTCTTCAAAGCTTTGCCAAGTTACATATGTTTGATAATAGATTATGTTTTAGTAATAGTAACCTTTTGTAGACTGTATCAGTTGGCTTTTGCTATGTGACAAATCACCTTAAAACATAGTAGCTTAACCATTCTTTTATTTAGACCATGATTTTATGAGTTGATAATGTGGGTTGCACACTCTGCCACTGCTAATTCTCATTTTCATTTGATTTTCTTTGTGCTGTGTGGCCACTTAGAGTGCTCTGATTCTAGGAACTGACTGGCTGTCAGCCAGGGCAGTGAGTGTGACTGGGCTACACACACGTTTCATAATTCAGCACGTTGGCACATGGTTGTTAATATAATGTTATAGAAGTAAAATTTTAAGGCCTCACATCTTCAGTCTTACTACCAAAGTAAGTCACGTAATGAAGTCCAGAGTCACTGTGAGAACAAAGGATGTGGATACAGAGAGATGTGAACTAGTTCTAGTGACGAGCTAACCATATAAATGAGCTAAGGACTGGCTTATCATGTATTCATTGCAGGCTGAGAATGGCTTGCCAAAGCTCCAGTTAGTAAAAGCAAGCAGCAAGCCAAAGCAAAGTAGCTTATGTTCATAGCTTTCTAGTAGAATGGCTTAATTCCAGTTTAGATTTTAATGACACGGCACAGTAATGTTTTAACATAGCTTTAGCAACAGGTCACTTTTTCTCCATAGTTGAAGCTAAACAGAATTGTTTTTAGAAATACATACTAGACTAGAAATCCTATTCTCTTCTGGTTCTCTCTTGCATGTCTGAGGTTTCCATGTGAACTAGGCCCTGGAAGTATCACGATACTATCTGCAGGAGACTGGCTACCTAAGACACTGCTTCTCAGTCTAGAGGAGAGTTTTCTCTGCTGAAGGGGAAGAACTGAGACACAAAGTACCACTTACTTTTTCAAAATAAGTGTGTTTCCTACATCCTGAAGGTGTTTAAATACACACACACACACACACACACAATCACTCACAGGAACATCTCTACATGTGTGGGACACACTGTATCCTGAAGTACTTTTTTCCTACCTAGTGTATAAACACAGTCCTATGAAGTTATAAATTAGCAATGGAAAGTAAACAACTTCAAAAGTGCTGTTTTCCAGAGAGATAGGAGCAAATTATTTAAATAATGACCATGATAAACATCTTAATTTATGTTACCTTAGTCAAAAAAGTAATTTAAATATTTATTATACAAATATGGGCCTAAGCACTAAATTAGTGAAAACAGAAGCTACATACCAAGGAAACTGTAAAAACAAGCCACAAGTTGTATCTGGTCTTCATATTTATTCTGAGCAAAAAATCTCCTAAATGTCTTATTCTTTTTCCTTCTGTATTTCTTTTGGGGCTTTGACCTTTCTTTAAAATATTTGACTAGAAGACCACGAAGAAAGGGAAGTTAAATCAAAGACCACATTGTTTTTGAAACTTTTCTAAAATGAGATTTTAAATTATTTGTAGGTTTTTATTAACTTGCCCATTTGACCAAGTATACACGGGTCTCTGTGGGGTTTGTAGCTGGGTTGGTGTCTTCCAAAGCCAGTTCCATTTTAATACCAGGACTTTATTATAAAGTTTTTAGCCTTTAAGTAATGGTTTTTAAAGTACCCTGGGAACTGACCTAGGTTCAGATGGCATTGTTCTTACATCGAGAAGATTGTTTAATATCTACTTTTGCATGTTGAAGGAAATACTATGCAGACAGAGTTTGTATGAAACTGTATTTTTAGGGTACTGACGTAGTTTCCTAAACTGTAGCATAAGAAAGTGGTTCTTAATCTGTGGCAGAGCTCTGCTAGTGGTGAATTATTGTAATGTAGGGTATTTTTTGACTCTTGGTAATATAGCATGCATACACACACACACACACACACACACACACACACACACACACACACACACACACACCCCATTTGCTGATCAGCCTAGGCATAGTAAAATGAGGAATAACAATCTTACCCTTTTTCAGGTTGTATCCTAGAACCCCAAAAAGGAACAGCTGTTGGGAGATCCTTTTCTCTCAGCTGGCGTAGCCATCCAGATGTGACTGAGCCAATGAGATTCAGAAGTGCCACCACATCTGGAGCACCAGGAGTGGAGAAGGCAAGAAATACTGTCCGTCAAAAAGCAACTGGTAAATATTTAACAAATCTAATTATTATTTAAATGAATTTATAGAAAATTTTAAATTTCTATTCAGAATTTAAACAGTAAACCTTTTATTAGATGAGCTGTGTCAATATTTTATAAACTTTCTGATCTGCTTATTTCTCAGTTCACAGGTTTTATTTTTTATTCCTATAATCTGTACTGTGAACAGGAACATGATAAATACATCTTTAGTCTTGGTGATGTCATTAGCAGATGGTGTTCCTTTTAGAGTTCCAGCTAAGAAAATGAGGGACGCACTTGGGCTTAGGAATGAATGGACACAGTCTCATCTTTTGCTTCTGTGGAAGCAGAGATCTTCCTATGCCTGAAGAGGCTGCATTCACAGCCCATTTGGGCTGGCACTGTACGTGATGGAGAACCTGCTGACTAGCAGACTGCTCGTTACGGTTTACTAAGGCAAGAGACAAATCTTTAGAAAGGAAGCTGGCATTCACTGTGAGGATAGTAAGGTTCTCTTCTCCATTTGTGCTCTGGTGTAGGATAGAAACAACAGCACCTTAGTGTTTGATAGTTTCTTTCATCAGCAGAACCATGCAATTAGAGTGGATAGTCAACAGCTTCAGAGAAGCATAAACAGGATCCTCAAACCATAAAACAAATGTTTGATAAATAACACATATTTTCATTGCTGACTAGAAGCCTAATATAGATAGTTTAGCATCCCGTTGGCATTTTTTGTCTAAGTATGTTGTTCTCTAACTGTAAGTTCCTCATTCCTTATTATGCCTTAGCATTTGCTGGTAATTATCTTTTTAGTTATTTGCACCACCTATTCTAGTTGTTTCCCTTTGTTCTGTTTCTGAGAAACTTGATTCCTAAAACCATGCAGTACTGAGGAGGCCCACTGATTCCCATCTCAGTTCAACCTTGAGTATTCCCGCTGTCACTGGTTCCGTCAGGGAAAGTACTCAGAAGCATGTGCCAAAGGCAGTGAGTGTCCTTCCCAAGCTGTGCAGACTTATGCTGCCTTCACCACCCTTGAATTCCAAGTATAAGCACTAGTTCAAAAACAGTGCATTTTATTTGTACATGTTGATCAGCAACAAATACGTGAATACTCCATATGATACTGCAAATCTTAATTTTCCTCAGACATTTTAAACCGACAATGTGGTAGAATATGCATACTTTACCAGCATACTTTAGAAAGCATTCAGGAAAGGCAGGCTCTGATTAATGATCTTCTAGGTATTTGAGGGCCATGTGGCACTGGACAAACCATTTATAAAGGTTTTGTAAAGATATTTGTGGAACATGTACTTTAAAACTGTAATGTTGACTTCTGCAGAATTAACTACATTTTAAAAGTCTGCAACTGTTTTATATTTGAAATACAGTGAGGACCATAAGTTACATAAGTCTTTGTGTTTTATATATACACATGTATGCATGTGTGTGTATATGTATATATATATGCATTTCCTATTGTATTTTATGCCTTTAAAAGTAATAAATATTATGAATTTGTTGTTACCTATTAATGGTCTTTGAAGATTTTTGTATACCTTGCTGTTTATTAAAAGTAACACACATGAGCACATGAGTGATTTTACTCAGCTTTATTTTCCTGTTTTTTTAACAAGGCCCAGAGTATTTCCCTGCAGTGTGAGTGTATAGAAGGCATTTATATGAGTGTATAAGCTCACTGAGGTCATTCTCTATGTTCTCAGGAGGAATTAGTATCAGCTAGCAGGAATTATTATGGGATAGCCACTCAAAAATGACTTTGTTTCTCTACTGTCATTAAGAGAGCAGTTAAGCTCTTCATACAGTGGTTCACCTCGCAGATTTCAGTTAGGTAAAGAAGCTGTCACTGATGCTGACACCAGGGAAACAGGCTTTATAGGGAGGATATCAGAGTGTAACTGAAGAGGCCTGTCATGGAAAGACAACTCTGGCTCTCAGTGTCAATGATGGTGAGGATTCAGATATCCAAACTCAGGGTGATCAAAGTGAGTCTTAATCGCCACATAAAACAGCCAGTATTTTACTATTTGTAAAATTTATGGTGATCTATTTTGGAAAAATGCATAACCATTTGGTTACAAAAAGGAAAGATTTTAAACAGTGCTCAAATGAAATGCTGGCTGCATACAGAGGTAAACAGATCTTCTACACTTTGACATTTACATGGATGTTGCCCTTTACATATTATCTTACATATTCATGAACTATATAGTAATCTCATCACTGGAAACGCTGATAGCAAGGGACAGGGAAGGGACAGTAGAGTAAAAAGTTTGTTTAAATGTGCCACCATTGTATAAGGGTTTGTTTTACTTATGCTTTGCAGAGGTACGTAAAATAACAACATAGCAAATAATCACTTTTATTTCTATTTTAAGGATAGCACTGATGATTTATGGATTTTAAGGATAGTTTTATGTATCTGAAGCACATTCCATGTTTGTTTTATTGAGTGTTTATTTAACCAACAGTGAGAAAATCAAAAGTTCATACCAAGAAACTTTTGCTCAACTAAATGTGAAATACAATATAAAAAGATAGGTTTCATGTATATCAAATAAAATGTATAACTGAGTCATATATTTATGAGCTTTGGGGATATCTTGTATACTAAATGCTAAATGATTAGCTTTTAAATACACTCGGCTCTCAGTAAATCAATTTCTGAATTATTTATGATGTAATAGAAAAATTTCTGTCTTGGACCAGATTTTCCTTTTCTCACTGTGGTCTTTGTATGTGTATCCTTTAGGAAGAGATACTAATGTGTTGATAATGTAATAATGATGATGCTGAGCAAGCAACCAGACATCATTCTGATGCTCTCTGATACACAGCAGCAAAAGGAAGCATTCTTAAATGAAACTAGTTCTTTTTGTGGAATAACCATTCTAAGTCATCAGTGTTTGGCTGCAAGGTTGGCTGTATTTAGAGACTGTGATTTAGTTCTCTCATTTTATTGATTTCTTTAAAGCCTAAAATGGCTTCCTTTAAATGTTTGGGGGAACGCAGCACCTTAAGAACTTAGAAGTGGAAAAAGCTCTTGATGTGCTCTGATATAATGTTACTTTATCTCTCCTGGAAGCTAAGCGAAGCCAGTCTATCAGCAACTGTGTCCACCTCTCTGAGGCTTTGCCTGCTACTAAAAGCGTCCCGCTCCTCCTCCATACCGTGAGCGCTCTCTTACCTGGTCTCTCTTACTCCTCTTGCTCTCACAGGCTGTCAGGTACTGTACTGTTGTCTCATGTGTCCGTCCACACCCCCTGGCTTCTCCCTCCTGCCACCCCCAGTCACACTCAGAAGGTGTCTGTTGCACTTGTGCTAAATTTCAAAAAATATTAATTGTTGTTTTTGTGTAGTTCATGTTTAGTAGCTATTAGGTAGTCAAAAATTCTACAATCCTGCTAGTTATCAGATTCATGGCTGTAATAGAGATTTTAATTAAAAAAAAAACAAAAACAAAAAACACTAACCAGTGCTAATTTTCAAAACATTTGTTCTTAGACTTCACCCAGTTAATTCAACTGGATTAAGTTTATGTGTATTTTTTTCTCTAGCACAGCAATGTGAATAGAGTTAGTAATAATCTATTGTATATCTTGTAATGGCCTGAGTAGGGCATTTTGAATGAGCTTGTCACGTAAATGAGAGGGTAATAGGTACATGAGTTATCCTGCTCCAATGTCACTTCTCCCACATTGTCCATGCATCAAGATGCCACACTGTGTCCTACCACTGTGTGTAATCACTGTTGTGCCAGTTACAAAGGAGGGTGTTGTAATACCAAAAATTAGTTTTCTCATGTTTTGCCTAGTCACTTCTCAAAGGGAATTTATTTTATGTGTTGAATAATTAAATCTACAAAGAGATATTTTTCAGTGATTTTAAGGTGAATTATATCTTAAGAGGGAAATGTTTTCATGTTCCTTTTATGTTCTGAATATAGATATAGATTAAGATGTTTTCAGTACTGGAGATAGTGTGAGTACAGTTTCTATAGCTCAGACACTGTAGCACCATTGTAGTTTGGCAAAATAAAATCAAAGCTGAAGTAAAATACCATGAGGAAAGAAGTTAGTTTTAACTGAGAATGGGGACTATAATGTTGCTTAGAAACTCTCTTTAGTAAACACTGAGTGTGAAAACAGTGAGGCTGCTGGCATCGGAGGGGGACTCTCAGGTGAGTGGCTGCTGAGCAGTAAATGCTTGCGGATCAGCTTGTCCAGGAAAGGCATCTTCTTAGAGGTGATGAATGAGGCATTGGAAAGAATTTGCTAGGTATTTGGCTAATTGACACCAAAAAGAAATCTTTAATGTAAAAAGTTTTATTTCTTTCTCTATTTTATTTCCGTACTGTTACATTTAAGTTTTTTTTACTTGTTTTTCTGGAATATGTTCTCAGAAAAAAAAAATTCTTCCTATTAATATCTCTTCATTTGTAAAAGTTTTGTTCTTATTCAGAGTTATATTTTCATTCACTCAAATTCTTCGTGTGTGTGTGTGTGTGTGTGTGTGTGTGTGTACATGGCACCAGCAGAAATTGAGTGACTTTCTGCAGTGACTCTCAACTAGGAATGATTTGGCAACATCTGGAGACATTTTTGGTTGTCTGGTAGGTAGAAGCCAGAGATCCTACTCAATATCCTCACTGGAAGCAGCCTAGACCAGAAGATGGTCAGACCTAAGGATCTATTGTGCAGATGGGCAAATAGCCCTGTAAAGTGGAGCAGGCTGGAGCAGGTCTGTGTCTCCCTATCTCTGCCATCTTCACTGATTTTATAGCAGGGTGACTTTAAGGACAAACTGCTACTGCCATTTGATGTGACAGGTACAGTAATGAGTGCCTTCTCAGTCTGACTCCAGGTGTGCTTTATTAGTTAGTGTGATACCATTGTCCTTTGTGACTGTCCCGTGAGTAGACTAGGCTGAGAGAAGTGAGTAGCCATTCTACTTGGCTGGTAATTTGCAGCATGGTTTGTGTTCTGATGTACCTCTGAGTGGATGGCGATCTACTGCTAAGCTGCAGCTAAATGATAAGTAAGTCATTTCAGTTCTCCTTCTTGCTGGCTACAAGTTGAGGTTTTTTGTTTTTTGCTTTTCTTTTAGTTTCACTGTGTCAGTGGTTGCTAGTTTTGTTTTTATTATGGCAGAAGTCTTTGTTTTGGTTTCTAATCTGTGTGAGTCAACCCACCAGAATTGTAATAATAGAAGCAATGGTAGTAGATCTGGAGGTGTGGGAAGCAAATGGTGTTTAAATTTGGGGAGAGTCAAAATGACCCACTTCCATTAATATGAGTAGGGAGAAATCTGTGCACCTTGGGAGTAGTTGTGACAGCTGGGGAGTCCCCTCTCTTTTTCTTGAAAACAGTCCCTCCCGCTTGTCTTGCAGTGTTACTTTTTTCTCTGTTGGGACATTTATCAGTCTGTAGCATTTGCATGCTATGCAAGGGTAGATTTTTCTTTTTTCTTTTGGGAATGTTGTAATGGTTATAACTAGCAGATAGACTGTCTTCCTTTATCCCAGTATATGGGACCTAAGGGGAGGCCTTGCTGAGCTGCCTCTCTGTCTTTCCACAAGCTCCATGGAAGTTCTTCCAGTTAGGACCTGGACTAACTTACTCTCAGGAAGCAGGACCTTGTGGACATGGAGAGTGCTAAATGGAAAGCATCTCCTGGGCTTTTGTGAGATCAAGTTGGTATCACCAGTGGTATTTTTTAAACTAGGACCTTACATTCTAATTGTGCTTGTGCATCCTTGCATGAGGGATAAATGGAACATAGAATTTTTGCTTATTTAATAAGATGAAATAAGGAAGTCTGTAATTAAAGAGTGAATGAAAAGTAGACAGACATCTGGAGAAAATAGAAGTTAGCTGCAGAACATACACATTTACTTCAGTCATGCTGACTCTTCTCAGTGGGGGTAAAAGCCACGAATCCTTATGATCATTTTGCTGATGGTTTTAGTGGAGCTTTAGAAAACAGTGGGTTAGGAATGGTGTTGAGAAACTACATCCTCAAGAGACAGGAAAGTTAGTGCTTTTGATCGAGTGTTATTAGACTTCACAGAGGATAAATGAACTGAGTCTGAGGCAGAATTCTGTTCTTCAAAGTGATTTAAACAAAAATTGTGTGACATTTAAAACAGGATGCATCAAATCTAAATTTATTGCACAATTGTTTTGTAACTCAGATGTCATTTTTTTTGTTTGTTTGAAAGGAAATCCTGTGTCTTTACATTTTACATCAGTAGGAAAATCATTTTCATTAGTTAAAAAAAAAAAAGCCACTCAGATGGACACAGTAGAATGGGAGCAGCCTCAGCCCAACATGAACTTTCTTCAACAACATCGTGCCAGCAGAGGGAGCCCGAGACCCATTAGGAAGGAAAAGGTGTTAAACCATCATTCTCCTGTCCCTTGTATAGAGCTCTCGCTGAATACAGTGTAACACACAGCAAGGAATGTGGCTGTTCCTTTCCTTCCGCTTCTCTCGCCCATTCTTCCATTCCTGCCATTTCCAGTTCTTTCTGCAGGCTTGGATTTTCTCCATCTGAGAAGTCCCTCTTAACAGTTTTGCAAAAACAAAGCCTTAAAAGATGTATTAGGCCTGCCTTTTGGGAAGGCAGACAGCTGGTGGTAGCAGGCTCTGTGTCCTCCGTCTGCTGTGCTGAGGACCAGTGGGGACACTCTAATTTGGAAGCCATGGTGCTGTGGCTGTGTTGCATCCCACCAGATGGCGATGTTCTTTATCTTTACAAAGATGCTGCCAGAGTTGGCTCAGTTCTTATTTACTTCTGCTCAGAACTCAGAAACTGGCATCCACCAGTATTTGGCACCAGGCTTCAGAGAAAAGAAAAAAAACCCTCTCTTCCCTCTGTCCACAATTATTTTTGGCCAATTATTTTTCAGGAAGTTTGGAAGCTCTTGGGCTCCCTCTACTGATACAGGAATGACAAATAGAGTAGTATCATTTCACCATCTTGTGATATAGAGTAAGAAGATAACCGGAAGGCCTGGCCCTAGAGTGTAGGGACCTGGGGCTAAATATTCTAGCAGACCTGTGAAAAGAGCCTAGTCTTTGCTTTGTATGGGTAGACTGCAGTGTGTGCATAAGCCTTGTGTGACTTCTATGGAAAAATACTCAAGAGAAGGCAAAGATGACCTGAGAAAGATGAGACTGCCCCTTCATGCCATATTGGCCTGTCTTTTTTCTCAGGTTCCCATTATCATCCATCTTTAAACTATGGTCTAGTTGGAACTTTGATTCATAATGACGACTCACACAAAGCTCATAGTTTTGAGGCCTTGTAATGTACTAGTGTAGTAGAAAATGGAATTTTCATTTGGGTAGAAAAAAGCAGAGCAGCAATCATTTGTGGAAATCTCAGAGTCATCCTGTGTTCACACATCTCCTCGGCTGGAGTGAACCTTTACTGTGGCTTATATGCAGGTGGGAGGACTTCACATGGGGTGAGCATCACCCATTGGCAGTGACTCTCCATTTCAGCTGAGCAACCAGGTGACATAGTCAGTGTAGCTAATACAGACAGAGCTTGGGAGCTCTCTGTTTAAAATGTAGTAAGGCTCTAACTGATTTATTTTTTTCATTTTTGGAAAACATGGTGACATGGGATATGAAGTTGTTTTTTTCTACCTCATCAGTGAGTTTGGAGCTGAGCAGTGGCTTTGCATGCAGGATGTAGAACAAGAGGTATACATGCTTGGGGCAGCATGGGCATGACAGGCAGAGAACAGGGCTGAGATTAGCAGAGGGGAGTGTGGAGCAGGAGGAAGAAGGAAGCAGGTGCCAAGAGGATCAGTGTTGCTGAGGCTACAGAGAGTGGGAACTCCTGCACTGTGAGTAGGGATCGGTATGTGAGGTAGGGGTGACACAGTGCAGGTGAGCACAGAGTTGAGTGATGGTAGACAGTCACACCTTCATTAAAATGAGGGGCCTCTCTGACAGCCATGTAGAAAATAGCAAACAGAAGGAGCCAGTGACTAGTTATCAGACTACTCAAATGACCTAGGCAGAAGGTGATACAATCCTGGGGCTGGGAGTGGAAGGGGAGGGGGTAGGGTTCCATGACTGGTTCTAAAAGATTCAAATGAACTGTGCACTTTAGAAATGGCTACAAGGGGACCCATTCTCCAAGGGAGTAGAGGATGTAAAGTATTAGCAAGGTTATCTAATGTTGAGTGCTCATCTTTGGCTTTCCACTTTATACCATGTAGATGATGTTTGTGCTTAGTGACTAGTTCAGCTTTGTACATTGTAATCTGAGTATTAACTAGCACTTTACTTTGCACATTGTACATTATCTATTAGAAGAGCTGGTCCAGTTGGGATTCCTGTTTCCTTTCATCTTAGTTTAGTGTTGTGCTCTCCTCAAGTATTACTTATTTATCTATGCACTTCCTACACGGCTGAGTCTTTCCTTCCTGCTGGGAGATTTCAAATGACTCAGAGTTATCATTTTCTCTTGCTCCCTTCCTTCACCTGGAAAACAAAAGGTTAACTAGAATTAAGAAAAACTCCCTCACGGCGTGGAGTGTTACTGATAAGGAGCAGGAAGTTGGATGATGTGCACGCAGATCACCTTACGGTCTAGTTTCTAAAGAGAAATCTGAAACTTAGGGTTTGAAATCAGTTAAGTGTGAAATGGTCTGGATAGTCTCCACCCCCAGTCCTGGGTGTTTTGTGTTAATGCTTTCAGAAGTGGAGGAGTTCCAGCAGGCAGAGAGCACCGCCGCAGCCGACTGTGACTATCTTGTGGTAGGACAGCAGCAGGTGCCCCGGAGCAGCAGCACCTCTGACATCACTGAGCGCTTGTACTCAGACTCCTCTCAAGGTATGTATGTGGAAGCTTCGGTTGCTTGCTTAACTGGTGGATTAATTGTGAGGACAGGGTCTCCCTCTTTTTCTGTGGCAGGCCCAAGACTCAGTTTGTTGACTAGGCTGACCTCGAACTTGCAGGTCCCTCCTGTCTCTGCCTCCCAAGTACAGAGACTAATTGTGACTGAGTCCTCAGTTATTAGTACAAAGCCATAGGTTTTGTCTTGGGATGGGGATAAGCAGCAGGTAGTATTGCTTATTACATTTATTCTAAATGAGACAGAGAGAGAGAGAGAGAGAGAGAGAGAGAGAGAAGGGGAGGGAGGGAGGGAGGGAGGGAGGAAGGAAGGAAGGAAGGAAGGAAAGGAAGGAAGGAAGGAAGGAAGGAAGGAAGGAAGGTAGGTAGGTAGGTAGTAGGTGTATGTGTTGCTAGTGTGTATATGTGCGAGTCTGGAGTCCAAAGGTTGACTTGTGTTATCTTTCCTTGATGACTTCCATCGTATTCATTTATTTAGAGGTGAAACGTTTTGCTGATCTTTGAAAGCTTACCAGTGAGCTCTAAAGAAGCTCTTGTCTCTGCCCTGCCCCAGGTTACAGCCCCATGTTGCCTCATCCTGCTTTTTCCACGACTTCTGGGGATCAGAGCTCTGGTCCTCATGCTTGCACAGCTGGCCCTTTACCTTTGAGCCGTCTCCCCAGTGCAGGTATTTACCTTTTGATTTGACCTTAAGAATGTGACTTCTGGAAGTGAAACTGGGTTGCTATTCAATAGCCTGGGATCTAGAGAGGAGTCGGAAGTGACTGGAATAGGAGGGATAGAGAGTTCCCAGAGGAAAGACACTAAGTAAGGCCTGAGGCAGAAAGAAAGCATGAGAGGCAGGGGGTCCGGGCTATGGGAAGAGCTGGAGGGGTTGGAATGGGAACGAAAGCTGGTCAGCTGTGTGCAGGGTTATTAGCTGCTCACAGACCCCACTGAGGTGGGAAGGCGCCCTTTTAGAGCACACTCTAAAAGGTTTCTCTAGCTTTCTGCGGCAACAGGGTGTGGAAGGTGAGGAGACAGTCAGTCGTTACTGAAGCTGCAGACAGTGCTAGTGTATCTTACAGTGAAAAAACAAATCTCAGTGGGCACAGTGTCTGTGAATGCGCCAGCCATTCCACTCTAGTCCCATGAGTCAGTCAGAAAACAGCCTGTCTTGTTTGTCACCGGTTCTCCTGTGTCTTCTGATAGTAGAGTTAGCAGATGAGGGGGGAAAACTTTCCTTAGAAACTCCCCTGAAATAAGATATTGTAACAAAGATAAAGATGAGAAAATATGTTATCTGAAAACTTTCTGTTCTTTCAAGTGTTTTGTGTTGATCATTAGGAACATGAATATATATGTTGTGGTAGAATACTTGCCTAGTATACAGGAAGCCCTGAGTTTAATTTTGGACTATCAGGAGAAACAAACAATGAAAAAAAGTTGCCTTAAATATTTGGGAGAATGCACCAGTTTCTTGGGGCTTTCCTCTAAGACAAAATTTTAATCCTTTAAAGTTTTAACAAAGTTTACCTGAGAGAAGAGAAGCTCCAGTGGTCTAGTGTGCAGGGCAGTGTGCTTCCTTCCCGAAGAGCTCACACAGCATTGCTTGCTTGTCTAAGGGATTCCATTGGCCCAGGCTGGCCCTGAACTTGCAGCCGATTCCCCAGCCTCCAGGTGCTAGATTATTGTCACGCACCACTATGCCTAGCCAAGAGGAGGTTTTTAAGTTCTCTGACCACATGCATGTATGAGGTAGTATATATGTGTAGTACAGTGATTTATATATGCAGATTTCAAAACAGCATAAGATAAACATGTAATATTTACTGTGTAAAAATTTAAATTAAAGGGCTATAAGACTACTTTGATTTTCTTAATTTCGTTTGATGTTTTTCTAGGAACTGGTTCTACTTGTTAATTTCTTTCAAATTTATTGGCTCCAGATTATTCATCAGATGCTCTTATGATCTTTTCTTAAATCTTTACAGGCTCTGTGGTGGTACTGCTTTTTAAATCATTGACACTGTTTCTGCCTTCTTATGCTAGTCTTTGTACTCCATCAACACAGAGCTGTCCTGTATTCCCTTCCTTGTGCTTCCCAGGCCAACCTAGGCAGCCTTTGTCCAGTGCTGACTCCACACTCACCTCCCCGAGTGATGTGCTGCATGCTCCTGGCCAACGGAGTATACTAGTGGAACTATGAACCACAGTGAACAGCTTTCCATCTGCTCCGACTGAAGCTAACTGTGGGCTGTAGGCCAGCACTCTATGTAGACTGGACCCTTAGATGCTGCCAGTGCAGACCCATAATTCAGCACCTTTATGTATCTTATGACATCTGGGTACAATGGTTTATCTGTCTGTTTCTGCCCCTGCCGGCCTGCCTGCTTGCCTATCTGTCTGTCTCCTATTTTACCTTCTGAAACATTCATTTTATTATTCTTACCCCATCTCTAGGTCAAAAGGTAGAACATTCGCAGAATTTAAGCTCTTCAGAACCCAAGTCTGTTCAAGAGAGTAAAGGACATGTGACTCATGAACATGAAGGAATAACAGTAAGATTTCTAAGAGAACTTCCCTCTGCTTTGATGACCAAGCATAAAGTATACAATGACAATGAATTTATTGATGGTAGTTAAAGTTTTTCCCACTTAGGTTGATTAGAGGTCCAAATAATCTTGAAGTCTCTTAAGAATGTACTTGCTTTGTATGTAAAATTCTACAAAGATGGGGATACAGCATGAAGTAGAATGTACTTCCAGATTGCATGTTGTACAGTTCACTTTTGAGTAGGTATACTATAAAGCCTTCATTTCAGAGTCCCATTTCCGTATTTTACATGGAATGCTGTACCTGATCAGTATTCCTAAAGCATATCTGGGGTAGTTTTGTTTGATTTTTGTAAAGAAGGCATTACTTAGCAAACAAATATAAAGTATAAAAAGAAACAGCCTATAGCTCATTAAGATAACCTCTATTTTTGTTTTAAAACCTTCCCTGGTCCCACTTGCTTGGAAGATAACAGAGTTGAGTTCTTGTGTTTCTGTGTTTAAGAAAGACACGTGCCAGCCTGATTGCATAGATGTTACTTTGGCCACCAGTTTGGTTGTTGTTTTGGTGGTTGTTGTTTGTTTTAGTTTTGGTGTTTTGTTTTGTTTGATTTTCAAGACAGGGTTTCTCTGTAGACCAGGCTAGATCACAGAGATCTTCCTGCATTTGCCTCCAAAGTGCTGGAATTACAGGCGTGTATCATGGTATTGGCTTTTTTTTCTCTGTCATTTGCATGTATGTTAATGCAAATGAGAGATAACAGAAGCATAAACATAACACAAACATGTTACTTAGTTTCTGACTTTTTTAAGTATTCTGTGGGTGCTGTGTTCACTCAGCTGCATGTTTGTAGGGTACCCACATGTTATTATATAGCAGTTAACTCATTTGAACTTTCCCTGCTATAGGATAGCTCACTATGAATCTATCACTATTTCCCTATTCTTCTGTTGATGGCATTTAGATTCTTTCCAGTTGGGCTGGAGAGATGGCTCAGCCGTTATAAGGCTAGGCTCACAACCAAAAATAGATTCTTTCCAGTGTTTTGGTTTTCTGAAAGATGCAACTGTGTACCTTCTTAGGTATTTCTCAAGCTCTCCATGTTCAAATGTTCAAATGTTTCTCTGTGTGACTATGTCAAAGTAGAATTATTAAATTAAGCAATAAAAGATTGTTCTCGTCTATAAAACGATGCTTCTTCCCCAAGTGCTTATATCTCTACAAGCAATGAAAAGAGTTCTCACAAGCACCCTGTGATGTCATACTTTTGAAAGTTTTGCAAGTGATGCATGGGAATGGGATATCATATTTGAATTTCTTAGATTACTAAGAAAGTTTAACTTTCCTTGTTGATTGGCTGTTTTATCTGTGAAGTGCCAGCCAGTGGCTTTTGTTGTTTACTTTTTTCTCCCTTTACTTGTATTAATTCTTTGCATAGCCTGAATATTGTCTGAAGTTTTATTTTGACTGTTATAATAGACATCTTCCCTATGTGTGCCTGTTTTTTACTCTGGTGTCTTTGGAAAACACAAATTCTACTTTTTCTATATTCTTTAGTATGGTAGAATTTTATGGAATTAAAACATTTCAACTACAAAAGGATAAGTTATTCCTTTATTTTTATTCTATAAAATGCTTTACTTTTGGTCCACACTTTCAAGTCTTTTATTCACCTGGAAGTGTCTTGTTTATGGAGGGAGAGGGTGACCCAGCCCTTCCCCCCAGCTGCATGTCTAGGTTTCATTTATTGAATCTAATTTTTCTTTATTGATCTGAAAGACCAAATCTCTGTCATATGTACTGTTTCCTGAATATATCAGCCTTCATTTTGTTCCTCGGGTGTTTTGTCTCTGAACAGGACCACAGTGTATTAACAGCTATAGTTCTGATTCCTTTTCTTTCTCTCCTGACCTCTTCTGATGGAAGTTAGTCTTTGGACTATCTTTTATCTCTCTCTGTGTGCTATTGAGATGCCTTTTCTCCATCTTGTCTAGTTGTTTCTTGTTGATCTTTGTCCATGTCCTTAAGTTTCACTGCAGAGGATCCAGCATCCAGGTACAGACTCATATGGTGTATGCATTTGTCCATTCTGTTCTATGCTATGTCTGGGTATCCATGGATGCTTTTCTTCTGCTATTTTAGAGAAATCTTGTAGTGATGCCTCCAAATACTGCCATCCTTTTATTCAATATTATCTTTTGTTCCAGAATTCTAGATAGAAACAAACTAGGCTTTCTTACCCTGCCCTCCAGGTCTCCTAAGCTTCCTTTCACATTATCCATTCTCCTTGCCTCTATGGATGTAGTCTGGGTTATTGTCTCACCAATAAAAGTGTCCTCGGTCTTTCAGCAGTTCAATAAATCTGACATTAGGAGCAAGCCTTGGAGGTATGTCCTAGGAGCTCCAGATGCAAGCAGAGTTTCCTTTAGATGTGGCTTTGCACTTGAGGGGTTTGGGCTCTCACACTTCCCTTGAGGTAGTGTTTTGTTTTGTGCACTTTTGCCTCACTGGTGTACTTTATGCTTCTGAGTTCAAATGTATTAAGTATATCTTGGAGCTCTAATAATGTCATTACTTGGTCATTTTTTATTTTCTCATCTTTTATGCATTTAAAATGCTCACAAATCCTAATTCTGGATTCTCTATCTGATTTGCTGAAATCATCTAGGGATCTCTCTCTCTCTCTCTCTCTCTCTCTCTCTCTCCCTCTCTCTCTCTCTATCTATCTCTCTCTCTCTTCTGGTACTCTTATGTCTGGTGGTTTGTTTCCTAAGTTTTTGGTGATCTTTGTTATGTTACCTATTGGGCTGATCTAAATCTGTGGAAAACCCAAGTGTCTACCTTAATGAGGACTGTTCAGGAAAGCATTTGCATTTTCATTTTTAAGCAATCAGGAAGTGCCACTTTGGTTCTGACTCTCAGTCTTGCCACTAGCAATGATAGCACTGGCTTTACTCTTAGCAGGGCACTGGATTGCCTGAGTGTTCCCTTTCCTATACATAGAGCTTGCTCATTACCAGTGCATGCTTCTGCCTCGAGTCCCTCCTGCCTTGCTTCTACCACTTCGTATCTATAGCCTTCTTGAACCGCTCGCCTCTAACTTTCAGCCGATTAAGGTAACACTTTATTTTACATACTTTTCACACTGAGTACATTTCTATATTTTGCTTATGTACACTATTATTTTTTTTGTGTAGTTTGTGTATGTTTTATCCCTCTAAGCAAACTGTAAATTGCTAGAAAATACAGGTTGCCTCCTGTTTTTTAATTTTTTGTGTTTAATATAAGGTCCAGTGTTTACTAGTGGTCAGAAAGTTCTGTAGTACATCAGTAGGAAGGTTCTGAGCAGCCCTTTGAAAGTCTGGGTGGAGTGTGTACTTTTCCTACCCAAACATTCATGGGAGCTCAGGCCTCCTGGAGAATTGTGTGACTGTGTGTGCATTTGATTAGAGAAGCAAATAGAACTTCTAAATAAACCACTTCTGCAGGATTTGACACCCCTTCTTAGTATATCCACTCAGCTGCATTAGTTGACCAAGTAGAGAATATGAATTGGACTTTCAGATCTTGAGAAACATGTAACTTAATTATACTAGCCTGTGAACATATCCTTCAAAAGGAAAATAGTATTCAGTGTTTTGTTACTATTATTGCTTCTTTTATTTAAAAATAGGCTAGGAACATAACAATCTGGTAAAAGTTTGAACTTCCTGGTAATGAAAGCAGCATTTCTTTTCGTCTGAAGATGTTGGTTCGAAGGAGCAGCAGTCCCGCTGAGCTGGAGCTGAAGGATGATTTACAGCAGGCACATGGAAGATGCAGGCAGAGACAGACAAGTACGTTTCAGGAAATGGGGTCTGCGCGTGCCTGCTGCAGAGTAGGCCTGCTTCAGTCTCCTCCTCCTTTCTAAGTGAAGTGGTTATCTTGTCAGTAGAGAAGAGCTGGCCGTGGAGAATATTTTTGATGGGAATCTTAGAAATTATGTAGTTAATCCAGTTGGTAAAACAGTTTCCGTTAGTTACCTATACCTGAGAGGCCTGTCTTTCTATCCCTGGGCCTTTATCCAGGTGAGAAGAACAGGAGGGATGTAGGGGAGTGGACAGATGCATAAGGAAAAGCTACCTTTCCCACAAAGTCCCCACAGGCAAGAACACAAAGCTTCAGAGAGAGGTACATGGAAGCCAGTGGGCAAGTGTGTGAAAATGAAATTTCACTGGAATCCCGAGATGTTATCATAGGCTACAAGGTCTGGGCCCTGTGCTTCGTTCTCCTGTCCTCAGGTCACCTTCTTGTCAGTGAGTGTAGCAGAGTGGCAGCCCCTGCACACCCAGGCTGACCCCTGCTGGGGTATTTCATCCCAGCAGCTCTTCTCATGCACTGCTTCTCCCTCTAATGCCTGTAGCTCTATAGAGATTGCTCCATGAGACCTAACCCATAGCTCATCTGCTTATTGAGACAACTGTCAGTTCTTTGCAAGCGGATAGAGGACAGCAGTAGAGATGGCCCAGCTGAGGGGCTGTCAGCAGAGGAAGGAAAGGGTGGGTGAACTGGGCATTGTTAGGAAATTATCATGTGGCTTCAAGCAGCCGGGTTGTCTAGGCTTATCCTGTGCCCAACTAAATAAATAACTACATAAGTCTGTCTCTGCATAATTACATTTGTAGAGTTTAAAGGAGAAAATTTTCAGTCGTGGTAGGACACCTCATCCCAGAATCTGCCTGCATGCTGAAGCCTTGTTTAAGTCTAAACACTGGGCTTGAAATAACAGGGTAACCATGCAATGCTGTAAAATCAGTTACTACCATACGCCTCCTGTTTCTCACCATTTCCTCATGTTATGGATGGATCTTAATGGGAACTAGGACTTGGTGTAACTTTGGAACTCATGGAATAACTGAGCAAAAACAATGACCAGAATACTACTTCATAAAGCCTATTAATGCCTCACTCTTGGAAGATTTAGTTTTGTTAAGCAAGTATCTTTCAGGGACACTATTGAACCCCAACCAGGTTCTTCAAATTCCACCCAAACCCCTGACCAAACCCTATCTTGTGGGCAAGTGTTACTTACATAGAGATAATTTTGTACCTTATCTTCATATAGCTGTGGTCTCAAAATTTGGTTCTCTGTGTGCCAGGTGAAAGTACTGGTAGTGACACAGTTGTGGGCTACAGCAATGAAGCAGAGCTACCTGTGAGCCCGTGGCAGGCCTGTGAGGAGGACCCGGACCTGAGCACTCCCACAGATGCTGTGGCTGACTCTGATGCCCGCCACTGGTTACAACTGAGTCCTACTGATGCTTCAAACTTAACAGGTAATTGTGTTTGAAAAGGATTATTGCTGCAAAGAGGAGACCCCAGAGTTCCCCACTCAGATCCCCAGGCACAGGCACAGTGTAACGGGTGCCACTCTGAACCACGTCAGAGTCCCAGCTCCAGTCACCGCTCACAATTGCTCGTGAGTTCTTAGCCTTGATGGAAAAAGGTTTGCAATCAGGCAGACATGGAAGGAAGTCTACCATGCTTATGACCACTGTCTACCTTAGGAAGAAGTGATGGTGTCTTTGGAGGCAGAAAATATTATGGTTTGTTTTTTATTATTATTATTTTTTTTTTTTTTAGCTTGCATGTACCACACATATAGAGAAAAGAGGTTGACTATCTTACTATTTAAATTTTTAAAATTTTTTTTCTTTTGTTTTGGTTTGGTTTTGGTTTTGGTTTTTCAAGACAGGGTTTCTCTGTATAGCCCTGGTTGTCCTGGGACTCACTTTGTAGACCAGGCTGGCCTGGAACTCAGAAATCTGCCTGCTTCTGCCTCCCGAGTGCTGGGATTAAAGGCGAGCACCACCACGCCTGGCAACTATTTAATTTTTTTAACTATTATAAAATTTTATACATGTAGTGTAAAGTTATAACATATATGTGGGGTGATCGGTCATAATAATAAAATGAACAACAATGGGCTGTTGCTA
Source organism: Mus musculus (assembly GCF_000001635.26). NCBI lineage: Eukaryota > Metazoa > Chordata > Mammalia > Rodentia > Muridae > Mus > Mus musculus. The sequence goes on along the minus strand of NC_000068.7, from coordinate 146,404,202 downwards.
CCCAGTTTAAGATATAGAAGAATACCTGTGGGGGCTGGTAAGATGACTCAGCGGTTAAGAGCACTGACTGTGAAAGACTCCGGGAGGAGCCCCTCACTCAGGCCTCAGGACAATAGCGGACACCCAAGAACTCACGACAGACCGAGCTTGTTGCAAACCACATGAGGCTTTATTCGGGGAAAGCCAGAGCTCTGGGGACGACTCATATCCCACGCAGGGGTAGAGGAGTCGTCCTCGAGGGGAAAGAGTTCCCAGTTTTTATAGGCCCTCAGGGGGGAAAGGAGAAGGGGGAGATTAGGGGATTTCCAGATCTAAACAATGTCTATTCTCAAGAAATGGGTATGGGAGGGGTACAAGGAAAGAGTCTAATGAAGATACAGCAATGGGCACACACCTGGTCAGAACATTGGCAGACATACAGGTTCAAGGAGTGGCCAGAGCACTGTGCACCTCTATTTTTCTAAATCAGTGAAGCTAGTTCTGTTAACACTAACGTCTATCTTGCCAATTTCAGGGCTTCTGTGTCCTTTTACATTCTGCCAGGATCTTTCAACTGCTCTTCTGAAGATCCTGAGTTCAAATCCCAGCAACCACATGGTGGCTCACAACCACCCGTAATGAGATCAGACACCTTAAATAAATCTTTAAAAAAAACAAAGAATACCTCCATCATTGAGATTCCAGAAGCCCTATTCAAACCTGTTATCTTCTTCCAGCAGCCTGCAATGCTAGCCCCATTTAAAAGAAAAAAATAATAATAATCCCTGGAACTGAGGAGATGGTCCAATGGGTAAGAGTGCTTGTTGTGATAGTTTGAGGGCTGGGTTTGAATCCCCAGAACCCATGTAAAAAGCCAGGTATACAGGATTTAGCTCTAAGGAAATCCAGTTTTACAAAAAAAAAAAAAAAAAAAAAAAAAAAAAAAATGTATCCTGCAGAAACTCACAGAAAATGGTTTTCATCTGGAAAACAACCAAGAAGCAACACTGGGATAGGTCAGAATGGATGACATGTATTTGGAGGTGTTTGGCTGAGCCATCTCATCCTTAGTATGTTTTTGAATGCTTTACTGAGAAGCCTTCATGTTTTACAGTAATGTAACTATCTAAAGAGAAGCAGTGCATCTTCCAGAGGAGCTTTGCCTGTGGATTATTACATAAGCAGCTGTCCATGGGCAGAGTGGTATGGTAGTGCAGGGGAGGCGGCGTTAGGTTTGGAGCTGGTTTGTCTTCTCTTCCCCTTTTCATGTACTTTGTAATGTCAGTGTTTATATGAATATTATCTTGACTTGCTCTTCCTGAATAAAGAAGTTATTAATTGAAGAACAGAAACAAAACCTGAGTGCAGCTGTTTAAGCCTTTAACTTCAGCATTGTGAGCAGAGACAAGTAGATCTTGGAAACTCACTTACCAGCCACTCTAGCAGAAAAGCCAAGCTTTCTAATTCAGTGAAAGGCTCAGTTTTAAAGGATTAAAGTAGAGACTGATAGAGGAAGATACCTAACCTCTGGCTTCTTCATGCATGCACATAGGTATGTGCACTCGCATCCATGTACTACACCACCCATACCACGCAGACCTAAATAAATAAATAAATGACCTGATGTTTCCCACTGGGCATGGTGGCACACACCTGTAATCCCAGCATTTAGGATGTGAGTCAGGAAGCACTTAGGAAATAAAGACCCATTTTTAAGTGCTAAAAATCAACAAAAGTACAAGTAAAGCCTAAATTTCATTCCAAATGGTTTTTCTTGATCAAGCAAACTTTAATTTTCATTGGGATTAAAATCAAAGTTAACCAAAGTGTCTGATATTTTTGTAAATCCTTGGAATTATAACATTAAAGTATCATTCAATCAGCATAAATTGTATTTATATAATAATGTATAGAATAGGTAATGATCCTGATGTTAATACTACAGGATTTAAGACTTCTAATTCTGTAGGGCAAGCAGGCTAAATCCCTCTATTTCTGTTTTGTGAGACCCAGGGAAATCATCCCTCCCCCCTTCCTGACCCCCACATATATTAAACAATACTAGTAAGTGCCTGAGTCAGAATTGGCCTCTGGATGCTGAGCTGTCTCTGCACTCCCCACTATATCACAGCTAGAATAATAGATGGGAAGCCCTTTGAACTGCTGGAGGGTTGTTAATGCATTTATTTAGGGCCAGTGTATAAGAGATTTCTGCACGATGGTGCGATAGATCTAGTGCTGAGTTTTACTTGAATGTTCTTAAAGGTGAACCAGATGCAGTTATTTTTATTGAAAGGAAAGAAAATTGGATGAGTGCTTCTTTTGTTTGTCCTTGAGAAAGATTAGTTTTGATCCCATTTCAGAGTATGCATCTGACTGCTTAGTGTAGTGAGCTGTGTAACTCTGTATGGTGCACCATGTTGTGGTTAACTCCTCCAAATACTTTGTTCTTCTTTGAAACACTAAATGGAGACTCAGCACACATAGTTCAAGAGTTCATCCTGTCAGCTGTGGAAAGCACAAACTGTAATATGATGAGGCTTAAGGATTATCACAGTTCTGAACTTAACTTTCTGTTCTTAAGAGAACAATTTCTTCATTAAAAAGAAAAAGAAAGAAAGAAAGCAACAAAACTTGAGATACAGAAAGAGCAAGCCATCTGTGGGTTTGGGTGTGTGGCTCAGTGGTAGCTTTTGCCGAGCATGTGTCAGGCCCTAGGATTGATCACCAGCACTACAGAAAACAAACAAAAAGTGTTAGTCTCACTGAATAATCCTACCCACTATCAGCTGCTTAGAATGAAGAAGGCCAGAGTTGGGGAGTCGGGGGTCAGCTAATAGGCTACTTTAATATTTGCTTGCTGTTTAAATCATCTCATGTTACTGAAAACAATGGCTAAGTTTATTATGCATTGTTCTAAAATATACCTGGGCTATGTTTAATCAGGCCTATTAATACATCTAAGTAAAATGGTGGTAATTAGGAGAAATTGTCTCTGAACACAGGTGTCACATAGGGAATTATCAAGTTTAGTCAAGAAACAGAGGAAAAAAATGTGGGAACAAGCTCTGTTGTCTTTTCAACAGGAAAATCAAGGCAAGGTAGGGTGAGCAGTGAACTCAGTAGACTGTAAACACTGAGGCTGTCTAGTTGATTGGGATCTGGCCCTGGTGCGGGAAGGGTAGGAGTAGATGGGCTGATCTGTCAGAGACAAAGGTAGATAAGCAAGGGAGAAGCTTGTGTTGATTCATTTACATATGAAAAGCCCATACTCTCAGGGAGGGAGGAGTTTACTATTTCTATAGTAAAGTAACACCAGGAGGGGCAGTCCCTCTCTAAGATGCCATAGCCCCAAGTGCCATAGCGTTAAGAGTACAAAAAGTGAAAAGATGAAGTAATATACACATCACATCTGCTCAGAAGTGTGGTGTATCTGTGGCTCTGCTTTGACACTTAGCATTGTTTCTGAGCTTATCCTTTAGTTAACAGAGAAACCTTTGATCTAGAAATACAGATTTAGATACTGTGAGAAATATAAAAAGATACCTGGGGCTGAAGAGATGGCTCTTGTCATACACTTGTCATGCAAGCATACAGACTGTAGTTGGATGCCTAAATCCCACAGGAAAACCAAGCACGTATACTAGTCATTTGTAATCCCAGCTCTCCAAAGACAAAGATGAGGGGCCCCAGTGGAAGCTGGCTATCTAGACTAAGTGCAACTGGTGAGCTCTGGGTTCAGAGAGATATTCATTCTCAATAAATAAAGTGGAGCCTGATTGAGAAAGACTACCAATGTCCACCTCAGTTCCCTATATGCACTCACACTCACATACATGCTTCTACACATGTGTAAGTGTATACATATACACACACGTACATGTGACAAAAAAAGATGAATGAGTCACAGCTACTGATCTCTTAGGAGTTTACAACCAAGAATTATCTCTGATAATGTGATAAATGTTCTGTAGCTTATATAATGAAAGTTAAAATCCTAGGATTTCTAGACAAAGAGCATTTGATATAAACTTCAGAACTTAGTCCTTACAGGTGTGGGATTGTGGTATGTGATAGAGGGTCTTCTTGAGAGAGGGGTAGAAGAAATAGAATCCCTATCTCACATCATGCCTGAAATTTGTTCCAAAGGTATAGAATTCTTAAATATGAAAAGGAAACTCTAATACACTTGGAAGAAAATGTCCTCCAGAAAAGTAAAAGAAAGAGAGAGAAAGTAAAAACCCCACCTATGGTCAGTCTTGGGGTAGAGAGGGTTTCTCAGTGACAAAGGAAAACAAGTAACCAAGGGCTGACCCTAAGAAATGTGGTGATAGTTCAACCTCAGCAGATCTAAAACTTTCAAAATCAAGGGAACTTTAAAAATTATTTGACTAGTTAGGATCCCAAAAAGAGGAAGTCCAACTTTGATGATCATTCCTTTCTAGGTCTTAGATTTAATATAAGATCTGATAATAGATAGCTGATGCCTCATTTTGGGTGGAGCCAGTGTCTTCCTCTGATGGATTATGTCCTCCAGTCTGGAAGGCAGATTATCTGTTGTGTGCACAGAATGCCCCTAACTATCAGGACAGTGTGAGTAAGAGAAGCCTTAGTAAGTAACCCAAACCAATGAACATATATGCTTTACGCTTTAGATAATTATTTAGTTAAAAGTATTAATTAAATTTTAACCTTAAAATCATCATGTAATGTAGTTTCAGATCTCTTTTAGTTAACATATTTATCACTGACCTACATCCAAATGTCCCTTACAGGAAATCCTTTAATTACAGTTGTAGATGTGAATTGAACACTGTTCACTTACATTGAAGTTGATTTGTAGAAACAGTTTATCAGTATTCTCTGTCATCACACACATGTTTGATGTTTTACCAGCCTCTGATATGCTTGTATATCATGAAATAATATAAAGTAAGTAGTAAAAGCTACACTGGCATGGGTAAACTGCCTTTTAAAGTCTGAACTGAGATTGAACAGTAATGAAAGGAGATGAGGGAGGGGCGGGAAGTCAGGCTGCCCTGCAGTATAATGCCAACTTGTATCCTGATCTTCTGATCCCTGAGCTGGCACCTGGCTTCTCTATCCCTACAGTTAAGATGTTAACAAGAGTCTGAGAGGTGATAGCATTTATTTTCAAAGAAAAGGGCTTTGCTTTGCTCAAACTCTGTCAACTATGTAAAATTACAGCTGTATTAACTGGTCCTTTGGTCATAAGTACCCATTTGCCAGTTAAAAATCTGTTCAATATTTTCAAATTTCTGAATTTTATACTTATCTGCTATAATCATGTATTTGGAGAAAGATGGTAAAATTTTACATATGTTTAAGAGTTCCTACTTTAGTAATTTTAAAGGCCTCTATAACATTTAGAAACAAAATGACATAGGCTGCTAATGAAATTAAAGCAAATATTTGGTATTTTGGAGGTGAACATGGAATTTTCTAAAATCTCTTAAATCCCCATTTTTAATCAAGCGTTCCTTCATTGAGGACCCGTCTACATGTAAAATGTCAGCATCTGTTCTGGAACTCGTGCCACCAGCCGGATAATTTTGGGCATAAACACTTTAGCTCATTAAAATCTTCACAGTAATATTGAAAAATGAACACAGTCACTCGAAAACCTTCTAAAGAGCTCAACATATTTTGATAGTGGGGGATGTTGCCTACGATTTTAATCTCTGAGACAAGAATGATTCTTGAATGCAAAGCAGGATTGAAACAGATTTTCTGTGCAGATCCTTAGAAACTGAGGGTCTGGTTGGTGGAGGCACAGCAGTGCAGGTGGTGAGTGAGTACCCAGCCTTCATGCATGTGGAGCTGTCACTTCAGCAAAGCAGCAGTGCCACTGGGATGCTGGGGCTGGTCTCACTTTGTATGGCTGCATTCATAAAGTTGGGGAATTAGGATGAAGCAAGGTTATGAGTCACCTAATTTTCTTACCCACCACTAAGGAATTGAAGCAATATGGCAATCTTATTGAAAGAAATAAATGTCATATCATGCTCTTTATTCACTTGAGGGCTTAGGTTGATTCATAAGCATTCATTAAAGCATCCTCATGTCTCTGCAAACAGCAGCTGCCTGGTACTGTACTTGATTTTATAGGAGGAGACTCTTCTGAGGCTTAATAAAAGTCACAAAATGAAGAGGACCCACAATTACGCTTTACCCTCTGTGCCTTCAGTTTTCCAGACATGGCTTGTGGAAATTCTGGTTTGGATGGCTATACATGTTAATGTGTCTTCTCCACGGAGTGTATGGTGTTCCTCTGGAAGGAATCGTCTCGCTTTCCCCTAAGCAACATCAGTGCTTCCATGGATAGCCTTCCCATGACACCACCTGTCATCCTTGCTGACTCTTTTATCTCTGTGCCTGGGGAGTCTTCCATCACTAGCACAAAAAGTGGTTGGATCCATCTTGGCCCTGCTTTCTGCTTTTCTGATTCACTCCTCTGGCTCCTTGTTGACTCTCTTAGCCCCTCCTCAGGTGCATACAGAGATTTGCTTCATTTGCCTAGACAAGGCCTTTAAAAAATGCAGAAATCAGTCCATTCTTATTTGTATGGGGTAAATGCTAGAATAATTTTGGGATAATTACATAAATAAGAAAATAATATATTAGAGAGAGAAAATGCTGGCAGAAATGGGAGAACTCAGTAAATTCTCACCAAAGACTCAAAGCAGAAGCAGAGCAAAGGTGACTTAAACAGAAAGCATAAAGATTTAGAAATAAGCCAAACATATTAGCTACCACAATAAATGTAAATGAGTTCTTTAAAGGAGAGAAGACCACCAGTGTAGTGTGGGTGGACAGCTGGGTAAAATTTAAAGTAGAAATTATCAGCAAGAGCAATAATTCTACGTTTACATGCACTTCCCAGCTTCCAGACATATAAAGCAAAATTTGGGGAAAAAAAAGACATGAGTTATTACTGATAAAACCATTCTCATAGAAGAAATATGAGTATAAACTGCCATTAATTGATAAGCAAAAAAATACTAATAAGAATAAGAAAACATAATACAGTTAGCTCAGTTGAGTGGACACGTGTGGCTATATGTATTTGGCAGAAGTTCAGGTTTGTTTTTTTAATTAGGTATTTTCTTCATTTACATTTCCAGTGCTATCCCAAAAGTCCCCCCATAACCCCCCCCACTCCCCTACCCACCCACTTCCACTTCTTGGCCCTGGCATTCCCCTGTACTGAGGCATATAAAGTTTGCAATGGCCTCTCTTTCCACTGATGGCCGACTAGGCCATCTTCTGCTACATATGCAGCTAGAGACATGAGCTCCAGGGGGTACTGGTTAATTCATATTGTTGTTCCACCTATAGGGTTGCAGATCCCTTTAGCTCCTTGGGTACTTTCTCTAGCTCCTCCATTGGGAGCCCTGTGATCCATCCATTAGCTGACTGTGAGCATCTACTTATGTGTTTGCTAGGCCCCGGCATAGTCTCACAAGAGACAGCTATATCAGGGTCCTTTCAGCAAAATCTTGCTAGTGTATGCAGTGGTGTCAGTGTTTGGAGGCTGATTATGGGATGGATCCCCGGGTATGGCAGTCTCTAGATGGTCCATCCTTTCATCTCAGCTCCAAACTTTGTCTCTGTAACTCCTTCCATGGGTGTTTTGTTCCCAATTCTAAGAAGGGGCAAAGTGTCCACACTTTGTTCTTTGTTCTTCTTGAGTTTCATGTGTTTTGCAAATTGTATCTTATATCTTGGGTATTCTAAGTTTCTGGGCTAATATCCACTTATCAGTGAGTACATATCATGTGAGTTCTTTTGTGATTGGGTTACCTCACTCAGGATGATGCCCTCCAGGTCCATCCATTTGGCTAGGAATTTCATAAATTCATTCTTTTTAATAGCTGAGTAGTACTCCATTGTGTAAATGTACCACATTTTCTGTATCCATTCCTCTGTTGAGGGGCATCTGGGTTCTTTCCAGCTTCTGGCTATTATAAATAAGGCTGCTATGAACATAGTGGAGCATGTGTCCTTCTTACCGGTTGGAACATCTTCTGGATATATGCCCAGGAGAGGTATTGCGGGATCCTCCGGTAGTACTATGTCCAATTTTCTGAGGAACTGCCAGACTGATTTCCAGAGTGGTTGTACAAGCTTGCAATTCCACCAACAATAGAGGAGTGTTCCTCTTTCTCCACATCCTCGCCAGCATCTGCTGCCACCTGAGTTTTTTATCTTAGCCATTCTGACTGGTGTGAGGTGGAATGATTTGCATTTCCCTGATGATTAAGGATGTTGAACATTTTTTCAGGTGTTTCTCAGCCATTTGGTATTCCTCAGGTGAGAATTCTTTGTTTAGCTCTGAGCGTCATTTTTTAATGGGGTTATTTGATTTTCTGGAGTCCACCTTCTTGAGTTTTTTATATATATTGGATATTGGATCCCCTATCTAATTTAGGATAGGTAAAGATCCTTTCCCAATCTGTTGGTGGCCTTTTTGTCTTCTTGACGGTGTCTTTTGCCTTACAGAAGCTTTGCAATTTTATGAGGTCCCATTTGTCAATTCTCGATCTTACAGCACAAGCCATTGCTGTTCTATTCAGGAATTTTTCCCCTGTGCCCATATCTTCGAGGCTCTAAAACCATCCAGTGGAAAAAAAAGACAGCATTTTCAACAAATGGTGCTGGCACAACTGGCGGTTATCATGTAGAAGAATGTGAATTGATCCATTCCTATCTCCTTGTACTAAGGTCAAATCTAAGTAGATCAATAAACTCCACATAAAACCAGAAACAGTGAAACTTATAGAGGAGAAAGTGGGGGAAAGCCTCGAAGATATGGGCTCAGGTTTTTTGTTTTTGTTTTTTGTTTTTTTAAAGATTTTATGTATATGAGTACTCTGTAGCTATCTTCAGACACACCAGAAGGGGGCATCAGTTTCTATTACAGATGGTTGTGAACCACCATGTGGTTGCTAGGATTTGAACTCAGGACCTTTGGAAGAGCAGTCAATGCTCTTAACCACTGAACCATCTCTCCAGCCCCAGATATATAGTTTTTAACTTAACAGCTAAGATACATACTCTTAGAAATTACACAAAATGTTAACAAGTTGGCCTTTTGTATCAGCAGAGATACCTGATTTGTACCACAACATATATTGTGATTATGATGAAAAAATAAGAATAACAAAATTTTTAAAAAAGAAAATAAGAAACTAAAAACCAGACTTCAAATAAAACAGTGCTTATTATAATCTTTAGAATGTAGCTGAACTCTTATGGAGGACAAGATATGGCCTACTTTACATGTATGTAAGTGAAATGTAACATGTGTGTCCTATTCCAAAATTAAAGGAAAAGATAGCATAATACCACAGTGAAAAGCTAGTAAAACTAAAGGTTTACATGAGTGTACTAAAAGTAAAAAAAGAAAATAGAAAACATGCAATAGCCTAAAAACATTCTCTATAAATATTAACAAAGCTAGATTGATCAAGAAAACAGTCTAGCCAGGGCCTCATTGAGACTCTCTTCCTAAGTGATTCTAGATTGTATCATATTGACCTTTAAAACCAACTATCACAAATACTATGAGAAAAACACCAGACAGTCCCAGCTGAGAAACAGTTTATACAATCAATATCTGACCAGTACTCCTTGAAACTCTGAAGGCTGTCAAAAGCATAAAAGTGTAAGAAACAGCTACAATCTAGTTGGTTATAGAGAGATGACAAGCATGGTTCCTATTTGCCACTAGAGTCGCAGCGGGGTAAAAAATTCAGTAAAAGCAAAGGAACTCTACAGAATGCAGAGGTGGCTTACTCGGTTGATAACGTGCCTGTTGTGCAAGTGTGAGGATGAGTGTGAATCCCAAACCGCACATAGAAGCCAGGTTTGGTGGTATGCACCTGGGATCCCTGTAATCCTATGAGGATATGGGAAGTGGAGACAAGACAATGCCACCAGCTCATAGGATGCATAGACAACAGTGAACAAGAGAGCCTGCCTCATACAAGATGGAAGGCAAGGACCAATACTCTGAAAGTTATACTCTGAAACCACAAACACGCGCACACATGTACACACAGGCACACACGCACACATGCACACACACACCACACACTCGAATTTTTTAAATTATAAATAAAGCTTAGACATTAATACTGTTTTAGCACTGACTTGTTAATTGTAATAAATATTCTAATGTGAAAAGCTGATAACAGAGAAACTAGTATGGATTATATGGATGTTATTTGTATTTTTTCATAAATCTCTAACGGTTTTTAAATATAATGCCTATTTTTTAAAAAATATGAAAAACAAATTGTTAAATAAAAATGTATTACGACTATAAACAAAAAATTAGGGTCTGGAAAAATGGCTCAGCATTAAGAGCATGTGCTATTCTTGTAGAGACCCTGATTACATTCCCAGCACCCACATGGTGGCTCACAACCAACTGTCACTCTAGTTCCTGGAGTTCCAATGCCTTATTTTGACTTCCTTGAGCACCAGGCACATACATGATATATGTACATACATACAGCAAAACATAAGGTGAGTAAATCTTCAAACATTGTAAAAGAAGAAAATGAAATGAGTAGCTTTTACAAATCAGGTAAAGCTGGGTGTTGTGGCACAGGCCTTCAATCCCAGCACTCAGGAGACCAGGGCAGATGGAGCTGTGTGCATTGAGGACAGCTTGCTTTACATAGTGAGCTCCAGGACAGCAAACACTGCACAGTGAGACCCTTAAAACAGAAGACAAGTAAAGAAATGAATGAAAAGGGTGTTTATTCCCGCCCCCCTTTCTTTTACCCAATTGCAACTGTAATGGCAAATAGGAACAATACTTGTCATCTCTGTACCCTTCACCTAGACTGCAGTCGATTCTTAGGATTCTGTGTTTCTGACAGCCTTCAGACTTTCAAGGACTGCTAGTTGTGCCTATCTAGTTAACAAATATAGATAGCCCCACTTGTTCCCTCAAGTCCTTAAGACAGATCTAAAGAGCTGTTAAGTAATTCCACAGGGCACAGGTGGCAAGGGAAAGTTAGTAACAACCAATTTTTAGAGATGGCAAAGAAGATGGGACATTCTAGATAGAATAGCATTGACTCTTGTCAGCATCCCTGACAGTTTGACTGAAATCATTGTAATTGGAGGGATAGCCATGTTAGGCCTACATAAATAGGAGGCAGTGATGGACTGAACACAGGAAGCCAGTGCATTGATTTGGGAATTAGTAGTTGAGCACAGTAGCTCTACTTCCTATAATCCTAACATTTGGGAGGCCGAGGCAAGAGGAGTGCTGGTAGGGTGCTTTCTTCTACAAACTAACTTCATTGTTTGGAATTAAAGGCTACCCTAGGCTAGCCTTGATTTCAAGGGGAGTTCTAGGCCAGTCTAGGGTAAAGAGTGAGTTAGAGTCAAAAAAAAAAAAAAAAACAAAACAAACAAAAAAAAACACCAAAACAAGCAAGCAAAATCCCCCAAAATACGAAACAAACAACAACAAAAACAGGAGAAAAAGAATTCTCACTGCCCACAAGTTGCTGACTTTATTGTAGAAGATAAAGTAAGTAGATGGCAGCGTTTCCCATCAGTGATCCCCACTGTACTAAGTACTGAAGCTAAGTAATGCTGTCTTTGAAACAAAGGGATTAAAGAGGTTAGAGCTCAGCAAGAGAGAGCTTTTTAGGAAAAGCGTTTCTTGGAGTTTGCGTTCCAGGAATAAGAAAAAAGCATAAGCTAGGTGTTATAAAAGTAACTTTTACTCTCCTGAAGCAGTTGTGGTCTTGAAGGCTTACTGCACCATTCTACTAACCTCGGGCTAGTCCTGGAAGCTGCTAGCATCTTATCTAGGCCTCTGAGATTTACTGCTGAATAAGCTCACCCTTTCTAGTTCATTCTGAATTTTGGCTCGCCAGTTCAACTCAGCTGTTCTGGCTCAAACTCCTCTTCAAGCTGACTGATTCAATCTAGCTTCTCCCAGTTTCTGACTGCTAACTTTAGCAATTTGTTCTAATCTTCTGACTCCTTTTTCTCTTTCTCTAACCTGTCTCTGTACAACTGTCCCAGTAAAACTTTGCCTTCTCTCTCTACACTGTTCCCTTAAGTACCTTCCCTTTCCTCTTTCTTTTCATGAGAGTTGGGCATATCTATTCTGTCAAATCTTTCTCTGATTCATCACTTTGTCTGCCACTCAATTAGACATCACTTTCAAACAAGGGTGCTTTCTTCTACAAACTAACTTCATTGTTTGGAATTAAAGGTGTGTACTAAGGGCCTGTCTGTATTCCAGCCAAAGGGATTAAAGGTTTGTGCTAAGGGCTGAGCCACACCACAACTAGGAACAGATTTTTTTTTTTCAGTAAAATAACACAATCTTGGAGTTCATAGTGTGATCAAATATCCTGCAACAAGGTATGGAAACATGTCTCTATAATCCACGACTCAGAAGACTGAAGAGGCTAGATTCAGGCCAACATGAGGTACAAAGCAAATTGGGGGTCAATCTGGGCTGTATAGTAAGATGCTGTATCAACAACAATAACAACAACAACAACTATATACATACGGCTTTTGGTTGGCTTAGTAAGTAGAACTTCATTCCTGACTCATATTGTAGGAGAGAACTGAGTCCTGCAAACTGTTCTCTGACATCCACATGTCTAACAGGGCTTCTGCATATCCACACACATACACAAATACTCACATGCAAAATAAGTAATTTTTAAGCCTTAGCCTACATTACAAAATGCCAGCGTTCAGAGCATGATGAACCTCAGCAGGCATCATGCCTACATGGACCAAGCTTCCACTGAGCCCTGAGCATGTGGAGCTGTCAGGAAGGCTCACTCAGTGGTAGCATGCTGGTCTAGTATTTGTGAGGTCAAAGGTTGGATCCTGTGTGAGCAGATTGTATTAAAAATGAGTGTAGAATTGATTGAAGAAATGGAAACAAACAAAAAAATAGGTATTTAAAGATGTGACTATGTGAATGACATCTGAATCTGTGGCATTATTCTGTATGAGACTGAGTAAAGGATGATGGGAGAGAGGAGAGAGGTGTCTTGAGGGTCATGGAGTATTTGAAGGCCCAGGAGATGGAGAATTGGTAAACGAGGGAAGCCAGGATATGTCATCCCTGGGGGTCAGAAAATGAAGCATTTCAGAAAGCAGGTCTAATTGCCTAAATCAAATGCTGTTGGGAACTGAAAATTAAATGCTGTAGCTGGTCCACTCAAGAAAAGGGCGGTGGGCTGGAGGCTCAGCACAGTGGGGGCTGAGCTTTTGTACACAGAGCCAGATTTGGGCAGTTTCTGAAGTAGGAGTTTGGGAACTAGAATGAAAAGTCTGGGCTGCTGAAGGATTGGAGAATACACCTCTCTGTGGGTATGTGAAGGGTATGTGGGCAGTGAGGAGGGAGAGCTGTAAGGGAAGGGTATGTGGAAGAAGTGTTCACTGCCCAAAGAAATTCAGAAGCTTAAGAAGTAAGAAAATATCATGTAATGTTTTTGCTGCTAGCTACTGATTATTCTATAGAGTGTAGGAGAAATACACTTGCTATGATGTAAGCACGCAGGTGCCTTAAATGCATTTCTGACACTCAAGAAAAACTACTTTTCTTTTTTCAAAAAAAAAAAAAAAGAGAGAGAGAAAGAAAGAAAAAGGAAGGAAGGAAGGAAAGAAGGAAGGAAGGAAGGAAGGAAGGAAGGAAGGAAGGAAGATAGATGGATGGATAGATGGATACCATGGCCTGGCAAGATTGCTCAGTGGGTTACGACACTACCTGCCAAGTCTAATGATATGTGTTTGATCACCAGGACCTATGTATATAAGAGGAGGAAACTGATTTCCAAATGTTATTCTCTGACATCTTCACTTCATGGCATGTCATATGCACACACACCAATACAGACATCAATAAAAGCCATCAAACAATTTAAGGGGCCAGCAAGGAAAGGCACGTAACAGGAAAAGGCTCTTGCTACCAAGCCTGAAGATCTGAGTTAGATTCCTAAGATCCACGTGGTAGAAGGAGAGGACTGACTGCTGCAAATTGATCATCATGAGAGTTTCCTGGTTGCCTGTTATGGTGCATGTACCCACATCCCACCTGCTTCCTTCACACACACATATTCCAAAAGTAACAACGACAAATAAGATAAAGTGAAATCCAGAGGCTCATGGTTTTAGGAAGTTTGCGAGTTGATCAGTTTGATCTTCTCCGGCCTTTAGCCACCCCAAAGCAGCAGCCATCTTCAGTGATGCCTGTGCATCACTGAATTCACAAGACGTTTGTTTCAGAGTATGAGACATTTCACTTCAGCATTGCCTGTGTGTTGGAGGATATGCTTGGGCTTTGGACTGCTAACACAGTCCCTCTGTCCTATGGCCTTTGCCCACACAGGTTTTGATAAGCTACCCACACTGCAACAGAATCTACCTGCTCACTCTGTCCAGGCATGAACCACATGCCAGTGCATGCTTAATATATTTAACTCACTAGAGAAATGCAAATGAAAATATCACATTATACCACCCTTTACTGAGGGGAACAAGTGGCACTTTTGTACTCCACTCAGGGTGATGCTGCCTATGCTGGTTCATGGAAATGCCACTTCAGAAAATGGACTCGGTCTCTTTTCTTCACTCGAATATGTACTGAGCATGCACTTAGGATACACAGGATCTCACTCCAGTTATTTACCAAAGAGAAATGTCAGTATATGTTCACACAAATACATGCATGTGAATGGTCCTGGCAGTTTTATTCCTAGTTACTCAAAATAGGAACTAATTTAACTAATCTTCATCAGAAGAAAAGATGAACTTTGATATATCTCAAAATGGAATGTTAATCGGCAATCAGAGGAACAGACTCCTAATGTACACAATCTTATGGAAGAATCTCAAGTGTGTTCCTCGAAGTAAAAGAAACTGGGGAGAAAGGCTGATTACTAGAATTCCATTTAAATGAGATACTAGAAGAGGCAGACCTGAAAGAGAACACAAAGCAGTGCATATAAAATGCTTAGGATGAGGGATGGGGCTAACTGAAAGGGGTGTTCCTCAGACAGATGGAAGTGAATGCTGTTGTGGTTATTGGGGATAAATGGTGACTATTACATGGCTGCATGTATTCCTTAGACCTAAAGGGGGTGAAACTTCTTAGTATGCGAATTCTATGCTCAGTAAACCACCCAACCAACACAGATGTTTCTGTACCCTAAGACTCTGGGTCGCCTGCTATCATGGTACTCATCGTATTCAAAATCTCCCTCATCTTGCCTGCTTCATAAAATCTTCACATGATCACCCCATTGTACATTATTTCTTGTTGGGCATTCAATTTGAAAGAATCAAGTGTTTGACCTTAACAGATTATCTTTTCCTGTTCCATCAAATTCTAAACAATTTTTTAATCTTAATTTCTTTACCAAGAATTCATAAAATTTAAGCACAGGTAATTTGCAATAATGCTTTAAAAATACTATGATGATTAAGTCAAGATCATGTTGACACTTTCTCCACAGACAGCAGAGAATGCCTTGCAGACGACTGTAGCATTATTGCTGGAGGAAACCTCACTGGTTGGCACCCAGACTCCGCTGCTGTGTTATGGCGAAGAGTCTTGGGAATCCTTGGAGATGTGAATAACATCCAGTCGCCGAAGATCCATGCCAAAGTTTTTGGCTATCTCTATGAACTGTGGTATAAACTGGCCAAGGTGTGTTCTGATGTTACCTTTTATACTAATCCAGAAAAGTTAGCTTGAATCATTTAATATACAAACTATTGACCATTTCTGAAATGCAAATTAGACGTTTAGAAGTATATTTGATTGCTCAAGAATAAATCATAGTATCTGTAGTTTTAATGCTTTACTAAATGCCTGAGAGTTATTTCATTTAGTCCAAATGTATGTTAGTAGAAGATATTAAAATAGGATACTATGTGGTCTCATTATTCATTTTAGTAAAGTGATATTATTTTGATTGTATAAAGTTGGGAAATAGAAAAGCAAGAAGATACTTATAGATCCATTTTATAGGATAACCAGTATTGATATGAAAATATATTTATTTCCATGGATAAAAACATTTTACAAAACTAAGAGTTTACTCTTAGAACAGATACAGATTTCATCCCGACTTTTATTTTTATACTAAATATATTTTCCATTATTAAATATTTTTTCAAAACATGACCTATATTCATATAGCATAATTTATGAAATCATTTCTTACCACCCCGGGGTTCAGAATCTCTCTAGGTGTTCACACATTAGAATAACAATTCCATTCTTTTGTGTTTAGAGTTTCAACTACATGTAGTAAGCAAAACACAACTTAAAAGGACAAGAATTCTCATAATAAAAGAAAAATCTGTAAATACTACACATTTCTTATTCCTTGTATAAAAAATGGGAGTAGTTTCTTAGCTGTACAAGACAATACTGCTATATTGTTGTAACAGTAGAATGTTACCTTGCCTAATTCTCTTTTGAATTAGATACGAGATAATTTAGCAATAAGCCTGGATAACCAGTCGTCTCCATCTCCTCCTCTCTTGATCCCACCACTCAGAATGTTTGCATCATGGCTATTTAAGGCAAGTGTTTATTCTTTATTGCAATTTCCTCTTCCCTTCTGAAATTGAGTTTAAAAACTCTAATTGCCCAAGACTGCATGTTTTGAAGACAGGCTGGGTCTTACTACAGCCAGCTCATCCCACATCTCTAAACAACTCTTCAGGAAAACTGAGAAGTAAATGAAATGTTGAAATGCTCTGCATCTGGACTTGATTTAATCTGGAAACATCATCTCCTTGGCAGGCTACAACTCTGCCAAATGAATATAAAGAAGGCAAACTGCAAGCCTACAAACTGATCTGTGCCATGATGACCAGACGCCAGGATGTTCTGCCAAACTCTGACTTCCTGGTGCATTTTTACCTTGTGATGCACCTGGGACTAACCAGCGAGGACCAGGTATCCTGTGATTCCTTTATCATGGTGTGCCATAATGGGAAACTGCTTGTCACGCTTTATATGTACCAAGGCTTCTGAAAATATACCAGAAATGCTTAGATCCTCAGTAGTTTCCACTTTTCACACATAGGTCTTCAAAAGTCTGACCAGGGCGTCTCCCATTCCTGCTTCTTCCCCTCACCATCTCTGCATGGACCTAACTAAATCTGAACTTTATTTTACAACCCATATGATCCAGTCTCTGCCTCTATTGTCAACTTGAAAATACCATCTCAGCTACTTTTTCTCTGTGGTTCTGGTCAATTTAAAAATATTTGGAGATTCATGTTTTAGTAATTGAATTCTTTTTATGAGGTACAGTTTTCCTATGAACTAAGGGTTTTGGCAGTTCTTGATGTGGAGTTACTTATATTTCTTCCAAAGAAATAGACATTTGGTTAAGTAGGAACAAAAAGGTTCAAGGCCTTCACAAAGCTACAGTCCCCTTTGTAGATCCTGGATTTAGGATTACAGGATGTGGCCAATATTTGTCCTGCCTCCCTTGGGAAGTCCCCTAGCACTTGTGAGGACAGGAAGAGTGATCCAGATAGGCATATATATGGACTTTTGAAAAGTGCTATTATTATCTTCTCCCTCCCTCTATCCCTCCTTCCTTCCCTCCCTCCCTCCCTTCCTTCCTTTCATATGTGGGGCTGTGGGCATTGTGTGTGTTCAAGTATGGAGGTCAGATGGCACCTTGCAGCAGTCACATGAGTCCTGGGGATTAAATGTAGGTCACAGATTTAGGAGCAAGCTTGGCATTTGTTTTTCTTTAAAATGTACTTCCATTTTTCCCGTGCTGGAGAAGTGGTCACCATATTCTGTGGTTCCCAAGTACAAGCTTTGAGCTGTAATCATTGAGCTTTGTTTTAGCCATGACCATACTGTCCCAGTGAGTTGTTCTTGTCATGTTTGCTCTAAGCAGCATCGGAAGACAGTGATAACAGCAGCTGGGATTGGACCCACAGATTCATTCACTTATTTCAGTAGATGTCTAAGTAGGGATATTGTGTGCAGTCCCCTGTATTCTCTGCTTAACTATTCCCAGCTGACCCTGCAGGTAGAAGCACCTCCTACAGAATGATGCCATACAGGACACCTAAGAAGATTAATGGGTAGAAACAGGAAAGAGAATCAACTCCAAAGATAGTAATGAGCTCCCGCAGTGTAGGCACCACAGTAGGAAGGTTGACTTAACTGCGCTCTATGTTAAAATAGTATTTTGATAAAGATTCTTCATGGAAAATATATGATTTGGGAATAATGGTCAACTGTAGAATTTTCTGATATAACAGCAACAACAATAACAACAACAACAGAACTGAAATCAGCACAAAGTAGTAGTACTAGAATGGTTTTTTTTTAGGAAGTTGCGTAAGAGCTGTGAGTTTGAAATCATGCTCTGTGTGAAGTGTTGGTGTGAAGTGAAGGAGTGAAGCAGGAAGTACGAACTCAAAGTAGCATGAGTATGTCTTTATGAATTGTTTGAAAACATTTTATTCAGGAAAGGTGTTGAGATTATATACTTAAAATTGTCTTCACATTTCAATGTACATCATGTTTTCAGTTAAAGGAAGACAGTTGTCTTGTAGACAGCACAATGGCAGCAGCAGTCCCATCAGTGCAGACATTAGGGCAGAATGGGGATATCATACATCTCTAGTCTATAATCACCCTATTGTGTGCACCACTAGGAGTCTGGATTTTTATGTGGCTTTAATAGAATTAACTATTTTACTTTAACCTTACAATTATTACTATATATTTTAGAAGCCCCAACTGTCTGCCAAACAGAATTACCCTAAAGTGAACTTTATTTCTTTGCCAGAAGAAATTTACCCAGAGTCCTTCTAATGAAAGAAACCTTTCTTATTTAAGTAAAAAATGTCTCTGGTTAATTAGTTTAACTTTTGGCCCACATGTTTAAGTAGATCATGGTGGTTGTTTTAGAAGTTATATGTACTTCTGGAAACACACGCTATATTCATTATAAAAAGAAAAGAAAACATTTGCTACAGAGAATACAGTTAAATTCAATTTTGTAATTGGTAAGCCGTGCACCTGTGGCTGGTACCATGTCAAGGCTTGTTTCCATGCTGTGAGAGTTGCAAAGAACCACACTTCCATCTATTGTGGCATGAAAAGGATTTGTTTATGCAAAGGGAGAAGTCTAGAGACTATCCTTGGCTTTAACAATAAATAATAGCAAATACTAAGTTTGCTATTTAAATTAAATACATAATCTATAAATAATGTGTTACATGAATAATTAAATGCAACAGTTAGGTTAAAATATTAGTATTTTAATTTAACCTCTACTAGTTTTATTTTACAGAGAAAACACAAGATGTGTTTTCTCCTTTGCCCTCTGGATGGCACACTTGTCTGCTCAACTCAGTTAAATAGTTCAAACTGGCCAGAAGAGCCAGAACCCTGTGACAGTGTGTGTGCAGCATGGTGGTTTACCAAACGCTTCTCCTGAATCTGATAGAATTGGGGTTGTAGCCACAGTGCTCAGTGAGATGCTGAGATGCAAACAAGTGCTCAGACATTAGATAGCTTTTCAAATATTGCTGAGACTCAAATGCAAAAACTATCCCCTCTCTCTCTCTCTCTCTCTCACTCTCTCTCTCTCTCTCTCTCTCTCTCTCTCTCTCTCTCTCCATATATGTATGTATGTGTGTGTATATATATATATATATATACATACACACACACACACACACACACACATATATATATATGGTCTTGTGTACAATCATGTAAAAAGCATGACTGCATCTAATATTATACCAAATTTGTTATGTAAGCCAAACAGCCAGAATGCCAAATGTAGTACTTCTAAAACAACATTTGTAATAGTATTAGTTACATCACTAACTTATTTAATAGACAGCATAATGGCCTTATCAGATGGCCTTTTCTCTCTCGCTGTGATGTAGTGTGGGTTTGTAATGTGCATGATTGTTAAAAGAAAGAAAGAAAGAAAGAAAGAAAGAAAGAAAGAAAGAAAGAAAGAAAGAAAGAAAGAAAGAAAGAAAGAAAGAAAGAAAGAAAGAAGGAAAAAAATCCATAAAATGGAGGGGTTTTCCGTGATAAAGATTCCCCACCTACACCCTAGTTTTTTTAAGACAAGCTCTCAATGTAGCCTTGACTCACTATATAGATTATGCTGGCCTCAAATTCATTGAGAACTGCTTGCCTCCCAAATGATGGGATTAAAGACCTGCACCACCATGCCTGGTCCTGGATTTTTTTCAGTGCTAGTAATGTTGTCACTGGTTCAAAGCCATGAAGGATCTTCCTGTTGCCTCTCCAGCCCAGCTGCACTGTGCCTGGAATATTGGGTGGAGGTGAGGGATGTTCCTGTCTCCTAGTGCCAGACCCTGTACCAGGAACAGTGTGGTGTCCCACTCATTCTTCTCCACACATAATATCTGCCCTATTTTATGAATAATGAAAGCACAAAACATCTTGAGAATTTTTGCCAAATGCCATGTATTCAAAAGGATGTTAGAATTCACAGAAAAGCTTTCTGGACCCATTGGGCTTGTCTTTTCCATTGACTGACAGCTAACTTGTTAGTCAAACACTCCTTGATCTCATTCCTCCCTTGTTTGGTTTTGCTGGGCCATATTCCTTCCCCTTCATACTCCTCTCAGAGTCCCCTCTGACCTTCAGATACCTTCCCAGTTGCTGTCATTTTTCCACTTCTCTTCTAAAGCTGTTCTTGGTTGCTCTCAGTTTGTCCTAATGTTTAAGCAGCTTTTTCACCTTAGTCTTCCCCAAAATATTTTGACATGAAAGGAACTATGATTTGGATTTATTAAAAACATTTCCTATTAATTTCATGATTATTTAAAACATATGGAAAGATCAATACGTGTGAAATGGAAAAGGACAGTTGAGGAAAGGAATTTTATTTTCATGTTTGTAAGAACATATATCAAAGACTGGAAAGTTTTCTTTTCTTAAAATAAGTAAACTATTTTTTAACAATGACTTACAGATTTACCGTCTTAATATAATTTAATTTGTCTGTTATACATCAAAGTTAAGTTCTCTTTTAAATGCAAAACTTACAGTAAAACAAAGTTATTGTTACAAATTTGCATATAGAAATTTCGGGAAATGTGGATCTTTGTCATTGTAGTCTATAATGCTATATTATCATATTTTCTAAGGCAGAAAAAAGAAAACCAGCATGAAACTTTCCTCAGGTGAAGAATGTATATAGTTCTGCTCTACAATAATCATTGACATACAAATTTGAATAATATCAGCATAATTTTTGATATGGTAGAATATGATATGATAAAGTATAACTGTAAAGAGCCTTCAGGAGGGCTGAGTTTTCGTCTTGGCCTTCATGTCTTAGCCAAGTCATTTGGCCTCACCAGGCCCTGGTTCCATAGTGTAAGAGGAGCATAATCATAGAGTTTTACTTCCTTTAGTAACTGTGAGTCCTTATGTGAAGATTGAGGGCAATTAGTGCAGTAGTTCCAAGAACCTCATGTATTTCATTTTTCCAATAATTGAGTACTGTGTTTGTTTCATTACCCATCTGCCATCTTACATTTTAATATAATGATCTGACTGAAAAACATACATTACAAGTGGAGAAATGTCTACTCCCTGTGTTGTGGGTCAGACATAAGTAGTGATTTGCTCTTTATACCCATGATCCAGGAATGTCTTGTGGTCCTATGGTCCTACTTGCTTTTCACCTAACTCAATGATAGATGCTGGAAGGCTGAACTCTGAATGAGCCAGACTCCTTGCAACTAGTTTGGCATAGTATTTGAAAGACATGGGGAGTAGTGGGACAGCATCTTGAAGGAGCTGGGCCCTCTAATCTTTGGAAGTTCTGCCCAGACACTAGCATCACTGCAAACAGCAGGATCTCTGCTAGTGCCAGCCTTCTCAGCTTAGAGTGTAGCTGGGTGTGTCTGCTGTCTTTTCCTTCACTGCTGAGACTCATGGTTGGTTCTTTGACACTTCTGGAAATTCTGTAAGCCAGCTGACACTGCTGTCAATTGTCCTCAAACGCTCTGCAAAACAGATTGTGTTGTCTACATGTAAGATTCTGGCATAATCTACAACTCTGCTCCATAGTGCTGCTGAGTCCTGGAAATGCAGGATAACAACAGTTCAGTTCATCTCCTACATAAACCTGCCGCATTAAACTTACCCAACTGGGGTTTTTCTCTTTTAACTTTAGTCACTTATTTTGTAGCCAATAATATGTCACTTGTTTTAAGAATATTTTAACTTGCTCTTTGAGTGTACTTTTTAACTATACCAATATTAAAAATATATATAATTTTAGGTACTATATATATAGGATTATTCTATCTTAGAAATCAAAATAAGTTTATGCTTTTTCTTAACGGATGTTACAGCCTCCTCTCAAGAGGTATATGATGGAATAATATAATAATAAACAGTCGGTTGTAAAGAGATCCCCAGGGTCTCCTCAGTGAGTGTAGGACTCACGGGTGAGCTATGAAAGCAAGGTGCAGGGGTGATCCTTGTAAATTGGCCATACCTGGCTCTTCTAATAACCTCAGACAGCCTGCATCATGCAGTGATATGTAATCATTGCATCACCTTTTCTCAAACAAAGAACTGCTCTTTGCTAGAAATTTACCCTTATAACTAGAACTTTGTGTGCTAGATATGTATAAGTTCTTCAGCATAGTTAAAGCTAAACTGATATGAGTATTCACTTATGGAAAAAGAATTATCATAGCAAACCCAGTGGAAGGCAGAGACTTATTTTTACTTGTCTTGTTTGTCTCATATCAAAGGGAATAATTTTGTTACTTCTCTGCCATGCTGATTTTGTATGGTAAGCTATTTTTACAGAAATCTTGACTCAGAATTTTAATTCAGTGCTGTCACAGTAGAGTACACACTTTCGCATTTAGACATTTATATGACACCTAGTGTATAATCTTGATTTTCTCAGTATAAGAGCTCACGCTATAGAAGTTTCATTTTAAAAGAATTTTTTTAGAAAGTAGTGATTTTTATTTTGACCTTTTTTTTTTCTTTCTTTTTTTTTTTTTTTGGTCATTACAATCCCAACTCAAAATTGTGTCCTATTTTTTTCCACACAGTACCACTGGCTCATGACACAGGGACATTACTGCTTTACAGAGAATATCCACTTTTTCTTTTATAGCTTTTCCATGAATGAGAGATTAAACAATTTTCCAGATTTCTAATCTCTCAGGGAAAAAAAAAAAAAACAGGACAGATCATAGTTCCACCATGGTTTCTACCAGAGAACCTGGGGATTCTGAATGGTGTACAAGAATTAGACTTCAGGGCTGAAGTAATAAAACCCGTAAAACTATTCACAACGTAGTAATTTCAAAACAGCTGGATAGAAAATATTTATCATGTTCTAAATTTCTCACATTTTATAATTATATATTTTATATAATTTGAACATGCTATCTATGTGGACTAAGAAAATACAATTATAAATTTTACCCTAAATTTGTTAATACTAATCAGATGTGTGATTCTTCCATTTTAAAAAGAATTTTTAAAGCCATAGTTTTGTACTATGAGGGGAAAAGGACTAATCTGAATCTATTCCTGTTGTAACAATGGGTCTTGTATCTCCATGCTTCAGGATATGACTTCAAAATGGCTTTACTATGCAGCCTTTATAGATGACAAGCCTCAAGTTGACACCTATGAGACCTGAGAACAACACTCAGTTTTGCTTCTCACTAGCCGTAGGGTACCACCTAACTGAGAGTGCTCATGGATGAGGTAAACTAGAAGACTCTAAGGTCCTTGAGCATTCTTGTATTTTCTAGTTACTTTTAAACATTTTTTAATTAGAATCATACCATCCTTTCTTTTTTTGTTGTTGTTTTTTATTCAAGAACTGTTTTACATTGGATATTTTTTCTCACTATTGGTAAGTATTGAGTTTTGAAGGTATGAAATGCATAAATATCTGTAATATCCATTAATTTGAACAAAGAACCAAATAACTGGTATTTGGGTGTCATATGTCCTTGTAGCTAAATTGGTTGGCAAATGAAGAGATTGGACTTGGCAGGACTTGGGAGGGTTTAAAGAGTGGCAGGATTTACAAGACAAGATGCAGGATGGGGGTTTGCATGTCACAGGACTCAGGAAATGCCCAAGGACCAGAGAGCAACTTTGACTTAGTGCCAGATAATTATGGATAAAATAACACGTGAACATGAGTAAGCAGGGTAGCACTGTAAAGAGCCTCCGACTGTCTGGATCGTCAGAAGGGCCAAGTATAGACCATGCAGGCATGACCCTTGAACCTTGCTTACATAGCTCACTGCTCAATCTTCCAGTCACTGAGTAGTTTTCATCCCACAGATAATGGTTTTGAAGCAAGATGTTCAACATGAGTTGAGAGAGAGAGAGAGAGAACACGAACCGTTGAAGGACCTTACACCACAGCGGTTATTTGGGATAAATTATAACCATGAGAGAATGATGATAGCAAGAACAAAAAGGGAATTATAATAGCACAGGAACAAGTTAACAAGGGTTAGTGATGACTGAGACATAGATTGTGTGTATGTGTGTGTGTGTCTGTGTGTGTATACATATATATGTTTTGTTTATATGAAATATTGGAGAACAGGTAAGGTACTGTATTGGACAGAAAGTATTCTGACAAAGGTAGAAGAACACACAGACAGTGTTCCCATTGCTTCTCAAAGTCAAGTGCAGTTCTGAAGGGTGCTATGAATTGAGGAAAAGAGGGAAGGCTGATGCTTAATCATACATATGGTTCAGTGTTAAGCATTTAGACAATTCATGCCTCTACCTTCCTTTACCTCAGATGCCATAGCAGGAGGCACATGTGTGTTCCCAAAGAATTCTTTCCTACTAGAAATTAGAGATTTATGGAAAATATTTCCAGGGACGTTTTCTATACCTAAAATACACATTTTTTAACCCTGTTGGACTTAAACAATTGGTATGTAATTATAAATTTACTTTGTTATCACAATAGAATATCTAAAGGTTTTTTATTTTTTCTTAGTTTTGTTACTATGTATTTTTAAAAATAATCTGACACTCAAAACATTTAATCTCTTTAAAAATATAATTGCATTCATTTAAATTCACTTGATTCAGATTAATTTACCCAACACAAGGGTTTACTTCAGGAATATGCAAAACTTTTATGTTTTAGCAAGGATTGATGAAAAACTAATAGTTATAAAGATAGATGGTGCGTGTTCTTCTCACTGTATATATGTACCAAAGTCAGAATGGTAAACGAACACCGCCTTGTAGTGTCTAGGGCTTTCCGAGTATCTCTCAAGTTTCATGAAAAAGTACCAGCTATAGAGCTGTTAAACTTTTTCAAGAAAAATAAATTTCATTAGACTTCACTCAACTATCCAGTCATAGAGACTTCGGGTGGGTGACTCCTGGAAACAATTGGATAGAAGGGTTTTTCTTTTATTTTATAGCTATATAACCAATAATAATTTTTGTTAATCTGCCAAGCCCACTTATACCTCAATAAGGAGAGTGGAAATACGTTAACAGTGACAGGCAGCAGAGGTTTCAGTTATGAGGTTTCCCATGTGGGCAGAGAACTTGTTTCATGGCTTTAAAATGTGTAAGATGATAGATCGCACAGGAGGCTGTTCTGGAGAGCAACAAACGTACCTGAGAGCCCAGAAACTAACAAAACATTTGATTTACCTCATTGGATTTCGGGTATAAAACTTCTCTTTTAAGTAAATGCAATCAATGAAGAATAGAAAACATGCATATTCCATCATAAATCTTTTATGTATTCAACAGGACATAGTAGGTGATGTGTTTTTCTTCTCCAAAGTCTGTTTTTAGAAGTGTATTTTATTTACTATAGCCTTTCCCAAGGCTCAAGCCACCCGAACCTTCCGTAATGGAGTCTTTAGAGTGTTTCTTGTCTTTTCCCAGACAGAATAAATGTAAATGTGATAGATGGTAGAAAGGGAAAACTGGAAACTTTTCTTTGTCCCAACCCATTCCACAGTCACTGTGAGGGCGGAGTGGGTAACCAAAGCAACCTCACCTCACCACCTGAGAAGCTGGCTTCTTCCACTTCCAGACTTAGATTAGGCTTTAACTGTGCTTTGTGATGGGCTAGTCAGCTTTTCACCCTATAACTGACTCTGGGCATGGGGCTTGGGCACAGGCTGCTCCCCAGGAGATCTTTGGTAATATCTAAAGGCATTTTTGGTTGTTACAGCTGGGACAGAGGTCCATTGGCATCTAAAATGTAGAAGAATCTGTGATGCAGAAATTCAAAAGTGCTGAAGCTGGCACTGAGCTGGGAGAAGAGCTAGGCAGCACAGTAACAAAGCTTAGCAGTCCCGAAGAGTGCATCAGACCAGCCTCCTCCACTTAACCAGGAGATTAAAGCACAGAAACATTTGCCAAAGACGTAGAGGCAAATGTTTAACGCTGATTATAAGAAAGTTGCCAGTGTCTGTTTTGTTTTATTTGTTTTGATTTTCAAGAATTTTCATAGTGCAACTTAACTAGATGAACTGATTTCTTTTTAAAGTCAATTTAAGAAGTGAAAATTAATTAATTTTCTGATTAATTCATGTGAACATGCAAATTACTTGAGGTAGATTTTGCCTAGAAGCACAGTTTGTGACCTGAAGCTGGAAAGTTCAAGGTCCTAGGGGCCTAGTCCAGAACTTGAAGCCACTTCCTTCCCTACCCACGGCCTTGCCGCACTCCTGAGAGGAAGCATGGCTAAGAGGATGGCTTGCTTGGAGGAGTGTTGTCATGGATATATAGATAGTGCTTCCTTAAAAAGCCAAGGTAGTGCTGTATTGAAGAGTAAGTAATCTTTGTAAGCTGAGATTTGTAGGGAAATTCTGACTTACCTGGGTCTGTGTTTATGCGTGTGTGTGTGTGTGTGTGTGTGTGTGTGTGTGTGTGTGTGTGTGTGCATACGCACAAGGAATATCCCACTCTGCCCATCTATACTTTATTCCCTTTAGACAGAGCCTTTCACTGAACCTAGAGCTTGCCACCTCTGCTGGCTCATGAGCAAACCCCAGTGAACCAATGCTGGGATTACAGGTTTGTGTGGCCAGCTTTTACAAGGGTTATGGGGAGCTGAACTCACATCCTCATGATTGCAGGAAGCACTCTTCCCTACTGAGTTACCTTCCTAACCACTGAAGCGATTTTCTATTCACATATGACAAGTGAGTGATCCTGAGATCTCTAGCTCCATGGGGATGTCAGGCACCTTCTTGTGCTGCTGTGAGGAAAGGGAATATTCAGCCATGGCTTGTGCTCTGGCCTCATCCATAAGTGACTGTATCATTGAGTCAGCAGCTCTGTGGCTCTTTTTCCACAGTGAAATGGGTTCCCAGTGGCTCTCTGTGACTCTGTCATCAAAGGACATGTTGTCCTGCGTTGTCACGAGTGCTGTTACTGCAGCCTATTCTCCTGAGGCTTGGGGTGTAGTTCATCTACCTACAAGACTGTCTTTCTCATCTAGAACTCTGGAGATTTTTAGGAGAATTCATGTTTTTTCTCTGGGCAGAGGCATGCCAAAAGGATGGCTTCTAGAAGTATTACAGTATGCTAAAGTTCTATTGGCGAAGAGAGGATGCCTAAGCTCCCGTCTGCAGGGCAAAGGTTGTTTGCTTTAAACACGACTGAGCTTTAGAGTCCACGAGGATATGTTTGGATACACGCAAGCATGTTAAGTGGCAGGCTTGCTTTCTGTGAGAATGTGCTTGTGCTCTCCTTGTGTGGAACAACAACTTTTTATTTCCCCTAATTTCTTTTTACTGTCTAGCAGTAAGTGGTGGTGTGGTAATTACAGATTGTTCAGCTATAAATGCTACTTACTGGAACACATCTTAGAGAGAACATTGTTTTCTAAAGAAACAATAAACAACAGTTTTCCTTTTGTTCTCTTGTGGAAAAATATTCTCTGGTAGGTATTTGTGGGTAGAAAAATTTGAGCAAAAGAGACCCTTCCAGTAAGGAGACATAGCAGTAAAGTACCTGCCACTGTTGACTCATGCTGGAATGTTCTTGGGCACGTACGGCGTGGTCATTTTGTCATGACCTAGTGCCATATGTCATCTAGTTGGTCCATCCTTGGTCCCCGTGGCACGTTTGTTCCCATGCAGGAGCTTTGCGCTCTGGCCTGCTGTCACCCAGCCACATGTAGCAATCTCCTTGTCTCGAGAAGTCCTTGCTGAAAGCAGGGAGGAAGTGAGTGACTTATTAAATGTCTATGCAGGATGTCTTCAGGTAGTTTGACTTTCATTTTAGGGTTTATTCATTTTATTTTATTAATTTATTTAAGTATGAGTAGGATTTTTTCTTTTATTGAAAATAGCTCTTTTTCCCCCACATAACAGATCCTGATGATGGCTTCCCCTCCCTTCACTCCTCCCAGTTTCTCCCACCTCCTCTCCCATCCTGATCCCCCCTTTCAGTTATTAGAAAACAGACATACTTGCAAGGGATAATTATAAAATATGATACAATAAAAATAAACCAAAACCTAACACATTGGGGTGGGACAAAACAGACAAAAGGAAAAAAGCCAAGAAAAGGCACAAGAAACAGACAGAGAAGTAGAGACCCACTCATTCTCACCTTCAGGAATCCCATAAAAACATCAACTAGAAACTATAATATATACACAAGGGCCTATAGAGTAAAAAGAAAGTTATGTATGTATGTATGTATGTATGTATGCACACATATGTATTAAAAATAAGATAACAATAATAAACAAAGAAAAGCCCTGAGATAATATGAGAAGATGAACATCCTGTGATGCCATTGAGTTCTTTTTCTCTTGGCCACCTAATGCTAGGTGTGCAACCTATCCTTAAGAGCAATTTGTTTCCTCTGTGAATCTCCATTGGAGAAAACTGAGTTTTACACTCTTTCTGCTTTCTCTTCAGCAGCATTCCCTGAGCCCTGAGAGGAGGCATTTGATGGAGACATACTATTTAGGGCTGAGTGTTCCAAGGTCTCTCATATGCTGCATGTCTGGCTGTGGGTCTCTGGATTTGTTGTTTTGTTTCTCCTTTGGTAGCCTGCAGAGTACCTTCCTCTGCCATAGAGCTAGAGGTAAAAGCTCTATGTAGATAGCTACCTGCTCTACTTCTACATGTTCAATGAGTTATGTATGTTTTATCTTCAACAATGGGGCCTTGTCATCAGTTTGTGAAGAGCAACCCCGTGGGATCTCTTAGGCCAACAGCTCAATTAAATGTAACTCAATTCCAGTACTAGAAGTTTCAGTTTGTGACAAGAGAGAGCTCACTGGGGCTATGTCTCCTGCATTATTTGGCAATTTTGTTTAGATCATCTCATATATGTATATATTTTAAGAAACTCCTACTGATTTAGGTTTCCATACCACTCCTCAAATGATCTTTGAATTTAGCTATCTTTCCCTGTATTCCCTTCCTCACCCCCCTCTCCCCTCCTTTCCCCAGTTGATCCTTCCATTCCAGGTTCCCCCCTCCCCTATCTATCCATAACTACCTATTCTATTTCCCTTTCCTAGATCGATTGTTTTGTCTCTCATAATTGCTTACTTTATTTCTAACCTCTGTGGTTCTATGTTTGTAGTTTAGTTATCATTGACATAACATATATCATTGAGTTAACAATATCCACATAAAATCAAATGTATATTGTGTTTGTCTTTCTGGGTCTGGGTTAGCTCACTCAGGTAAATGGTTGCCAGTTGCAACCATTTATCTTCAAATGTCACATTTTTAACATCTTAGTAATGTTCCATTGTGTAAATGCACCACATTTTCTTTATTCATTTATCTGTTAAGGGACATCTAGGTTGTTTTTAGTTTCTGGCTACTATAAATAGAGCAGTAATTAACATGATTGAGCAAATGTCTCTATGATAAGATGAAGCATCCTTCAGGTGTATGTTATATACCCGAGTGGTATAGCTAGCTAGATCTTGAGTAGATTGATTTCCATCTTCCTATGGAATGCTACACTGGCTTCCATAATGGCTGTACAAATTTGCACTCCCATTGACAGTGCATGAGAGTTCCCCTGATTCTACATCCTTGCCAGCATGAGTTGTCACTTGTGTTATTGATTTTAGTCATTCTGACACGTGCAAGATAGAATCACAAAGTAGTTTTGATTTGCATTTCCCTTGTAGCTAAGGAAGCTGAACAGTTCTTTATGTGTTTCCCAGGCATTCGAGTTCCCACCCACTCTGTTACATATGGACCCCCCAGTTTAAATTGGATTGTTTTCTTGATAACTAATTTTTGAGATATATATTGGATATTATATATATGATATTAGCCCTCTGTTGAATGTATAGTTGGCAAAAAAAATCTTTTCCCATCCTATAGGCTGCCACTTTGTTCAAATGATGGTATCCTTTGCTACACAAAAGCTTCTAAGTGTCATGAGGTACCATTTATTAATTGTTGGTCTTAGTGCCTGTGCTAACAGTGTTCTGCTCAGGAAGTTTTTGTACCAATGAGCTCAAGACTATTCCTCCCTTTCTCTTCTATCAGTTTCAGTGTATCTGGTTTTATGTTGAGGTCTTTGATGCATCTGGACTTGGGTTTTGTGCAAGGTGATACGTTTGAATCTAAGATGCTGGTTTTGTCCAGTGTGTACTTTTTGCTTCTTTGTCACAAATCAGGTATTCATGTGTCTGTGGGTTTATGTCTGCATCTTTAGTTCAATTCTGTTCATCAACATGTCTCGTTTTGTGCCGGTACCATGTTGTTTTTATGGCTACCGCTCTGTAGTACAATTTGAGCTCAGGAATAGTGATTCCTCTAGTAGGTTTCTTTCTTTCTTTTTATTTTTTTATTAGTCAAGATTGTTTTAGCTATCCTGCGTTTTTGTTTTTTCCATATGAAGCTGAAGATTATCTTTTCAAACATCTTTGAAGAATTGTGTCAGAGTTTTCTTGGGATTGTATTGAATCTTTAGATTGTTTTTTGGTAGTATGGCCATTTTTACTATATTATTCTACTGATTCATAAACATGGGAGATCTTTTCATATTCTAATATCTTCTTCAGTTACTTTCTTCACTGTTGCAAAGTTTTTATCATACAAATCTTTTACTTGCTTGGTTAGTTACTCCAAGATATTTTATATTATTTGAGATGCTTGTGAAAAGTGTTTTCCCAGTTGCTTTCCCATTTTATTTGTCCTATGTATATAGGAAAGCTACTGATGTTTACAAATTAATTTTTATTTCAGCTACTTTGCTAGAAATGTTTATCAGCTGTAGGACTTCCCCAGTGAAATTTTTATGGTCACATATATACCATCATGCAAATAAAGATACTTTGACTTTTTCCTTTCCAATTTGTATCCCTTTGATTTCCTTCAGTGGTTTCATTGCTCTAGCTAAGACTTCAGGTACTGTAGTGAGTAGGTTTGGAGAGAATAGACACCTTGTATTGTTCATGATTTTAGTGGAATTGCTTTGAGTGTTTCTCAATTTAAGTTCATATTGCCATGGGCTTTCTGTAAACTGCATTTATTATGTTGAGGTATGTCCTGTGTATCTTTGATCTCTCTAGGACTTTTGACAAAGGCCACTTCTGCTTCTGATGATCATATGGTTGTTGCTGTTGTTGGTTTGTCTTTCAGTTGGTTTGTATGGTGAATTACATTTATCTACTTACATATCTATTGAACCATCCCTGCATTTCTGGGATGAAACTCATTGATGGGTGGATAATCTTTTTGATGTGTTGTTAGATTCTGTTTGCAAATATTTTATTGAGAACTTTTGCATCTGTATTTATAAGGAAAGTTGGCTTACAATTTTCTTTGTTAGGTAATTTTTTTAGATAGGTAGTTTGAGTATCAGAATAACAGTGGCCTCAAAACAAATTGGGCATTGTTCCTTCTCATTCTCTTTTGTGGAATAATTTGGGAATATTAGGCATTGACTTTTACTTGCAAGTCTGGTAGAATTGTGAGCTAAAACCATTTGACCCTGGGCTCTTTTTCAATTGGTAGACTTTCCATTACTATGTCACTGCGGGTTATAGTTCTGTCTAAATTGTTTATGTGATATTGATATAACTTTGGTATTTGGTATGCATCCAGAAATTATCCATTTTTTAGATATTCAAATTTGGTGGAGTATGGGTTTTTAAAGTATATTTTTATGGTTTTCTGGATTTCTTCAGTTTCTGTTATGTTACCCATTTCATCTCTAATTTTGTTAATTTGGATCATCTCTCTCCATCTCTTAGTTAATTTGGATAAGAGTTTGTCTATATTATCCACTTTCTTAAAGAAACAATCCTTTGTTTCATTTTTTGTATAGTTTTGTTGCTATTCCTATTTCATTGATTTCAGCCCTGAGTTGTTTATTTCTTGCTATCTATTCCTTGTGGGTGTGGTTTATTATTTTTGTTCTAGAGCATTTGAGTGTGTTCTTAAGTTACTAGTGTGAGATCTCTCCAGTTTTTTGTTTTGTTTTGTTTTTTATATTGTCACTCACTGCTATGAACTTGCCTCTTCAAACCACTGTCTTTGTGTCTCATAGTTTGGCTATGTTGTGTATGTAGTACATGTATTTTCATTAAGTTCTAGAAAGTCATTGATTTCTTCTTGACCCATTCTTCATCCAATAGTGAGTTGTTTAGTTTCCATGAGTTTGCAGCTTTTCTGTTATTTCTGTTCTTGTTGATATTCAGCTTTAATTTGTGGTAGTCAGGTAGGATGCACAGTGTTATTTCAAATTTTCTTTTACCTGCTGAGACTTGCTTTTTGTTCAAGTATGTGGTCAATTTTGGAGAAAGTTCTATGAGGTACAGAGAAGAAGGGGTATTTTTTGTGTGCTTGGGTGAAATGTTCTGTGTCTATTAGGTATATTTGGCTTGTAATATAAGTCAGTTTCAGCATTTTCTTGTTTAGGTTTTGTGTCAGTGACCTATCTGTTGTTGAGAGTGAGGTATTGCAGTTTCTCCCAGTCAGTGTTTGAGGGTCAATATATGATTTGAGCTACAGTAATGTTTGTTTTATTTATTTATTTATTTATTTATTTATTTATTTATTTATTTATTTACTTTGGTCTTTGTTTGTTTGTTTGCTTGCTTCTTTTCGAGACAGGGTTTCTCTATATAGCCCTGGCTGTCCTGGAAGTAATGTTTCTTTTATGAATTTGAGTGACCTTGTGTTGGGTGCATAGATGTTAAGAATTGCAAAGTCTTCTTGGTAGATCTTTTTTTGATGAGTGTGTAATGTCCTACCCTAACTCTTTTGATTAGTATTGCTTTGAAGTTATTTTGTCAAATATTAGAAATTATACCCACTTGCTTCCATTTGCTTGAAATATCCTTTACCACTAGTTTATCCAGAAGTGATGTCTATACTGATGTTAAGGCATGTGTCTTGGATTTCCAGAAGGACAGCATTATCCTCACGATTCATGAGCAGTAGCATGGAGTTGCATCAGTCAGGATTAAGGAGTCTTATGTTTGGTTCATGTGACTGAGAACTAGGGCTAAGGAAATTAATTGGGTCAAGTGGTAGAAAGTAAACTCTTTCTCAGTGGTACTGATATCACAGTACTGTATATATTCTTGTGAAAAGCACTAATTTGTCACTCTTCAAGACTATTTTGAATACAAGTTTGTCTGGGTTTAGATGCCACATCAGAGTCTCTGACTGTCTTCCCTCCAAAGAAATAACATTACCATTTTAAACTACTATATGCCCCTAATGATAAAGAACAAATCAAGGATGTTGGTTTTCCCCACCTCTGTTCCCAAGTGTCCTATTAGTTACTTTTCTCATCATTGAGAACAAATATGTAAAAGAGGAAGAATTTATTTTGGCTCATAGTTCAGAGAAATATAGTCCCTGGTGATTAGGGAGGCATGGTGAAAGGAACAGCATGGTGGTCTGTGGTGTAATGGGAAACAGGAAAACATACTGTCTCTCGGCTCACTTTATCTTTCCCAGCCTTCAGTTGTAGAAACAAGCTTCTCTCCCTGGAAATGCCTCTCTCACAGGCCTGAAGGTGTGCTTGGTTAAAGGTCTGTTGCCTCTTAATCTAATCAAGGTTTTAACCAAAATTAACTGCCCCCCCCCACGTCCCCAGAGTCTTATAATTGTTTAGGATAGATAAATAGGAAAATAAAATAAAAAACTATGGTCTGTAAAAAAAGAACAACTTTGTATTTATGTCTGTACTTAGAAAACTCCAATATATATATTATATGTGTGTGTGTATATATATATGTATATATATATACATACACACACACACATATATATACACACACACATATAATATACATACATACACACACTGGAATATATACAAGTTATTAGAGCTAATAAGTTAATTTTGTAAGTTTATACAATACAAGGTTAATATATAAAAACATACCATATTGTATTTCTAAATATCAGCAATGGAAAATTTAAATGACAATTCCTTTTATAGTAGTTCAGACTTTGAAAATTCATGGAGATAATCTTATCCAAGCAAGTATAATATATGAACATCACAAAATACGCATGTTACTATTGAATACTAAAACCCATATAAACAAATGGAAAATATCTCATATTCTTAGCTCTGAAGACAGTACTCTCAAAGCTGATCTACAGATTATACAAACCTTATTATCTCAGTGATTGCTTTTACAGAAGTATAAAAGCTGATCCTAAAATTCATATGGAATTATAGAGAGTTCTGAATAGGCAAAATAATATTTTAAGAACAATATGAAATCTTAGTTTCTGGTTTTACAACTTACTAAAATAGTATAGTATTATTAAGTAGTTAATATAGAGCAATAAAATAGAATTGAGAATATGGAAGGAAACGTATCAATGAGTGACTAATTTTTGGTGTAGGTACAAAAATAACCCAGTGGGCAAGATATAATTTTTCTTACAGTGCTGAGACAACTGGACATCTTAGAAAACAATAAAAGCAGGTATTGAGTAAAAGGTTGGTTCATTGGGTAAGAGTACTTGCTGTGCAAACTTGAGGACCTGAGTTCAGATTCCAGCACCCTTGTAAACATCTGGGCAGTGGAGAACCATTGGGGCTTGCTTGTGGCCAGTGTGACAGACCCTGTCTCTAGGCAGTAAGACAGAGTAGTAGAGCAGGCCACCTAATGTCTCCTCTAGTCTCTATGAATGTACATAGATACACATACCCATGTACACATATTTGATATACTGCACATACAAGTACAGACACACACATACACACACGCACACACAATGAAATTAGCCTCCATCTCAACCTCATACTATATGCAAAATTTGACTCACAATGAATCAGTGGTCTAAATGATATGTCAGAGCTAAAGCTGTAATATTTTTAGAGGAAAGTAAAGCTGGAAATGTGACTATCTTGGAATTAATGTTAAAGCCTTGGGAATGACAAGGGTCAAAAGAAAAGGGGAGAATAGAAGTCATGCTTTCCCAGAGTTAAAATCTACCACACACCAAAGACATTCAAGCAAGTGAAAAGATGACTCACAAAATGTTAGAAAATATTTCCAAATCACATGCCCAATCAAGGTCTTCTGGCCAGAATATTGGAAAAAGCTTCACAGCTCAATAGCCAACAGCAAACCCATGGTCCAAATATAAAAGGATGAAAAGCTTAATAGACTAAAATATCTCCAAAGACATCAAAATGGCTCACAAGCACAGGAAATGATGTTGAACATAATCAGTCACGGAGAAATGCAAATCAAAACCACAAGGTACCTCTTCACACTCACTAAGGTGGCTGTTAAGGTAATTTTGTTAAAAGGGAAAATAATTATGACCAGATTTGGAGAAATTGGAATCCTTGAACTTTCCTGGTGAGAATAATAAAGTGGAGAAACTGCTGGTGGGAAGCAGTCCCTCAAAATGTAAACGCAGTTCTCAGAAGCGGCAGTTCCACTGTGAAGGAACGGGCTACAGAGATTCACACATCTGTAGAGTGCCACTGTTGCACCAAGGTAGAAATAGCACACATGCCCAACCAGCTAGTACAGTTAAAAACACAGCAGGTGTGGGGCTCACACTTGACAGCCTAGCCCTCAAAAGGCTGAGGCAGGAGGATTACTGGACCTTTGGCTACATGAAACCTGTCTCAAAAGATAAAAGGAAGACTATCAACACAATAGAATATTATTTTTAAAAATAGTTAAATGCCAGACATGTTAAATCATGCTGGCCAGCCTCAACTACATACAACCTGGAGGACTACATGAACATTATCTCAAACAAAAACAAAATTGAAAACAGGATAAACCTTGAAAACATGTTAAGTGACAGAAGCCAGATATAAATGTCACACACTATAATATTCCATATTCTGAAATGTTCAGAGCTAGCAAATCCAGAGACAGACGGCAGATTAGTGGTTGCCAGGTAAATGGATAGACGGAAAGCAGGGAGTGGCTGCTAATGGACATTGAGTTTCATTTGGGAGTGATGAAAATGTTCTCAAGTTAGATAGTGGTGATGTTTGCTTAATTCTGGGACTACACTAAAAGCTATTTTGTACACATTATTTTATTACATATGAAACCTTTAATAAAGTTGTTACACATAGCAAAAATAAGATGCAGTTGGACAGGGCTGCTGACTTTCCTACTCTACTATAAAACAGTCATATGTAGTGTTTCAAACCCACCAGGTCTTTCTTGCTTTTCAAAAGCCAGTGGAGCTTTCCTTGGCAGATGAGGGGTGAGCTGTTACGCAAACATAAACAAGTTTCCAGATGCTTCCTATGGGCTTGCAGGCTACCTTTGCCCCCATCCACACATTACTGTGCGACTGGCAGAAGAGTTCTATCCAGAAGAAGTGTCTTTAACACACCCCACCTCCCTTCTGCTTGTGCATGCCACTGTCCTGGAAACTCTATGTCACAGTGGTCCTCAGGGCACAGAGCTAAAGGAGTCTTTGAGTCTCAGCCACTAAGCCCAATTACTCGATTTATATCCCGTTTCTCTGGGCTTTGAGTAACCTAGTCACACCCACAGAAGTCACATTTTTGAAAACCTGCCGCTCTTCTCCAAATAAATTGCATCTTGCTTGGCCATTTACACAGAGAACCTGTAGCATATACCACACATCATTTGACTCAGATCCTGAGAGTAATTTGCAGTTTCATACTGGTGCCATGTTCAACTATGCCTTGGTGGTGTGGGGGTGGAGAGGTGGGGGGAGGAGGATATGTGTAATGACCAAGATTTTATTTTTGTCACCAGAGGTCAGGTAGCAGCGTATGGTCTGTCTGTAAAAGGATGTTCTTGTACACAGAGCAGGAGCAGCAGAGAGCCACTAGCAGAGAAGAGAGGGCCAGGCCTGGAATTTGAAGGCTTCTGATCTGTTAGGATAACTATATCAGGCTGATACTTACAAATGTGTCCTACAGGTACTAAAAGGTTGTGGTTGTGGTTGTTGTTAATTTAAATTATATCCACACATAATGTAAAACTATTCCTGTTCAATCAGATATATTTTTATAATTTCCAGTGGTGGGATGAATCTTGTCTTTTTAATTAACCAAATTATTGGGATACAGAAATGTTACCAAAATAAAAGGTTCCTGTGGTCTATACTAGATAGTAGGTACAGTGAAATCATTTCACTACAGAATATTTCTTAAAAGGAAAAGTCAAATGAGGAGTTAAACGATTTTGCACTCACATATTTTATTTCTTGACGACTGCTCAGCCTCACAGAGGGACTAAGTGACTTTAGGTGGGATAACCGATCTGTTTGCTCTGGAGAAGCAGGCGCAAGTCCTCCAAGGAAAGACCGGGAGACAGATGGTCGGCTATTGTGTTACAGCCATCATCTGCTGGGTCATGAGCAAATAGTAAGTGAAAAATATACACGTGATTGTGAGAGGGCACAGCGGTGGCCTCACCAGCGCAAGAAGGACGAGGCTTCTGCTCAGTGGGGTTTCGGAGAACGCTGTGTTGAGATGTTAGATGTGCAGGGTTAATCCATTTTAAACTAGGATAAAGTGAACATTTGCCCCCATTTCTGACACTACTATGCAATATTTTGAATTGAAATGGCAAGTAATGGCCTTTTTTTTTTTGCTTTCCATAACAACACAAGCACTAAATTATAGCTGTGCAATTATGTAAACAATGGAAATGCTTCCAGAAGGAATCCTTCCTTTTAAATTTTCATTTCGTGTAATTGTTGGAAGGTTTAGAGCTGTAATAAACAAAATTATTTTACACATTTATCGTTCTAAAGGTCAATTATAAGAGAACTAAAGAAGCAGCCCTGTGCAGAATGAGTAAGCCAATTTGTGCCGCCGTCACCATATGTTTTCCTTATCACTTATAGTTTTTCCAGTTACTGTGTACATAGCATTCAATTAAAGTGATTCATTTGAGGGGCTGGATGTAGTTTGTGTTTATAGAACTGTGCTTTGGAGGAGAGGAAACAACACGCCTCTATTTGAATTACCTGATTTTTTTGCAAGATCAGTGATAAGAGACAGATGTTCTCACCAGTCGCTTTCTCATAAGCCAGAACCTGGTGATAAGCTGCAAAGGCACAGTTAGCATCTCACAGTCTGGCTTTCCCACTCAGCCTGGAGCTTGCATACGGACCTTTCACTAAAACGGGAAGGGGCAGTGTGTCCTGTTCACCGTGTGGCAGCAGGTCACAGGGTGGTTTCTCTCCAGTAAAAAACGTGGTTTGTCTGCTCCATCCTAGTCAACTTAAAGAATAAACCTGATTCCTGCTCCAGACTCCATTTACCGCAAAGCCTGTTGTTTACTTTAACTACTTGTTTAGTCTGTTTAAAAGGTACAGAAAAAAAAGAAAATCAGATCTTACTACCAGACTCACTTGTTTGAGTGCTACAATTCCTCAAAAGGCTAAAGCTTAGAAAACTTACAGGTTGTGTTCCTGAATTTGCTTCCATTTTACCCCCAAGTTATATACACAATCTCTAATTGCTTGTTAAAGGGGTTGTCTTAGGGTACTGATTGCTAGAGCTTTTTAATTTCTGGGGTAATGTATGATCAAAGTAACTTCTCTATGTTATCTCTGAAATTTTAAAAAATACCTTCCCTCAGTAGATTATTAAAACATTCATTCAATAAATTATTAGGGGGCCAGGCATAGTAGTGCCTCCCCCTTTAATCCCAGCACTTGAGAGGCCAAGGCAGGTAGATTTTTGTGAGTTAGAGACAGCCTGGTCTATAAAGTAGGCTGTTACACAGAGAAACATTGTTTCAAAAAAACAAAAACCAAACAAACAAAAAACCTAACTAAATAAATAATATTGAGTGAACCTTTGAAGTACGTTATATAGAGTAAAAATTCTTCATTTTGAAAAACATTGCTAGCACTGTTTACTTCTGTACTTTGAAAGCCTCCATAAAACATCTATTTGCATCTGCATCCCACTGCCTACTGCTCATTAAGGAAGGGTCATCTCATCTTAGGGAAGAGAGAAACACATTGCTTTGGGGGTGA
Source organism: Mus musculus (assembly GCF_000001635.26). Lineage (NCBI taxonomy): Eukaryota > Metazoa > Chordata > Mammalia > Rodentia > Muridae > Mus > Mus musculus. The sequence continues at coordinate 146,364,674 of NC_000068.7, read as the reverse complement.
CCCACAGTATTGAATCCAGGCCTTGTGGCCTCAGTTCTAGAGTACTTCACAGGGTTTGAACACAGGGAAATTTCCCAACAGTGGTTACAGTAGAGTCAGCCTTGAGAGAAGGAAGGAATCATTTGATAAGAATAACAGCCTTTTTGTTCATCACAACCCATCCTTACAACTTTCTCAGGCCAGGTGGAGGTGGTACAGCCATGGTGGTTGGCCCTATGACATTGTAAACCTCCGTTTTAAAGACGAGTGCCTATCTCAAAGTAAGGACTTCTGGCAGCTAGTGATGTTTTTACAAGAAATTCATCATCATTTGCTTGTTAATACTATATTGTTTTAAAGAAGTTTCTGACAAAAGGTAATCTTTTTCTATTGTAACTTTACATTTCAAAAATGTGAGTCACTTTGAAAAAATGTACTAGACAAATCCTGCTTGCTTTATAGTGAGGCTACTACAAAGGGCATGAGGACTAGCCCTGGTGTGATGGGTGCGTGCTGAATGCCATTCTGTCTTGTTCATATGGAAAGCCCTATAGGCTATGTAAACTATCAGACCAGGAAGGATTTTATTTTGAATTTTCAAAGATTGATGGTAATACCTTGAGGTGGAGGAGTTAGAGATGAGTGGAATCGCTTCTCGGCCTTTTGACTGAGATCAAATGTAGAGATGAGTAGAGCTCATAGTGCATGGTCCTCTGTTGGGAACATGGATGGCAGATGCTCTCCTGAGTGCCATGTGGCTACTCCTAATTTTAAAGTGTTATCTCAAAGGTAGACCTTTTGGACTGCTCCATTTCAGTGTAGATAAGCAAAGTAAGCCAGCATGTGGTGGTAATTTGGCTGACTGGTCATATGGCCCCCTCTTTAACCCCCGAATTAACCCTACCCCAGTGCTGTCCTTAGTGACTATTGCAAAGGCACACTTTCTCTCCAGGCTCTGTCTTACGTGGGTGGTAAAGTAGGGCAGGCTTGCCATCTGTCATTGTCCCTCTTTTTCCCATCTCTTTGCCCATAGAAGCAGGTTCAGTTGAAGTCACTGGCCCAGGTCCAGGGAGTGGGTGAGCCCTGTGACTTTATCTCAAGTACTTTGTCTCTGCCATCTCTAGCACCAGTGACAGTTTTGTAGTTTCTGAGTGTATGGTTTTAACCCCCCTAAGTCTTTCTGCATACTCACCAATGAAGCAAGTTTATAAACTATGGTTTCAGCTTATTATTCAATTCCTAGTCCCCACAAACCTATTCCAGAAAACCATCTTTAAACCAAAATTTCTAAATTCCAGTGGTGAAAATGGCTCATTTGAGTTTAGTGTGTGCTAAATGCTTAAAGGTTTTTAAAGCCCTTAGGCTTCAGGGTTTTAGCTCCTCATCTCACCAGATGGAATTAAGGCAAACATAACAAAGCTAACATCATGGCTGTTTGCATTATTAATCTTCAGATGCATGGCATTCTGGTACCTTGCTAGCCAGGTTTGCACGAATCCATTCATTGCAGCATATGTCAACAGAAATGTGCTTCCATCTGCTGCTGGAAAGCTTGATGCCTGATATTCTGAGACAAGGCCCCAGCACAATGCATACCTCTGTGAGTAATTACAGGTGTGTGGTGAGGAGCCCAGGGCATTAATCAGAGGCTTAATTATGAAAAAGGTAGATCTTTTGTTCCACTCCTGGAGCATGAGTCTACTACACACTTTCTAACCTGCAGCATCCATCTGCTCAGCCCAGAGAATGTTTGTCTTGGCTGATATAGACCCTAAAGTGTATCGCAGGATGTGATTAAAACAGGCTTAAATATTAACAGGGAAGAAACCTTGGTTTAGGGTTTTTTTTTTCCAATCCCTTCCTTTTATCTATCTGTCATCTATCTATCACATATTTTCCTCTTATCTTTTATCTATAAATCATATATATCCATTTATTTTGTGTAAGAAAACGTTCACTGAAATGCCAAACTTCAAGTTTTAAACTAAACTACTTCTCATAAGTGAACACTAATATAGTAAGCATTACATGGTCATTTGAATCATGTAAATAGTATTATTTAATGTTAATTATATCTTCTGTAAGAAAACATGTCTTGGGAAAATGTTATGTGAGCACATGGAAGTTGTGTTTAAGAAGACAAATCATAAAATGAGGTGAATCTTACTATGAAGGGCCTAAGATAACTATGGAAATTAATATGTTGCTATGCTTTGCTCTAATAGTAAGTCAGGATTTGTTCAAGTAGCCACACTGACAGCCAAGGTTCTTACATTTTGCTATTTACTTATATATTGACACTAACTATTAGCTGCACTACAGCAAGTCACATAACTAAAGTACTTCAGCATGTGGTTTCGATTTGTGTGCCTGGCCAGAGTCTGTGCAAAAGAAGATTGTAGTTTTCATACTAATCCCATTTATACATGCACATACTCACACAGATGGCTTTAGAGGGGGTCTGGGCTGTAATGGTGTGAACACTATCCTGTGGTGGATTAGATCCACCAGAAGCAGGAATGAAGAACTCTGGCTTGGGGGCCGGCCAGCCCTCCACGGGATTCTATTATAGACACAGGATGGAGAGCTGTCAGGGAGATCATCCTGATGCCGAGCTCTGGCAAATGGCTGCTGTTGGCTTTGTGTTTGCACCTCTTGTGCACATCAGATCTGTGGCAACTCCCTGACCTTAGTGTCTCATGAATGTTACACCATTACCTTAACACTACCCACATTCCCATTTGTTAATGCCTGAAACTCACAGGAGTGGTCATTTCCATACCTTTGCCTATAAGCTTTTCTAACAGTGTGCTCTAACCTCTGGGGACTGAAGCTAAAGCAGGAGCCCAGTTTTTATTTTACTGACAGGTGTTTGCAAGTTTTATTTATACGTCTCTCTTGGCACACCTGTTCAAGGAGCCCATTGTTAAGTGGAATACAGGACAGATGTTTAGCTAGCCTCGGTGTCACAGTGTGGCTTTTGGTGTCTCCATTCCCTTTACCAAAAGATATGTATGAGAACCATTGGAATTATGCATCCCCCGTACTCTTTCGCACAAAAACCTAACAGAGTGTTCTGCTATCTTGTTAGTGGTAGTCATACATACATGCAAAAAAAATCACTTTGGAATTTTGTTCTTGACATTACAGTTGTGTTTCCTTATTTTCATTTTCAGGATGTCTTAAACACCATCATAAAAAACTGCTCACCCCGCTTTTTCTCCCTGGGTTTGCCTGGCTTCTCTATGCTGGTGGGGGACTTTATCACTGCTGCTGCCAGGGTCCTCAGTACAGACATGTTGGCGGTGAGTATGACAATGTTCAGCATCCCAGCTCCTGGGAGACTTCACAATTGCTAACAAGGCTCAGATTTCTCCACTCTTAACAGGTGTTGACTCATTAGTGCGATGTGAAACTGGGCTCTCAGAGTAGATACCCTGGCAGCTGATCTGTGAAATTGTAGGATCAGATGACATACTGGTACTGGAAAGGCGTTTCATCAAAAGGCCAAAGTGTGAGAAATCATATCCCCACTAATATGTCAGCACATTTACAGGGAAGCAGGGCCTATCCTAGAGACACTTATTAGTATTCTCTAGTAAATGATATTATGGTTATAAATGCAGTAAAGAGAGAATCTGAAGTGTTTGTTTGAAGTTATGTGTTGTTGTTTTATTAATAGTTTTGGCTACTGTGGATCTCATAGAAATAAATAGAATTTTGTGGTTCTAGATTTGGAATCAAATCTAGGGCGCCTTATATGTCAAGCTACCACTAAGATATAAAGATGATGAGATTTTGATTTACCAGGGATTTACATGAAATTAGTATGAGTAGTCACAATTCTAAACTTTGTCTGATACATGGTTAATTTCTCACTTTCCATTGGAGGTGGTTAATGCTTGTAAAATTAATAATTTGTGTTCGAATTTTTATGCCTTAATATTTTCTTCTGAGACTAAATTAGAAAGTAAAGAGATTGGGAGAGACAAGAACAAAAGGGAAGAATGAGAAAAGGAAAAAAATGAGTAAGAAAAATGTCCAATTTCTTTAAGATGCCAACTTCCCCCTCTTGATTATTTCTGAATTGGGGGAAATCATCTTTAAAGAACCTTCTTGCTAAGTGTTAAGACTTCAAGTTGGCTTGGAAAAAATGACTTGGTATAGGCAAGACAATCATACTTCGTTAGAATTTTATTACTTGCTAGGAGGAGTTCTGTAGAGCACACTACAGCCCTTTATGCTATACCACACATAGTGGTGCTCCCTGTGGACATGGGTCTTTTGCATACATGAGCTATTGAAAGTAGCTTCTAGACATAAGTTAGTCAATGGGCATATAAAAAATACTCAACATCTTTAATCAGAAATGCAGATTAAAACACAAGATAATAATTTCTACTGTTAAGAGTTGCTGTCATCACAAAGGACAATAAGTATTGTTGAAGATATAGAGGAAAGGTAGTCCTTGTATAAATCTTTGTGGGAATGTAAATTGGTACAGCTATTGTTGAAAATAGAATGACCTTTTAAAATTAGAATTAGATAAACCATTAAGTGATCTGATGAGTCTACTTAGATGTATGGCCAAAGGAAGTTGAGTCAGCATGTTGAAGAGCAAACAGGCCCTCACGCTCTCTGCAACATCATTCCTAGTTAATAAGTTAGAGTAATGCTTAAGTGTGTGTACATATGGATGAACAAATGTAACACATACAATAGAATATTCGCCATCCTTAAAAACAAAGAACCCTTGTCATCTTTGACAACATGAGTGATTCCAGAAGCCACTTTGCCTGGGAAATAAGCCAGACATGAGCCTGCATCATCTCTGAGACATGTGAAATATTAAAAGTCCAATGAACAGAAACAGAGGAGCCTGGTGTAAATGGGTGATGTTGATCAAAATGTGAAACATTTTGGTAAGTTTTTGAGACCTCCTCTACTGTACATGATGATTGTACTTAAAAGTATTGTACTCTAAACTCAAAATTTATCAAGAGAATGTTTCTCCATGGAAAAGGACAGCCATCTGAGATGATAGATGGGTTAATTAAGCTTAATTATAGCTTTCATTTTACAGTATGTATGCTTTTAACTATACATACTGTAAGTTATCCCCCTTAAGTCCATGCTTCTCAAAGTTCCTCATGATACAACCCTTTAATACAGTTTTCATGTTGTGGTGATTCCCAACCATAAAATTGTTCCTACTTTATAACTATAATTTTGCTTCCATTGTGAATTATAATATAAATATTTGATATGCAGAATATCTAATATGTGACTCCTGTGGGGATTACAACCCAGAAGTTACGAAGTGCCTCCTTAAATATATATAATTTTACCTATCATACCTCCATAACTCTAAAGAAAAGAAAACAGCTTTTCAAAATGGCATTTTAAATGGAGAGAATATGAATATAAAAGTTATATAAAAAGAGAGGGATTCTTTGCATTACTTTTCTGTGTAAATGTGAGGTTTAAAGCTGTGCACCTGGTGAGAGAGGTGCTTGGTTGGAGCACACCTGCTCCACTAGTTTTCAGGTATCACCATTGACTATGAATGTTAAGTATCCTGCTTGCTCAGGAAACCAGAAAGAAATTAATGCGTGCACAGGAACAAAGTAACAAAGAAATCTGGGAAGCTTCTACATAGCAGCAGCAGTAGTTAACAGCCAAAGCTAGAACCAATCCAAAAGTCCAGCAGCAGCAGAACAAAAGCCTTGGTGCAAGCACGACGCTCGAGGATTACTGCATAGCAGCACACAGCAGAGAGCCCCAGGTCTAGCTTGGTCTTGGATTGAGTATGGCTCTGTGAGTGAAGAGAGCAAGAACTACAGCCAACACCCTAATGTTAGGTTGTAAGGAAATGGGCAGTTCCATCAAGGGAGACTCTTAGGTCTCTTCAGAAAGTACCCCAGAGGCCACATGGTAATAGTACTTATACTGCAAAGGGGCTGTGAACCTTGTTAGACGCCTGCCTCTGAGGTCAGATGAGACTGAGACTGGTGGTATCCACTGGGTGTATACCGTGGAAATACTCACCAGTCCTGATGTTAGCCAACTTTAGCAGCTCACAGTACTCATTCCAAACCTTCATATTTAAAAACTAAGCAAACCATTGCATACTGACTTTTATCTCTGATGCCATGGCTCCATTCCTAACTGATATCACTCCCCCCCTCCCCCCGCTTTGGATGACAACCTCCAACTTCCCTCCTTATGAATGTCCTTGCTTTTTACTTGAAAAAAATAATGTTAGGTTGTTCTCATTGCCCCGCTCTTTCAAGTTCATGAACTCCAAAATTATTTAAAGCAACCATGACAGCCATTTGTCTTTCTAACTGAATGAATCTGTAGAACAGTTTTTATAGCACTTGTTTATGTCAAATGTAGAAATGCTTTCTGTTCGCTGGAGGTTTGCATTTTCATTTAGGCAAACTTCTCGGCCTAAACATCCACAAGGAAAATAACCAGAGATAGTTTAGCACTTTATACCCAGAAGGAAAATGATAAAGATTCCCTCTCAAAACCAGGACAAAGTAAAACATGCTCTGCCAGCTTCCAGCCTATGTAAGAAACGTGGTGTTTCCCTCCTTGTGTGCAGGCACCCCGTTCAGAAGCTCTCACTCTCCTTGGTTCCCTTGTCTGCTTCCCAAATACCTACCAGGAGATCCCTCTGCTGCAGTCAGTGCCAGAAGTGAGTGATGTTGTCACGGGAGCGGAAGACGTCAAGGTACATAACTGAATCTTGAGTTTAGCATCTACAGCTGGAGCTACATCACTGTGTCTTCCATCCTATGCACTGACCTACTTTCCCCTGACATATGCTGTATCTTTTGAAAGCTTTGGTAGTTGTTTTCAGAAGTGTGTTGTATGAACTGTGAATGTATCACAGTCTTAGCATATTGCAGTTAGACCTGATAGCTCTGTTCCTCTGGTGGTTTTTTATTAGATCTGTTTATCGTTCCTAGGGATCATAATTATGTAATGAATCATCATTTGCAATAATTCTGTTAGCTTAGTTACGCTGCATTAGTATAGCAAATGAATTTACAAGAAATAATTCCAGTAAGCTAAATATTCAATTCCAATTGCTGGCCTGATTAAATGCTACTAATAACCTGAAATTCCAAATTATTTCTTGGGGAATAAAAGTAAAATTTTTTTTTTTTTTTTTTGGTCCTCAGCTGGCTTTTGAAGCAAACAAAAAGTCCCCGCATCAGTCAGTCAATCCATAATACCTGATTATAATCTGTAATTCAATGTACAGTGTCTAATCCAATCAAAATAAAATGGAGATTTTCCTATCTGGAAGTCTCAGATGCTTTGCTTGATTTCCACTGGATCCCTAGAAATGCTGTGCTGCAGATTGGCTCGGTTAACCAGGGAGGCACTTGCTGAGGTGAGCCAAGTTCTCCCTGAAGGAAGGGCTGCCCGAACTCCCTGGCCTTTTGCTAGCTCCAGGGTGCCTCTGACATGGTCAGCACATGCGGGAAACCAACAATGACATCAAATTTTCATTTACTGAATTTTGTGTTTTTAGCATTACCTCATAAATATTTTACTGAAGAATGCTACCGAGGAACCAAATGAATGTGCAAGGTAAATGATGAACAAGAGGTAAACTATGTTAGAATTTTAAGATGCACATTTGTGTATAAACAGTTAATGTTTTAAAAACTCCTTTACATTTCTCTCACACGCACTGAAATGTATAGTAAGCATTGTGTCAGAAAGTTGCTCTGCTTAGCTGCTCAAAATGTCATCATTACATGTGAAAAGGATGAAGTGAAGAATATTATAGAGTACATTGTCTTTTACATAAGAAAACACAAGATTAGAAATAACTGATGCTCTCAGTAAGGGGAGGGTAAAGCAGCAGTCCATCAAAGCTGTGTGTTTCCGGGAGGGATTCTGAACTGCAGAGGTGAGGATTTGTGTCTCAGGAAACATTTGGCAATGTGTGGGAACGTTGGGTGCTTCTGCCAAGCATCTAAGACTGCTACAGTCTGTGACCAAGATAGGCGGCTTTCTAGGCCAACTGTGGTAAAAAGTCCCCACCTCTCCTCTCGAGGAGAAGCAACACTAAGAATGCAGGTTGAGAGCATCCCTGTCTAAAACTCAACTCCCAGCCTCGTCAGGCCACTTCCGCCTGTGAGTGTGTCTCAAGGCAGTTGCACAGGTCATGGCCCTTAGGCATGTGGGAAGGCAGAGGTCTTATAACTCTTTAATGTCTTGTGCACTCCTGTGATTTTAAATTTTGTTAATTTTTGCTCTTTGTTTTTGGACTTTACCTATCTTCAGTAGATGGATTAGTCCAGTTTTCCTAGTCTGCCATTTTCATAAGCTATGTGCATTACCAGTTTGTTAACATTGAACTATACTTGGGTATGAGATACACCCACCTTGATTCATAGATTCTGGTTCAGAAAGTTATATTACCCCCAGCTTCTGTAATTTCCCATCCCCATCATGCCCTCATGCTGTTTGGATGTCAGACCAGAAGGTCATAAAACACATAACGGCTCTTTCTCCTCCACATGCAGATTATTTTTTGCAGCAGTAGATTAGTATCCCCGTGTGCTAGTATATCTCACTAGCAAAAGTGTCTGAGAATGTGTCCATTTCATCTTTGCTGTGAAATATTTGTGTGTTCTCTGGTTGTATGACTAGTCTTGTCAGATTTGTCACCGTTACTAGGCTTTTTAAACAGTACGTTTTTGTCTTTGCTTACCTCTCTATATTCATTTTTATTTCCAGCTTTGAGCTCTAAAACTCTTCTACTTTTGATTTTATTCTTTTGCTATTTTTAAAATATGTATACTTGGTGTATTTTTAACTTTTTCCCTTTAACGTTTACGAGTACTGGTAAGGGTTTATTGGTAAGGGCTACCTTTTGTAAAGTTTTAAGTTTTAATATGCAATATTTTCAATTCTGTTTTTTCTACTTTTTATTATGACTCCTTCATGGGATTGTACTTTTTATTAATTTCCAATTATATGGTTATTACTATCTTTAAAATTTTTAGAATTTTTAAAATTTTATATAAATTAGTAGTTTGCCTGAAACTAGATTTATACATGGATATGAGCTACCATGTTGGTGCTGAAACCTGAACTCTAGTCCTTTGCAAGAGCAACAAGTGCTCTTAACTGCTTACCCACCCCACCCTCTGTTTCTATCCTTTACTGCTACATTTGTTTCAAGTGATTATAGTGCACACCAAAATGCATATGTGATGACTGCCAAGCATCTAAGACTGCTACAGTCTGTGACCAAGATAGGTGGCTTTCTAGGCCAACTGTGGTAAAAAGTCCCCACCTCTCCTCTCGAGGAGAAGCAACACTAAGAATGCTTACCGAGCATTAGAGTTAATATTTATATTTGTTTTATGCCCCCATGTATAATGAGTTTTAGCAGATAGCTCATATATTCTCGAAAAGAATGTACATAGGGGCTAGAGAGATGTATGTCATTAAAAGTACCTGGTGTTCTTCCAGAAGACTTGGGTTTGGATCCTAGAACCCACATAGTGGTTGACAATCGTTTGAGTTCTAATCCTAGGTGATCCAGTACCCTTTTCTGACTTCCTTGTACACTACAAATATACATGCAAAACACCCGTAAACATAAAAATGAAAAATACTATGTTTAAAAAGATCAAGAAGGGAATGTATCTACTGTTCTTTATTAGGCATACTGTTCTAGGTATAACCTTACAGTGTTTTATGTAATCTGCATTCCTTATCAGTTATTATTATTATTACTATTATTATTACATAAGTCTATATAGTTATAATGTAATTAATAGTATATTATTATTAATTGATCATTTACTAAAGTTATATTAAAAGCTTCCCACTGTTGTATCTTAATCTATTTTCTAGTATTTCTGTCAGAGACTGTGTTCTTAGTTGCATAGACTTTTGAAATTGTCCTATCTCTATAGAGAATCAAATGTATTTATGTTTGTACAGATGATTTGTCTTATTTTAGAGACCACCTTATCTTGATTTCATACTATATAATACTTGTTACCTTTTAAAAATAGGTTTTTTTGTATTCTCTTTTAAATGCCTTTGCAAAAGCTATATATAATCTGGATTTTATAATTGTATAAGGTTGTGTAATCTTCATTATCTTAACTGAAACTTTAATTCATTTGTATTTGTTATTGCTAGTGATCTTTTGCATGTTTGTCTTTTTATTTAATATTTTATTTTGAATTGGAGCTCCTAAGTATTTCTCCTGTTTATTACCTTTGTTTCCTGACTCTTTTGCTATGCTTTTTTTTTAAATTGGCTTTTAATTTTTTTTCCATAGTCAATTTCATTGTCTTGGATTTCCATTTAGTTCTCATAAAGACTGTTTATAAAATGTAATATGGTTTTAGCAGTCTTGAAGTTAGTCTGTCTTTACCCTCTTCTAAACAACATGTCCCCTGCAACATAATCCATGTTCTTCCTGTCATTCCACCATTCCTGACCCTACCCCCCCCTCCACGTGACCTCCCCTTCTCTGCTTTACTCAGCACAGTAAAGTGACCCACAGCAGATTCCAGTCAGCCTATCCATGCTTTTGATCATTTCCAAATTATTTACCTGGTCATTTTCATGACTCTTGGCATCCCCAGCCTTAGCTATACTTGATACCTCAAGTTGGATGTCTTAATATTCAAATGTAGCACAACCATAACTGAGTCTTCTAGTGCCTATGACGTGCTTTGCCTTATTAAGCCTCAGATTTCACCTCAAAAACTGAAAATATTATCTACTCAGTTTTTCAGCCCAAGGTCTTGTGTAATATCTTTTGTTTATTTTCTTAATCTATCAAATTATCCTTATAATTCCTTTCCTTAACTTGTTTTATTTCCTTTCCCTAACTTGTTTTATTTATAGAAAGTCACATTTCTTTGAAGAATAGTTTAAATTAGCATGGAGTTTAGAGCAAATACCAGTGAAAATGTATTTATTTTGAAAGTTACTTTAAAATCCAATATAGTATTTGTCTTACATTTGAGGTATGTACTATATACTTTTGTAAGGAAAACAATTACAAATCTAATTTTCAATAATCTAAGATCCATGCTTTTTGTTCCTTCTCAAAATTATCTGTTATTAAAATGTAATAACAGTTTGAGTCAACAAAAATGGTTGACATGGTTTGTGGTACTTAACAGAAAATATGCCGCTTGTTTCATGAGATATTTAAGTACTAACCATCATTGGCGATTTTGTTTATCCTGAAAACTAGCCCACTGGAAGTTCTTTGTCTTTTCTCTCAAGGAAAATATTCCGTTAGTACCCCTGTAATTGCTGTCCCTTTGAATTAATAGATGTAGAGTATTTCGTCATTTAAGACATATTGAATTTCATGAGCCTTTTCCTCCCTCTGCTTCTCTTTTGAAAGATGCATCGCCATTTGCTCCCTCGGGGTCTGGATCTGTGAAGAGCTTGCACAGAGTGCCAGCCATCCTCAGGTGAAGGATGCCATCAATGTGATAGGTGTAACTTTGAAGGTATTCATATTTCTTAATGGTTTTTGTTTGCTTTGGTTTTTTATGTTAAGTTCTCTCCTAGGAATTTTTAATTTATTTATTCAATTTTCGTCCCAATATCAGCACCCCCTCTCTTCACAGAGACCCCCTCTCAAAGCTCCTTTCCCTGTTCCCCCTCCCTGTCTCCTCTGATTAGGGGGAGCTCTCCTGGCTATAACACTCCCACATACAGTGGCACATCAGTCACTGCAGGACTAGGCGCATCCTTCCTCACGAATGCCAGACAAATTGGCCCAGTTAGGGAAGCAGAATCCATGGGATTCACAAATCCACAAATTCAGGGACAGCCCTGCTCCAGTTGTTGCTCTCCTAGGATTTTAACCAGGTTTAACTGTAATCAGTCCATTTTTCAAAGTCTTGTTCTGGGTGCCATGGTAAATACTTTATAAGGATATCAGAGGCTGCTTCCCTAGGCCATTTATAGTCTTGAGTGGTTTTGGACCTAGCCAAAGCTAGTTACGGCTCGTCTGGTTACTGGACATTTTAGGCTACAGAAAGTGAGGTTTCAAGCTGTGACCTCTCTGGCTCGACTGGGATAGGAGCCTGGGTGTTCACCTGCTGCCTGAACTTCAGGCATTTGGGGAATATTCCTTCTTTGCTTTGTTACTGAAAGATGTGCTGTTTATTGAGCATCACAAGAAGCTAGAATATTGTTGATCTCTAACTACTTTTTAGAATTTCGGTGATAGCTCTGCAAGATGAGCGCCACAATTCCTATTACACCAGAGGAAACCATGTCCAGGAGAAAACAATCACAAGTTCAAGACAATACAGGCATGAGCACTGGAAGCAGATGTGTGTGGCATTCAAGGCATAATTGGACTTCCACTTGTGCAGTTCGGCTGCCTCCTAAAGCAGAGCCTATATCCTGCCTTCTTGGTTCCTGTGCAAACACTAGACATCACTAGCACTGTGACTGTCAACTTTGCAGAGCCAGTGAGTCTGCCGGGCACTGTGCTGAGGGCTTTGCCAGTTCTCAGGCACAAACACAGTTTCCTAGAGAAGAAGGGAACTCGTATGCAGGAGATATTTAGGCTGCGGGAGGTTTCAGCTGAATCTGAATTGAAATTTCACTTGTCTAATCCTGGTGTCCAGACCCTTCTCTCCCTTCCCTCTTGCAGCTATGGTAGTTACAGGGTTACAGTAGGCCCTGGGCAATTGTCATTAGACAAGTGACAACCTTGTTTGCCCATGGTACATTGTTTTCTTCGGCCCATGGGATGACAACCCACAGTGTTCTTCATCTTTGGAATGGGACACTGCAATGTGGCCCCTGCCTGACAAAACTCAATACCTCTTGTCCCCCGATGTGTGTCCCCTGTCCCCATCACCTCATCCCACATCCCTCCTACATAACCCCTGGGTTATATCTTTGAAGCTGGTCAAGTATCTGCTATTGGCCCCTTGAAGAGTGTAAGAATTTGTCAACAGTGATACCACATGGCCAAGTTCGCTCTGGCCTGGCCTTTGAGGTCATATTTAATACTGGGCCCTATCTTAGGAAGTGAAGTGGCACTGCCACTATACTTAACAGATGAGGAAAGTGGGCTGACCAAGGTCCTCAACAGCTCCAACCAGGATGCTTTGGGGCTTTGTAATTATAAGAATAAACACTAGGTACCAGAAAACAATCTAATTATGCATATTGTGCCTCTGTCCTGTCCGTGTCCATCACAGTGCTAGCGTGTTCCACTGCTGTGCATTGCTGTGATCACTCCTGCCCACAGGCTAGAGTACTTGGCATAGCATGCAAGACAGACAGCAGCCTGCTCCAAAGCAATTCCAGTTTCTAGAAAATACGGACCGTACTCACCTGCTGGACTCATCTTGTGCCTTCAGCTCTCTGCCTTTAATCAGTGTTGGCACATTGTCAGTCTTTCATGGCTGTGTGTGAGGTGGGTGAGAGTGAGTGGGGAATGATTTCTTTTATCCCTACCATCTTTCACCTCACTTACTGTGTATGCGTACTGATACCCCAGTGGCAGTCCCTGTCTCAAGATCCCTAGCTACCTCAGAACCTGTGCCTCCACTGCACACACACACTGCTGCTTACCTAGAGGGAAACCCAACTGACCCTCTGCATCCTTCCAGGCACAGCTCAGCCCTCCCTCCTACCACTTTTTCTCTGGCTATCCCATGCCTCCCTCTTCTGTCCCAAGTCCCCTTGTCTTGTCTCCTACTGCTCTTGTCTGTTTCCAGCTCTAAGAGCCTTACTAAGCACCTATCCTTCCACTTCCTCAGTGCTTCATCCTCCCCTTAAACATGACATGTACACCCCACTGTTAGCCCTCTCAATAGTGATAACAATATAAGAAAGTAGTAAATGCATTACAGTCTCCTGTAGCACTACTGTGGAGAAAATGGTGGGATAAAACTGAAGAACAGGAAGGTATGGATTGCTTCCTAGACTTGGTGAACTTTTGTCTGAGTATCTGAGCAATACAGCAGTGCCAAGGACACTAGACCTGGGAACTAAAACATCCCGAAGCAAAGCTGGGAGCAAGTACAAAGGACAGAAGCACCAGGGGTCCTGAGGGTGGGAGGAGGCCAGTGGTATTCAGGTCCTCTGAAGTCTAGATGAGGAGGGAGGCTGTGAGGAGCCCCTGGATGCTCATGTGACTTAAATTCAGCAACACGGGGTCATTGGCAAGCTTCGTGTTGTCGATAATGAAGTGTAGATAGCAGCGTAGCCTCTAGGTTCTGTCCAAGGCAGGAAGCACAGATTGTCCTTGTCCTATTTGTGTATACTCAGCATGATGTTGAAGACTTTGCACATATTTCCTCTTTGTCATCTGCCTCACCAAAAAGTAAAGCATCCAGAAGACTGGGGACATCAGACCGTGTCTCAGTTACTTTTCTGTCCCTGTAAAGAGAAACCATGCTGAAAGCAACTATTAGAATAAGGAGTTTACTGGAGCTTACAGTTGCAGAAGGTTAGAGTCCATGGCCATCATGGCAGGGAGTATTGCAGCAGGCAGGCAGGCATAGCTCTGGAGCAGCAGCTGAGCGCTCACATCTTGAGACAGCAGCTGGGAGGTAGAGGAAGATGGGACTGGGAATGTCATGAGCTTTTAAAACCTCACATACCTTCTCCAACAAGGCCACATCTACTTCTTCTCAAACAGTTCCAACAACTGGTGACCAAGTACTTACAGATACAATCTTTTTTTTTTTAAGGTATTTTCCTCATTTACATTTCCAATGCTATCCCAAAAGTCCTCCATACCCCCCCCCACTCCCCTACCCACCCACTCCCACTTTTTGGCCCTAGCATTGTCCAATGGGCCTCTCTTTCCAGAGATGGCCGACTAGGCCATCTTTTGATACATATGCAGCTAGAGTCAAGAGCTCTGGGGTTAGTTCATAATGTTGTTCCACCTATAGGGTTGCAGATCCCTTTAGCTCCTTGGGTAATTTCTCTAGCTCCTCCATTAGGGGCCCTGTGATCCATCCACTAGCCGACTGTGAGCATCCACTTATGTGTTTGCTAGGCCCCGGCGTAGTCTCACTAGAGACAGCTATATCAGGGTCCTATCAGCACAATCTTGCTAGTGTATGCAATGGTGTCAACTACAATCTTATGGATGCCATTCTCAATCAAACTAACACATTCCATTCCACTCCTTGGCCCCCATAGGCTGTGGCCATATCATAATGCAAACTGCATTCATTTAAACTTTAAAAGTCCCTATAATCTTTCACAGTATCAATACAGTTTAAAAATCCAAAGTTCAAATTCTCTTCTGAGACTCAAGGAAATCTCTTACTTAACCTTAACCCCTTGTAAATTATAAAAGCAAATGTAATACTTCTAACCGACAACTACATAGAATATACATTTACTATTTCAAAAGGGAGGAATCAGGGCATAGTGAGGAAATAATGGAACCAAAACCCACCAGAAAAAAACCTGCAGATCCTTTATCTCTGTGTGTGATGTCAAAGATAGCTCTGGAAGCAGTTTTACTGACTGAAGCATATATTATTCTTCTTTTCAAGCCACCACAGGCAGCTTTAGGAAACACAGTCAGGGTCATTGAACATGCCCTCCCCCTAAAGTCTGGTTTTATACACTTCTTAGTATGTTACATATCAGTCATTTTATTTCCCCGGGTAGGAAGTCATTTGGTTAATCCCCATTTTACTGTTTGTGAAATGAAGATAGCACCTTCTTCCAGAACTGTCAATGACAATTTATCAATGAATGAGTTATATTTGTGCAGAAGATTCGGCACACAAAGGACACTCAAGCATATACTCTTTTAATTTCCTCAGTTTATCAATAGTGTGATTTATATGAGCTGAATACAGAATTTGAAATTTGGGCTTTAATTTCTAGGCAAACATTGACCACCTTCTTCTATGGAATATATAAAAATGTTAGTGAGTTCAAACAGGCAACAAAATGGAATGGAGTTGTCATGTTCAAAGGATGTTAATTGGACATAGTTTTCTTCAGTTGCATATGAGATATGTATATAGGGCTAGCAAGAGCAATCTGCTCTGTTCTTCCTCCAGAATATACTCCTGCTGAGCTGCTCTGTTAACTTGGGGTTTCGGGTTTCTTTTGTAGTTTCCTAACAAGATCGTGGCTCAGGTAGCCTGTGATGTTCTTCAGTTGTTGGTTTCCTACTGGGAAAAGCTGCAGATGTTTGAAACTGCTCTACCCCGCAAAATGGCAGAAGTAAGTCCTTTATCTATACTGCTAAAGCATCTGCACTTCTTCTTACTAATGTATTTGATATCTAATTAACTGTAGATCCTTGGGTAATTGTTAGAGAAGCAACTATTAAACTGCCATGTGAGCCCAGTTTTCAGGCTGTGTTGGCTGGCTCCTCTCCTCTTCAATTCTAGGCACTGTGCAAAGAAGCCTGCAGTGTTCCAGCCAGAGGCTGGTGCTTGGAGAATTTGAAAGGCAGACACAACCACAACAAAGAGACCTTTTGTAGGTTGGGCTTTATTCATTGAGAGTAATTTGGATGGTGCCAACAAGTAGTAGGCAGCTGGTTTAATGCTTCCTTGCAGGGCGGGGGCCTGGCTGTTGTGTAAAGCAGGAGTTGTTCCCAGACTAAAGCCCTGGGCCACGCTTGCTGCTGTGGCATGGTTACTTGGCAGTAATGAGATCAGTGCAGTATTAATCTCTAAGGGGTAGTGGGCAGGAGAGGGGGCAGGAAGAACAGGAAGTCTCATCTCTACCACAGCTTCTTAAGTCAGCTCCCTCGGAGTAGGGACTAACTCACAGATGCCTGTGACTCGGCACCCCCGCACCTGCCTGTTTTATAAGCACTTCCTTAGGCAAGCTCTATTCTTTGCCCATCCCTTGGAGACTCTGAGGAAATGTGATTTGTCCCCATGAAGGATCTCAGGGAGAGAGAAGAAGTGATACAGATTCATTCCCTCCTACCCGTAGACAGACTTCACTAGTTGGCATCACTGGTTGTCCTCTCAGAATCACATCAAGAGTCACAAGTGGTTTTTGACCTGAAGTGATCTGGAGTGGAATAGACCTTTTACTCTGCTGCGGAGTGTAAAGTTAGGGTTAGGGGCACCTGTAATTATTCAGACAGGACACCTGTGAGAGTGGAGCTCTGTGCTGATTTATAAGATAGCAAATGGGAACCTTTTCATAATTATTTTTAAAACCATTTTTATTTCACTAGAAATGTGGGACTAATAGTTTCACTAGAAACTGTGACTATAGAGAGAACTACCCTTGCCTTGAGGTCTCAGTCCCCCATTAAGGAAGACCATTACATGGCCATAATTTTCAAATCTCTTACAACTGGCTGAGTAAGCAGCAAGCTGTGTTACATTGCAAGGCCATCTAGGGATTCTTAACTTATGGCTTCCAAACTATAACTATAGCTATGTACATTATATAAACTATATAATAACTACATATGAAAACTATAATAAATTGCTTGACTAGGTCTTATCTTTTGTGCAGATTCTTGTGGCCACAATTGCGTTCCTTTTACCAAGTGCAGAGTACTCGTCAGTGGAAACAGATAAAAAGGTAAGTGGCAGGTTAGGTAGCTTTCCCCAGAGTTATTTTTACATATAAGACAGAATGGGAATGACTATTGCTAATGATGGTGTCATTTATAACACCCTTCTATGTTGGCTTTAACATTCTTTCCTATGGAAACCCTTTTGCTCACTAACTTACCCTGTACTTGTGTGTCCATTAAAGACTGAGTATACACAGGGACAATTCTGTTTATTTTCACATGCAGTGGGTCCTAAAGGCCATAATGTAAGTTCTGGATATGTTTCGTCTTCTAGTTTATTGTGTCCTTGCTCCTTTGTCTCTTGGACTGGTGCATGGCGCTGCCCGTGAGTGCCCTCCTCCACCCTGTGTCCACAGCAGTTCTAGAGGAGCTGCACCCATCCCGGGCCCCCTTGCTGGATTATATCTACAGGGTGAGTCTCCCCTAAGCCTTGGGCACAGACTGTAGATCTACAGATTAAAATAACATAATGTTGTACATTTCCTACATTTATATATTTGTGCCTTCTGAAAATGACCTGTGGAAAGTTATGCATTTGGGAAGACATGAATAATTAATGAGTAAGCAGAACTGATACAGCTGTAGAGAATCAGTGGTTGCCAAGGTGAAGATGCACACACTGCACATGACTGTCAGATTTAAGCAACTGCCATGAATCAGAATGCCCCAATCTTCATCACAAGTGACCTGTATCTACTTCGTTTCTAAATGGACTGTTTATGTTATAGCCTATATTATAATATAGGGCCTGCAGCATAAGATTCACAAAGATCTGTTTATCAGACTATGAAGAAACCCATAATGCTTTTAGTAAATAAACCTCAAGAGGCAGGTGTAGTGGTGAATGTTTGTAATCTCAGTGCTTGGGAACATGGAGGCCTGCCTCAAAACCAGAACCAAAACAAAAGTAAAAGAACACAAAGGAAAAAAAAATCCTTAGGATATGAGTTAAGAAGTCTCACTTTAGCCAGGCGTGGTGGCACATGCCTTTAATCTCGGGAGGCAGAGGCAGGTGCATTTCTGAGTTTGAGGCCAGCCTGGTCTACAAAGTGAGTTCCAAGACAGCCAGGGCTGCACAGAGAAACCCTGTCTCAAAAAGACAAAAAAAAAAGTCTCACTTTGTGAGAAGAGACTTTAAAAACTGCATTCAATTTACTTTTATTTATTCCATATAATTCATGGGTTCATGTGTTGTACTGATTTAAACGCAGGTTGTGGTCACCCGGCCCTCTACCATGATGGCTTTCCCATAGCCTTCCTCTCGTTTCCTGGGCTGGCTCCTTCCACCTTGCTGCCTTTGGAGGAAGAAAGCCTGAGGCGTGTGCAGTCACACAGGAACAGAAACAGGCACCTTTCACCTGTGTTTTCCTTTGCCCTGAGCATGTAGATGTTGTCACTGACTTGCTAGTAGCAAAAAGATATTTAAGAATGGAAAGAAGGCCACATTTGGACATGTTCCTAGGAAGGAGCCCTCTCTCCTAAGCAGTGTGGGAGCTAGGCAGAGTTCAGGAAATGCTGGCACACGGAGCCATGCATGTCTGTCCTCCTCAGGTTCTGCACTGCTGTGTCTGTGGCTCCAGCACATACACACAGCAAAGTCACTATACTCTGACCTTGGCTGACCTGTCATCCACGGATTATGACCCCTTCCTACCTCTGGCAAACGTGAGGAACTCCGAGCCAATCCAGTATCATTCATCAGCAGACCTGGGGAACCTGCTGACCGTGGAAGAGGGTGGGTATAACTACAGATATACAATGTTATGTGCAGGAAAAGGTAAGAGTGCAGGCTTGTCTGTGCTTGTGTTTTAGGTTTGTTTTGGATCCAGTGTTGACATTGAAATCCCAGTTTATAGGATCTCTGATAGCAAACTCCCTTCCTTGTTTCTTCCTCTTTTTTCCTGTTATTTTTACTCCTCTCTTTTTTTTCCCATCTTAAATAATGCACATGGTTTTGTGTTGCATACCCATGAAATGCAAAAGGCACATTTTCTATCCCCAAGCAGCTTTCCAGGTAGTGGAGGAGGTAGGACATTGCTGGGCTGGTAGCATCTTCAGGACTTCCCATAGGGAAGGACTTAAACTGGACTCACCAGGGTGGACAGATTTGAAGGAGCTCATAGAGTATCCAGGCGAGGAGCCCCTCATGCAGAAACTTGATAGCAACCCAACCCTGAGACAGACCTCTCTCGTGTACCTTTTGTGGATAGAGATTTAGCAGGCCGTGATCAGGTGAGAGTGCAGGATGTACAGTGTGCCACAAAGTAGGTTCACCCCTATTTTAATGACTTACTTATTAGACCATTACCTGTTCTTGACATAATTACTACTTTTAAATAAAGTTACAAGCAAGATACACAGTCAAGCCATCTGTGATCACATGTGTTCAGATTGCTCATTGTTAATGACTACTTAAAACAGAAGGAAGGGGAGGAGCTTCAGAAGAGGCGAAGCAAAGGATAGCCAGACATTCTAGCTTTGTATTTCCTTCCTCCAGGAATCCAGAAAGAAGAGGGTACTTGGATTGTCTTCTTGTGTAGTAGTTTGTGAGACCCTCAGCTAGTTTTGCCATTGGTAGAATGTAGATCAACTCTGGCTTACAGGGAGTGAGCGCATGGGAAGCCAACTTCACTGAAATGTGCAGGAGGACGTCAATGTTTCCCACATGGCTCAGTACCAGGCCCATTTGGGATTGTATTAGAAGTGTCGTCATGGCATGGTTTACAGTGTGGTTCATAGGGCTCCTGGTCATTTCCCCACTGTAGAATTAAAACATTCACAAAACACAAACCAAAAGCACAGTGTCTGTAAGCAAAAGCAGAGGGGAGTTACTTTCCCCACTTGGTATTTTCCCTTTGTCAGTTTGTACCTTTATCATTAGTTTTGTGCCTACCCTACTGTCATGACGAAAGCGTGTTTCCCTCTATGAACTGTGAACTCCTGGCTGCTTTCCTGTGGGTTTCTAGATAGTAAAATTTCCCAGCTGGAGACCTTTCTTAGTTGTATAGAAATCTTACATATTTCTCTTAGGTTGTGGGGGAAAGTTTAAGTTTAGAATAGATGTAACTGGCCTCTTGTTTCTTTAAAAAACAAAAAGTTTTGTGTGACATTTTCTTTTCCATTATTGGATATAGATTTCATATACATTGAAAAAAATGATAAGAACTCAAAAATTCAAGGTGATCTTGCTCTCCTCACTTCTTACTCAGAATTTCTAAAGTTTCAGAGATTTGTTTCTTTCGAGGATTTTTATACAGCATGAAACAACATGTTATAAGTAAGCCATTGGATAATGTCTAAACCTAGAAGTATTTAGCATGAAGTCATATATTTACAGCGATTTATGTGCTAATTAATATTTGATTTTTTTTCACAGTGTGAGTTTAAAAGCTATTACTTCCTAAAGCTCTAAGATCAAATTATAAACCTTAATTTAAATATGTAGTCCTTTATCCATAAAATTTTTAAAGTTTCATTTTCACTTTTTTAAATTGACTTTTATAACTTTTGCCAGTTGAAGTTTCCTCAACTACTCTCAGCCTGAAGTACTATTTCAATTTCTAGTTATGTTTTAGTGTATCTACCTGTCCGTTATACCTCATTTTATAAAGCCCTAGGACTCATTCTGTTGTCAAAGTCTTTGTATATATTTAAGCTAAAATTTTATAAATCAGTTGCTCTTGATTACTAAATCATGAAATACAAATTCAGTTAAGTTCTTCTAAGTGCCTCCATGGTTTATTAATATGATGAATTTTCTTAAATATTTTTAGTGTTCCAATAACAAAACATAAACTATCACAATGATTACTAAGTATATTGTTTCCAATCTTTTAAAATAGCACCAAGGTTTATTAATATCCTTATCAGGTTTACCTGCAACCAACAGAGTAGGATCCCTAGCCCACTTTCAGATCTCATCCGGGTTTTTACTCTTATCTGAGCCCCTGAACTATTATCTGTCTAACCTGGAAATGCTTCTCTTTGACTTATTCTCATGTCTATAGACTTTTAAAGTCCCTTTCAGAGTGACGTCTTGGTGTAAGTTGGTTCTTTAGCAGTCTGTTTCAACTATGTTTTTATATTCAAATAGAATTAGAGTCAGAAAAGAGAAAAAATCAGTCTCACAGTTAAAACCATTCAGCTGGGTGTGATGGCACACACCTTTAATCCCAGCAGAGGCAGACATAGGTGGATCTATGCTTTACAGGCCAACCTAATCTGCATAGTGAGTTCCAGACCAGCCAGTGCTACTTAGTGGCACCTTGTCACACAAAACAAAACAAAAATAACAATCAGACATTCAAACTAATGACTGAAATTGCGTGGTGCCCCCATTATCTCTTCATGGTTTCTTCCTGCTGTTCACAGAAAAGAAGAGAAGAAGTGTGGAATTGATCCCCCTCACTGCACGAATGGTCATGGCCCACCTAGTGAACCACCTAGGCCACTATCCACTGAGTGGGGGTCCTGCTGTGCTGCACAGCCTGGTCAGTGAGAACCATGACAATGCCCATGTGGAAGGAACTGAGCTGTCCTCGGAGGTGTTCAGGAGCCCAAACCTGCAGCTCTTCGTATTTAATGATAGCACCCTCATCTCCTATCTTCAGACACCAGCAGAAGGACCAGCTGGAGGGACTTCAGGGGGTTCCCTCTCAGATGTGAGAGTCATTGTGAGGGATATCTCAGGGAAGTACTCTTGGGATGGCAAGGTTTTATATGGACCTCTGGAAGGCCGTTTGGCACCCAATGGAAGGAACCCCTCATTTCAGATTTCTGGCTGGCATCATCACACATGTGGACCTCAGAAAGATTTGTTTAACGGTGAGGAGGGAGATGATGTGCTTGACAAGTTACTTGAAAACATTGGCCATACAAGCCCCGAATGCCTTTTACCATCACAACTAAATCTAAATGAGCCTTCCCCAACCCCATGTGCAATGAACTGGGACCAAGAGAAGGCAATCATGGAGGTCATCCTGCGCCAGAGCGCACAGGAAGATGAGTATGTGCAGAGGTGTAACTCGGATTCTTCAGTAACGGTCACCAGCCAAGGGCAGCCCTCACCCGTGGAGCCCCGGGGACCCTTTTATTTCTGCAGGTTGTTGCTTGATGACTTGGGAATGAATTCCTGGGACAGAAGGTAACCAAGCTCTGAATGTTTTATCATTTCTTTTATATGAGGGTTATTTTATTATTATTATTATTATTATTATTATTATTATTATTATCATCAATTTGAGGTTAGAGAATAAGAAATAGAAGTTTTTCTGAATTTCAATATTTGCAGGTTATTTTTTTTAATTAAAGATAGAACAATACTGGTACACAGTTGAGTTCCAAATACCTGTCAGACCTTTGAAAGCATATGAACCATGCTTTTTTCTTCTTGCCTCCCTGACCATACTATTTCTGTTTTCATACAAAATGCAAATGAACCACAAATGTAAGTAAACCACTGTCTAGCCACAGAATTGATGAGGGATGTGAACTTGATGCACCTCAGACAAAGGCACAGGAGGCCAAGAAGAGCAGTTTTATCCAGTAGGTAGTGTGCGTATTGGAGGACACCTTAGAGAAGAGGGTGGGATTGACCTGGACCTGATAGTGGAGCTGTAAAGAGAGGGTGGGGAATATAGTCACAGAACTGGTATTGAAAACAAACACAAGCACTTGCACACGAGGGATATACTCGTTGACTAAAGAGCTTTCTAGTGTCACTAGATGCCAGGGGAATTGTTATGTTTCTATATACGCAAGGAAAATTGGGCTCATTTTGAAAGCTTCTGAATTAGTTACTTTTCTTTTGCTATGATAAAACACTATGAAAAAGGCAACTTATAGAAAAACAAGTTTATTTTGGACATATGGTTCCAGGTGCTTAGCATCCATAATGGCAGGGACAGCAGGTGACAGAAATGGCAGCTGGACCACAGCTGAGAACTCATATCTCCTACTGGTAGCAGGAAGCAAAGAGAGTGCACTGGAAGTTGCTTGTGGCTTCTGAAACCTCAAAGCCTGCCCCTAGTGTCAGGCTTTCTCCAACCAGGCCACATTTCCTAAATTTACTCAAATAGGACCACCAAGTGGGGAACAAGTATTCAAATACTCAAGAATATTGGGGGAGGGGACATGTCATTCAAACTTCTACAAGATCTGTCACAGTTCTTCAGTGAAGGAGATTGTAGATGGATCGATAAGGGCTATCTTAGTGTTACTATACTGTGAAGAGAAGTTATGACCATGAAAACTCTCATAAAAGAAAGCATGTAATTGAGGCTCGCTTACAGGTTCAGAGGTTTACTCTATTGTAATCATGGTGGGAAACATAGCAACATGCAGGCAGACATGGGGTTAGAGAGGTAGCTGAGAATTCTACATCTGGATCCTCAGGCAGCAGAAAGGAAGAGACCCTGGACTTGAGCTTCAAAAACCCCAAAGCCTACCCCCAGCGACATACTTCATCCCACAAGGCCACACCTTCCTCAATAAGGCTCAAGACTCCCTAATAGTGCCAGTCCCTAACGTCCAAGCATCCCAATACCTAAGCCTATGGGGGTCATTCCTAGTCAGACCACCACAATGTCTACATTTGGTATCAGATTAGAAAACAGCAGAGGTGGTTCTGTGGTCACATGATGTCTTCTTGCATACTTTTTTTTCCATGCAGGAAGAATTTTCATTTGTTGAAGAAAAATTCAAAATTATTGAGAGAGCTAAAGAATCTGGACTCGCGCCAGTGGTATGTGAAATATCATTTCTTGTCTAACTTTGTGAGAACATGGTATCAAATACACTTTCAGGAAAGGAAAAAAAAAAAAAGTACCCACAGAGAAACCCAGAGTGTTTCTGTAGCCCAGAATCTGTTGTGGTTTGGTTTGGTTTTTTCCATTCTGTTTTGTTGAGACGAGGACTCTTAAGTTGCCCAGGCTGACCTTCAACATACTCTTTAGCCCAAGTAGGCCTCAAATATGTAATTCTCATGCCTCAGCCCCTAAGTCGCTAAGATCATAAGCTTTCTTTAATCAAAAAGTTTTTAAAAATCCCATATCTTGTTCTGTTTTAACTTCATGGCCTCTTTTTCATGAATAACATATACATCATTGTATATATACATTAAAAGATATTGTTATTAGGTTCTCTTAAAGGTGTGTGTGTACATTCATGCATAAGCTTTTGGGTCCATTTAGTGTACTTTATATGTACGTGTGTTGAGGGCTGTCGATCTCGGAGTGATTTCTTCAGTGGTTGCACTCTATCGTCCCATCAGCTGAGTAAGGCACTCCTAACTCCTGAATCCTACCCTTCATTTATTTGATGACAGCCACTCTGGCTGAGATGAGATAGAATCTTAAGGCAAATTTAGTTGTCATTTCTGTGGTGGCTAAAGATATTGGGCACTTAAAATTATTTGTAGGCCACTTGTATTTCTTCTTTTAAGAACTAGTCTGTTCTTACACTAGTTGGTGATTTGATGACTTGGGGTTTGGTAGTCAACTTTGCAGTTCTTTATGTGTCCTGCGTATCGGGCCCTTACATTGGTTGTCAAGGTTTTTGATTTTCCTCATTCTATAGTTGTCTCTTGAGGCCCGTGAGTTTCTCTTGCTCTGCAGAAGCTTTTAATTCACATAATACCATTTGCTACTAGTTCTTGGGATTATTTCCTCTGCTCTCAGGAAAGCCCTGTCTACTCTTTGTGTAGAAGTAGTTTCCCTGTTTGACTCTAGCAGCTTCAGTCTAAAATACAGGTCTTTTTGTTTATTTTTAATTTGTGTAGCCCTAGCTGTCCTGGAACTCCATCTTTAGACCAAGCTGGCCTCAAGCTCAGATATCCAACCTGCCCCTGCCTCTGCCTCTCCAAGTGCTGGGATTAAAGTCATGTGTCAACTCGCCCAACTTTAAAATGTAGGTCTTGGAGCTGGTGAGATGGCTCAGTGGGTAAGAGCACCCGACTGCTCTTCCAAAGGTCCTGAGTTCAAATCCCAGCAACCACATGGTGGCTCACAACCATCCGTAATGAGATCTGATGCTCTCTTCTGGAGTGTCTGAAGACAGCTACAGTGTACTTACATATAATAAATAAACAAATCTTTTAAAAAAAATGTAGGTCTTTAGTCCATTTTGAAATAAGATGAGAAATAGGGAACTAATTTCATTCTTCTACACATTAAACAGTCTGTTTTTCACCCTTCTGTATGTTTGGTATCACTGTTAAACATCAGTGGTTGCACCTGAATGGGTTTGTTTTGAGTTCTCATCCATTGGCCTGTATGTTTGTGTGTCAGTGCCATGCTGTTTTCTAAGCAAGCATTTTCACTATCATTTGTGTTCAGATGACTTTCTTGTGGTTTTATTGTTTATTCTTAAGTAAATGCTTGGCTCAAGTCAGTATTATTTGCATATCAGGTTTGTAACTATGATATTTTTTGATGGTTTTAATACTTGAACCTATGTATGACAGCAACATCTAGTCAAATAGTAAACTCTACCTGAAATTAAAATAGCATACACACACAAACACACACACACACATCACACACCTTTAAGAGGACTTAATAGAAATAACTTTGCGTCACAAACACAAATGATACAATCTAGGGGCCTTGATTGCATGTTCTTTTGTTTGTTTGTTTTCTGTCAAAGAATTAAAGGGCTAGAAAATATAAAGTGCAACAGATAGCAGCAAAGAAACCCCAGGTACCATAGACAGAATTAGCAGTTGAAGAAAGATATTTATTGGGGGTGAGGAAACACACACATAGCAGACACATAGAGAAAAAGGCTCTCTCCAAAGCAGAGGAAGGACTTGGAAGACAAAAGTCCAATACCTTCTCCAGAGCTGGGGGTTTTAAACCTCTGAAGGGTTTTCCTCCCCTACCTTAGGGTTAGTCAGTTTGAATACAGACAGAATGATTGATTGGTTCATAACTGTTGTGTGGCAGGTCCTGATCTAGCCTGGAACTTGTTGAGCCAGTTTCAGTAGTGGGCCTGCTGACAGGAGACAGCTGTCAGGCTTTTCTCTCCAGTCAGGAAGCTGAGGAAGAAGCTAACCAACTTGGAAATTCACCATCTTTATTCCTAGCTCCTCTTCCTATCTGTCTGCCTACCAGGGAGTCTGTCTACCTTCTGGTCTCTCACTAAGGACTCAGCAGATAAAATCACATTAGGCTTACTTATAGCTCCGTGTCTTTTCACTCTTTCAGAAGCATGTAGAATTAAGATACATTAATTCATATAGACCATTTGTGGGAATCAAAAGTCCTTAGATTTTTTTTCCTCCTTTCCCATATATCCTTCAAATCATTCATAGCTTCTTAGAGCCACACACATATTGAAGCATGTACTATTTTGTGTGTGCTTTCTGGGTGTTGGGAATGTGGGAGGGTGGTTGTTGTGAGCCTGATTCCATCTGCAGAAGGTGGTGTGACAGCCTTTTCTTCTAGTAACTCTAGTGCTAAGCATTTTAGTATCAAGAAATAAAAGAAAGTATACAGGTTTAAATGATTCATTTATAGTTGTAATTGAAAGAAACCATCCTCAGGGCAGATCCTGCAACTCAGTATTTTAAATGTTTTCATTTCTTGACTCAAGTAAAGCTTAATTTGAATTTCAAAACCATGTAAGAACTGTTTTAGACCCTGATACTGCCATCCCTCCCTTCATTCTCTCCAGGACAGAGGCTGAGCCCTCTGGAACTTCCATGAGGGATTTCTGAAGCACTTGGGCACTTGCCTTACTCCCTCTGGTCCTTCCATGCTAAACAATCATTTGGACCCCCATCACAGCTTTTCTAGCACACACTGAATTGCTCCCTGCTTCTCCAGTGTTAAGTGAATGCACTGGTATCTTGTAATTGTAGCCAATTTGTTGAATGTTAATGCACTTTAGTTGCATGAGGTGCAATCGAATTAGCTCCCTGGGGTGCTGTTGCAGTAAAATATGGCTTTGGGTAGCTGATTGGCAATCTTCTGCCCTTTGATTAACCTTCACTTAAAATCCCAATTCCTGGACTTATGTCTGGTGTCTTGGCCTCTAAATGCACATCAATTTATTTAATGGGAAAGGATATTTTTCAAGATTGTCTTTTAAAAACCTGAACTCCATCTGGGGCTCTTCACCTGTAGGGACATCTGGCCTGTGCCATAGATTGGTCTGATACCATGCAAGAACACATCTTGTCCCTCAACTCTCAGGACATTTTTATTTATTCCTGGTATCAATTTATATCACTGTTGTGGGGGCACAGTGCCTTTTTCACATGTTTTAAGAAAAAGTAATCTTTCGCTAAGGTCTGTATACTGTGTGATGGCTGTACATACGAATCACTGAGGGTTTTCTCGACACTGTGTGGTGAAGGAAATGGTAAAGTCATGTTTTCCTTTGTTTGGTTTTTAAAATCACAAGACACACAAGACAGCACAAGAAAAAAGAACTCTTCTGGTCTATTCCTAGTAATAAAGAAAAAAATGTATTCTAAGGAGGAAGGCGACCTTGTTGATTCTATGTATATGTGTTCCTGAATTACCTGCCCCTCCATGCACTGGTTGTGCAGTTTGTAGATATGAAGTGCTGTTGATGTTGTAATTACCATTTCAAAAGCCTGGCGCTAATAAGGCCAGGCACAGTGTCTGCATCCTAGCAGGCTCTCTGCAGTGCTAATATTTTGTAGGATGTGAAATTTGATGAGTGTTTACAACTAAAGGTCACCTTTGCTCACACCCACCTCAGTGAATCCTCCTTCATTTGAGCTTAGCTTTTTGTGTTCCTACACTGAGTTAACGAGGACGCAAGAATGCAGGATGGAATAGTCCTGGGCTTTACGGATAAACACTGATGTATTTCAGAGAAATCGAAGGTTGGGGATTTTTGTAAACTGAATGCTAAGGAGTTTTAAGATGTAAAGATAGTTGCAGAGAGAAATCAAGTAACTATACCTTTGTTCTTTTGTTGAAACTGCCATCCAAGTGTCAAATTATTACAGTTCTTGTGATAAGCCAGTCAGGTTGTAGGGGACCCTTTTTGTTGTCCCCTGCCTGTTTCTCAAGGTAGTAAATGATATGGCAGTTTCTACATTCCCTAAGGTCTTGACAACAAGATTGTGCACTCTCTGTAGGGGTCATCACTACCAAAAAATGTATCCTCTTTACAGCATCTCTTTCCATTTCCTACAGTGGTACAGCCATGTTGTTTGTTTACATGTTCAAGTTGAGAATTGTTCCTTTTATTCTTTTTCTGTATTTTCTGGTTTTTTTTTTTTACGTGTATTTGTTCCATGAGAATGATAGGGGGACAAACAGCTATCTAATGAATAGGAGAGAATGTGCCTCCTCCAGTGATTTATATAACATTTTAGTTTAGCTTCCATTAGCCTTGCTTAATAAGCAGAAAAATAACCATGAAGAAGGAAATATTTGAGAATTTGTTAAAATATGGAGTCCAGATCTACCAATTTGGATGTCTAATCATATTACAGTGTTGAGATATTAAATAATTAGACAATAGAAACATTTCCGCATTGCTGAAGCACTTGATGCTTTTTCCTATGCAGTGTTGTCATGATGTAATGCAAATGAGAGAAGGGTGGGGCTGCTCCGGAAGTTGGGATCTAATTCTTTTACCATTGAGGCTACAGTAGAATAAAGCTCATGAATTGGTGCTGTCAAAGGAGTGGTTCTTGATTAAGCTTCATCTGAACAACACTTGAGCTTTTATCTCCAAGCTATCACCAAATAGCTTGGTAGGGTGCATCCCAGTTATTTTAATACCTTACACATTCAGATATATTGTCATGTATCTGGTCAGTTTAACAGAGACTTAGTTGAGCCCTTACTATGTACCAAATACTAAAAAAAAAAAAAATGGATTGGGGGTGGGCACAGAAGACAGGGCTCCTTTCTTCAAAGTGCAAATCATCTTTACATGATTTAACAGGAAACTACCACAGATCTGTCATGGAGCAAGTAAATAAAGAGCTTATATATCCAAAAGTATCCAAAGACTCTATGAAGAACAACTGTACATCATATATGGTATCCTCACAATAGTCAGAACACATCCTTTCACAAAGAAAATACCTAAGTGTTTCCATTTCTCAAAAAGACTTAGCAATGCCTTAAAGCTCTAATTGATACCTAGCCACAATATGTGTCTACTTGGAATGCTTTAGAGCACAATGTTCATCACCAAGCATGGAAAGAACCTGGTGGATAATGTACTCTGATAGCTACTGTTTTAGTGTCTCCAGTGTCTGAGGTGCAGTTTCCTGCTTCTTTAACTTTGTGTCTCCTTTTGGTCACCTCTGCAAAGCAGATGATACAGTAATAACACTAGCTTTCACGTGGAATCGGGCTTGCAGAATTCAAATAAGTTCATGCATCAACCACCATAGAATAGAAACAGACTGACACTTAGTGAGTGCCATTAGGAGTCATGCTGGCCATAACAGTAAAACAAAACTACACACACACACACACACTCTAACTCCTTTAAATTTAAATATTTATAGCCGCGAGACCCATAAGATTGCAGTGTTTTACATTGCTGAAGGGCAAGAAGACAAGTGTTCCATTCTAGCCAATGAAAGAGGAAGCCAAGCATATGAAGACTTTGTTGCTGGTCTTGGATGGGAGGTAATTAACTTCATTATGTGGTTGCTGACTATCAGTATTTAAAGCAGATATGAATTGTGTATGTTCTTAGTTGTATCTTCACATTCAAATGTAGCATTCATAGAATTCTTCAAGACTGCACTGACCTTAAAGTCCGTTTGCTTCATTTTACTATTCTATGTGTGGATGTTTGCTTCCCCTTAATAGCTTTTCATTAACTTTGTTTAAGAACTGTATAGTCATAAAGGCTCAGAGCTGCAGTTTGTGACAAAGGAAGACAAGAATGGCCACTGGGGCAGGGTGGTCGTGGGGTACTGAGAAAATATGCAATGGCTTGCTAAAAGAAACTTGAAGGAAGGCCTGGATAAAGTGAGGGACTGGAACTAGAATGTCTTTGGCTGTCACTGCAGTTTTCTATTGCACAAGTCCAGAATGAATGACAAGAATCCAGGTTTTCTTACTGAAAGGTCGACTAACGGATATATACACAGAGGCACATACCTGCCTCCAGTGAATGTAAACCCAAAGGAAAGCAAATCCCTAGAATCTGAAAAGTGATGTGGGTGGGAGAGGTGTATGGGGTGTGTGTGTGTGTGTGTGTGTGTGTGTGTGTTGGGTTTTGTGTCTTTGGTCTGTATATGCTGTAGCACATCCTGGGATCACAGCCAGGTCCTTGCATGTGCCAGGCAAGCATTGAACTGCTGAGGCAGGCCCTCCTTACATTTTTATAGTGGCTTTCACATAGCATGGTTGCAGACCTGTTTTTGTTTTTATGTTCATTTCTTTCTTTAAAAGTTAATTTCGTCTATCTTATATTTGTTTGTAATCAGAATGAAATATATTTAAATGAAAATTGTCCATTCTCTCAGCTCCCACTCCTGCTTAATGAATAAGGTTAGCTCACTTTTGACCCTCACCTTTTGCTCTGTGACCTTCGTCAGGTGGATCTCTCAACCCACTGTGGGTTTATGGGTGGTCTTCAGCGCAATGGCAGCACGGGACAGACAGCCCCTTACTATGCTACCTCGACCGTGGAAGTAATTTTCCACGTTTCCACTCGGATGCCATCAGATTCAGATGATTCTCTCACCAAAAAGGTAAGGGGGCTTCTCAGGGACAACAGCTCACTGCACTCGTGTGTAAGTGAGGCTCTCTGGGTCTGGATGGTGACCAAGCCCTGAAGCTGCTTTCCCAGGGTTCCAAGTCAGTGCCCTCTTCCTCTGGCTACAGTTGTAGTGAATCTAAACCACTAACTTAGCACAACTTTAAGGCCTAAGGTTAAAGACTAGGAAGAAAATGGGTCTTTAGCATGGATACTTTTGGATCTTCTTTCATGTTAATTACATGAGAGACAATAATTTTACCTCATGTTTGGCAAAGGCCATAACACATAATAGCCATTTTTGACCAAAAAAAAAAAAAAAAAAGAAAGAAAATAAAAAGTGCTGATAAGGCTCTAGAAAAGCATTCCCACACACACACACACACACACACACACACACACGTACACACACCACCCCCAAGGTTGCTAGGATGAACTGCCAGTGTTTGTCACAGTGACCCTACCTGCAGATACGTTGTTGCCCAAATGTCCCACCTCAAATGCTATCCCTTTGCTCTCCCTGATGCTCCCAAAGGAACTCCACCAAAGAAGCAGGGCCTTGAACTCCACAGCCTATAGAATGTTTACTTGAAAAAATCCTTGTTTTGGATGAGGAACACATTAATGGGAGAAAAATGTAGTATAGTAAGAAAACCACTCCTGTAAGTTTCTAGATGAACAGAGCATCCTAAAGCAACTGTGCTTTCCCTGTTGGCTAATGGGGGACAGCCTACATTCCAATTTGACACTCAGTCTCCTCTAACAGCACAGATGTAAGGAACTGAGGGCAGTATCTCAAGTATGAAGACTGTACATTGGGAGTGTGGTGGCATGGTTAGAGAGCTAGGGCCAGTCAAGGCTCAAGTGTATGTCTTAATTGTTTTACCAGCTTATACCTCTGGTTTTCCTGTATTAAATAAGATTGAAAATGGAGCCCATAGCACAGTACTGTTGAGTCGAGTAAGTAAGACAATGCCAGAAAAATTGCTTAGCCCAATACCTGGTAGGAACTCTCTGGCCATCAGCCCTCGTCATTGTCCACTGATGTGATTGATTCTTTTTCCCTTGCCCCATTAGCCAGATGATTGATCTTAGCTCATGGGCCCTACTGTATCTGCTTCATTTCTTTTGTCTCCCGTTTTGCCTTTTCACTACTGTAGCCACAGATGTCTGGACTGCATACATGATGAACAACAGTGCATGTGAGACATCATCAGAACTCGGGTCACAGACAATTTCCATAGTGATCAAGTGTCTCAGATGCATAAAGCACAATTTGCATTCAGAAATTCAGCAGCCTTTCACCAGCATAGCCCTGCATACTGCCTTGGCCTCCCTGGGCTGGGAACCTCACAGCTAGTGGGAGTGCTAGCCATGTGCTGGTTCCCACAGGTGTGAAGGAGCCGCCTGCCTGCCAGCTTGGGTTCTGATGGCTGCAGTGCTTATAGAAAGGAGGTTTCTGCTATGTGGTAGCTCACTGGTATTCTAGAATCTGGAGTTGCTTTACCAAGACCCCAGGCTGTATTCACATGTTTTATAAACATGGGGTACCTTGTAAATGTCTTCATGTTTCTCTGCATATTATTCCTATATTCTATAATTTTTCATGATTAACAATTACGTGTTAAAGACAGATTTACATATAAACTGTTTTGAAGGATTACTTAAGTAGAAAGGCTTTTTATTTTGTTTTTATACTATTTTCTTGACATAATGCTGCTATAAATAATGTCCCAAGGCTTGGTCTGTATGGGAGATTTCCCACTGTAATATTCAAAAAGCAGCTGAAACCTTTTGCAGCTCTAAGATTTAGCATCATTAACGATAAACCCTCTTTACCAGGATGTCTCACAGTCAGGCAAAAAAATCAGTCACGTAACAGCAGCCCCCGGTTCCTTGACTTACTCCAGCTAAATTGTCCCTAACAGCTTAAAAATGAGCTGCAGAATTCTAAAGTGATTCATGCTCTGTTCTGCCCCTGTCATGGGGGGACTTTTTCAATCCAGCAATGCGGTTGCAACCCCATACTGAACTCTTGATCCTTCACTGCAGAAATTTGTTAGCTCTAGCTAGATTAGATTTTTCACAGCTAATCTAACTGCTGTAGGGGTTTGCAGAGTGGGGACAGAGCTGTGCTATTGGATTTGTCCAATTCATTTGACTCCAGGACTATAATTGCACTTATGTCTTACAAGGCTTTTATAGCCTCAGGCTGGCCAGCCACATGAAAAACAAATTGGCAGTGATACAGTAGAGTGAAAGGGGATGAAAGGCCCACATTATCAGTCTCTAAGCAGCTCTGTTCTGGCAGGAAGTTTCTTGGTTAATTTACAAATAAAACTTAGATTTTAGGATGGGCACACTGTCAGCTGAACAATGGGGATGTCAGGCCTGACTGTTACTTAGTAAAAGTAGCAGCCGGGCCCGCTGAGGAGCCCAGATTCTTCAATCAAACAGACGACTCCTTCTGGAGCCAGCTGGCGATGTAATGCAATTAGTCGGGAAAGGAGGTCAGCCTATTAGGTGTGGACCATGACCAGTGTCACCAGTGGCGTGCAGGCGTGCAGCCTGGCAGCAGCAGGCAGCACAGCTCAGGCAGAAGGGCTTTATAACTCTGTCTGTCAGGACGGGGGATAGCAGGACATAGGATTGATTTCTTGAGGCTCAAGAGCCTGTTTGTTCTAAGCAGGGTAAGCCTTGAGGCCTTCTGGACCCTACTGCATAGTGGAAGTAGGAGCTAATGTGAATGCAGCTCCCTTCTAGGGAGGCATCATCTCCTCCTGAAGTCACATACCTCCAGTCAAGTTGGCTTGTCCCTGAGCAAACCTGTGGGTGGGCTTTTAACTTACAGGCCTATAATCAAAGTTCTGTAAAACTCACAAAGTGACATCTCTTTATTGAAATCCCCTTTGAATTGAGTACCATTTTAGGTTTCCAGAATATCCTCTTGTACTCTGATTTGGGTAACTATGCTATGTTCTGTTGTGGGTAGTTTGTCCACATCAGTTTCATTTGTTTGATGTCCTTGGGTTCATATCATAGGTACAAGAGGGTGTAAGTTTTGTACTTTTCCAGCTGTATCAGCCAATGGTTCCCGTGGCCTTTGCTCTTGGTTTTGTGGTTTAGTTAATTAAACTGTAACATGTCCAAAAATCTAAGGTGCATGACACTGAAAGCAGCTCTGAATGAATATTACAAAAATAGTTCTTCCATAATTGCAGAATTGCCACAGAGGGAGAAAGGGTCAATTAGTGTGGATTGCTCTCCTAATGCTGGAGTTTTCTTAGAATGCTGATGCAAATAAAATTAGGAGAGGTTTACTTGGGTTATGTAATTGAATAACACAATTTAGAAAGGGACAGAGCAACTGCAAAATTTCAGCAATCAGTGTATCATCTCAGAATAAGTGCTGTACTCTGCCCTTGTGGTTGAAAAGGAGAGACTGTTGGTATTAGGTGTGGCATTGTGTGGTAGCTGCAAGGTCGAACAGTGTCTGGTAAGTGGATTGTCTCCATTATGTTGCTTCTGCCAACAGCATAACAAGAAGAGTATAGGGTCAACTCTCTTTGGAGGATGAAGACTGTAAGCTGAACTTGAGGGTAGCCCTACTTCTTACAGTTAGCTCCTATTGCTGTAATCCCAAAGTTTCAATTAGCTCTAATCCCCATTTACCATAGAAACCCATCCATCTTGACTCATTGCTGTCACTGCAGAAGGACTAAGTAGCAAAACACTGCTCCAAGGTCTTTGGCCGTTGAGTTAGAAATGAGAAAGGCAGGCAGGCAGGAGTCAGTAGTGTCTCAGAGAATAGGGCTAGGCTGTAGCTCAGAGTAGCAGTGTAGAGCACTGTGCGTGCATAAGACTCTAGGTCCTATGTCAGTACTGCTGAAAGAACAAAGGAGAGAAAAGTGGGACTTGAGGGCCCCCTCAGCTCTGAGAGCTTGGCACCTTCGAAAGAAAGCAAAACCTTTGTGTTAGAGCTAAGTTGACTGTATTTCGTTTTTCTTTTTTGCCAGCTATCTTTTGAACCTTTAATACTTGTGTTGGGGTATAACAAGTGAGGAGGAAAAGAAAGATGCACTGGGTAATGTTTGCATTTACGAAAGTTGTTGACTCCATTGTGGCTTGTGTTGGGCTCCCACGGCTGCATCTTTCTGGAGCCCCTCTTCAGACCAGTTAACTCCTGTTCCTTACTCCATATAAGCACAAAAGTACAGGTGCAGGTCTCTGTACATAATTGATGTGTTCAGTCACTTCTAGAAGTCTAGAGAGTGTAAAATAAGCAAGCACTGCAACAAACAGCTGCCTTTGAAACTTGATGACTAGAAAAGAGGCCATGTTGGGTTCATCTTGGGTAGTCTCTGTGATCAAATCACATCTAAAAATTAATATCTATGCCAACATGTTTCAGATGTACTCGATTCCAGAGTGTATTTTTACTGTTTTTTTTTTTTAAGATAAAACTAGAACATAAGCTCTGCCATAACATCAGTTTTATTAGAGGGCTTTAAAGGTTGGTCCCTTGTTCCTTGATGGCACTCCCTGCTCTGAGGCAGGCACCTCATCCCTCAAGACTTCTAAGACCTTGCCTCTGCCATACATCATAACTTTAGAACTTTAATTCAGGCCAATATTCTCATCACTGTGTCTGTTCCTTTTAGTTATGCTTTAGGCTTTCTCAAATGATTTCTTTACAGCTATGGCCAGATTCTGTTGGCAGGCTCTCCACGTGAGCAGTTTATCAGTGATGTTCTTGCATCTAGCAAAGGTTTGCCCTAGAAGAGCTTGTAAAGGGTCTCTGAGGCCTTCCCAGGGCCTTCTTGAAGACACCAAGAATCTGTGGTTTTTTGGAGTTCATAGTCTCTTTATAAAATGTCAAAATAAGTGAGCTAAACCACTTGAGATATATCACTAAAATAGCTTTTGATGTGAGCTGAGATCAGGAATGTCCAACTGAATGCAGCAGAACATAAAATTGTAAATTTACTCATAGCAGTGAGAGAGAGAGAGAGATTTTGTTTATTATAAATTGATTGTATATCTTAGTGTGTACATACTGTGCCATTGAAATGCTACATACTATTATGTATAAGTTGAATGTCCCTGGCTTAGATCATCATGAGTAGAGGCCACTGTCTCTGGCCCTCTCTCCGGTGCTGTTCTGTGCACTTGCCAGATAGAGCATTCCTGAGCAGAATTCCTTACTTCTTGTAAGATGAGGTAAAGCTGGAGTTACTTAAAGTCTGTAGGAAGGGTAGACATCATTTGTGAGCACTTTGGACATCTTTAAATGCTAGATGCTAGTATGCCCACCAAAGTTAAGTTTTAATTTAAATTAAATATATTTATTTCCTTAAAATATAATTTCTTACCATCTTTATCTCAAAAATTTATCTCAGCACCAGTTTCTTAGAGATTGTCAACAGTTGTGTTGGAGTAGCTTGACTTATCTCACTTTGTTATTTCTTAATAACCACTGGATTCAAAAGCTTAAAGTTTTCAAGCAATAATGACTAGAAAAAGTGATGTCTTTTTTGTTGTTGTTGTTGAGAAACATTCTCAGCACTATAGGTTAGGACTGGTTTAGAAACAGAATTCTGGGTAAAAGAGACCTTAAAGACATCTTCCTCCATCCCACTGTAATGTGCCTTGGAGCTTCTGTGTGTGATATTAGAACCAAACTGGCATCCTAGCAGGTAGGCCAAGGTTTCACAGAATAGCACATTCTGAAATCCTGAGTATCATCAGTGTAGTAGCCTGATTTGGACTAAAATATTTTTGGCCTCTGAGTTTTCTAATTCAATTTGTAAGCCACAGCCCCTCATAAACTGTTGTTAGCACCTCAGTTAATAAAGAGCCAATTTGCTGTTGCAGCTCCGTCACCTGGGGAATGATGAGGTCCACATCGTCTGGTCTGAACACTCCAGGGACTACCGCAGGGGTATTATCCCAACAGCCTTTGGAGACGTTTCCATCATTATTTACCCAATGAAGAATCATATGTTCTTTATCACGATAACGAAGAAGCCTGAGGTACGCTTTCTCCATTGTCACCCAGACCCCTTCATTTGCTATTGGAATCACAGTCCTCAAAAACCCTGATAAATGTTACAGATAACTGTATGTGCTAAATGGGAATTTAATACAAACTGTGATATTCAAAAAAACTCTAATCATAAGCACAAAATTCCATTTTGTATTATTTGAAAATTATGTTAGAAAAATATATGGATTTTTAAGTAATTTTAATGTTTTAAAGTATTATAATTTTAAGGATATTATAATTTTTAACTGGGGCACATTATTAATAATAGTAAGAATTGATGGAACTCCATTTTCACTTAGTATTTGGGGAAAACCATGGGTCTACAATCCAGCTTTGTCTGACAGATGAGCATTGGTCACTGAGCCCTGACTGGTGCTGATTGCAGTCAATCCTGAAGGATTCTGGACATGTCCACAAAGACACTGGTGCCCTGAAGCAAAGCACACATGATGAGTATTAACAATCAAAGCACCTTGCTAGAGAATCAATTCAGCCATGTCAATTGGTATTGACCATGGGGCTGGCTGGAACAATCCAATGGTCTGTGTCCTGTGTACTAATCAGCTGCAGCTTGCGTCCTCATCATGCCTCTACTGGTATTTTAATCCTGCTGCTCTGTATTGACATATTGTGTTTTTAACTCATTAAGAAGAGTCTTCTTAGCTTTGAAATTAAATATATTAAGCATATAGGCCTTTCTTTAAGGGAAAAAAAAAAAAGACTTGTTTCCAGCCTGATAGTAAATATAATATTTCTGTACATCTCAGAATCACTCTCCCGGAGGAGCTCAGTGTTATTCTGCTGATTGTTCTTAAGCTTTAAAAAGCAGGTCATGAGGTTTGCTGTTCTAATTCGGATTTGTAACCTAAAGTGTTACATTCGCATTAAACGTGCTAATAAGTGGAAAAGTGCTTCAGATATTGCCTGGCACCTGGGTAAAAGCTGTTTCCATGTTAGCCATTGTTGCAGTTATGGTTGCTATCAGGATTTTTTATATATAGTTACGATCATAGTAAAATCAGTAGAGTTCTAAGTTTAATGTATATATTAACTCTCCAATATATAGGCTCTCTCAATCTAGGAAAACCTCATAAAATAAAAGACAAAAGATGTCAGAATTTATATTAGATATTGTGTTCCTTTGATTCAGACTCCTGTGTATGGCATGTTTTCAGCTTTGTGCTGTAAGTTAATGGCTCAGTGCTAACATCTGCGTTTGTCTATGAAGACAGAATTATGTATAAGAATTAAAGTGATAATTTTAATCTTAAAGAGTAATAGTTTTAGTACTTTTAGCTTTCAAATTTTTTTTAAAAAAATTCGTTTATAAGTAGTGTGGAGCTAGTTTTACTAGGTCATCTTCAGGATAGTCCTCTAAAATGTCAGAATGTCCTTTAAGTGTCCCCTTTACTTTTAAAGTGAATGAAGACCATGAAAAGCATTTCATTTCACTCTGCTGTGTCAAAAGTGACATTTCTCAACATAGCATGAGATGCATAAAATGTTATTTATATACTTTTAAATTTTTCCTACAAAAATGTTTAAACTTGAATAAACTTGGTAATTAATTTTGACAAGATGAATTCGGAAAATTGGTTTCTTAATATTTTAACTCAAAAAAAGCCTAAAGTGAAAAGAGAATAATGGGAAACTGAAAACTTAGTGTTGTCCCTACATTTAAAGTTACAAACCATTACAATGTAATAAAATTAATCCAGACATTTCCAGGGCAAGTGTAGCTGACCTTTTGTTCACCAACCACTGACCCCAGGGTGAATGCAAGAGGCTTTCGGAGGGAAAGTCTGTTTGTTTGGCTTCAGTCCCTGGTATTTAAATTGCATTCCCTAATCAAATGAAAAGGCTGTCCTCTCTATCAGGTTACAGAATCCATGGCAACATTTGGCCTTTTATATCCATAATGTTAGCCTTTTTGTTTGCATCTAAGTAGAGACACCTGGAGCAATGCTAACATTAACCGATTTAGCATTAATAGCTTCATTATATAAGAATTTCTGATCAGATAGCTGTTACTTTTGTTATATTGCTTCAGCTTGTATTGTTGTCATTTTTTATCTCCTTGCTTGGCAACCAGGCAATGATTTGCAAATTTTTTTTGTCTTGATTAATTAAGCAATATAATTATCAGTAACCGTGATGCAGTCTTTGCTCAACAAAGCTTCTGAGAGAAAACAATGGTAAGTCTGTTAGTATGAATGCATTCCACGCGTCCCAGATGCATGAGGATATTATGGACAATGAGGGGAAAGGCCGCCTGTGAGCGAGGACAAAGGGTGCCACGCAGACTCGACACACTGCACATACCGCCAGGGACATGCTGCGGGCTCCCTGGGACACAGACGCCTCGTTAGATTACAGCTAGTCAGCAGAGATTAATTCTCAGCCATTTGGCGCAATAATTTACCCATTTCCCAGTCTTTTAACTAGTGTTCCTTACCGTGGAACTGAAGGCTTTGTACTCAAAGGTTTTCTTAACCTTGTCCACTTTTAGGAATCTCCACAAAAATCATTATTTGTCCTTAGAGATTGTAGTAATACAGCTGCTTGAGTTGAAGACTGTTCCTTTAGAAGACAGAAGCTGCGTGTATTTCAGAGACTGCAGGTGGAATCAGCAGCAGGCTTTTCCCACCTGTGTATTTCATATGAATAGAGTGGGACTCTGTGGCCAAATACATTTATCTTACTCATTTCTGGGTAGCCATACTCCTCTAAGAATCATTTTAATCCCTTTTAGGAGAGGGAAAAAACTCATCAGAACACAAAAGTCCTGCTCATTGGATGGAGTCATGCATATTCAAATTGTACTTTCATTCACTTGGCCTCATTAATAGCCTATGTGATAATGTGGGGCTATTTGTAATACAAGCTCACAGGCAGCATTACTTCCAAGTCCTTTGAAATTTAACATATTTCGCTTTTTCATTCCATACACCCCCCCCTAAATATACAAATTATGTGACTGGCAAAGTCCGCCCCTTCTTAATAATGCCCCACATTTGTAAAATGCTACATTGGAGAAGCATGGTGTGCTTGTTGTGAGGGCACAAAATCCTCATGGCTGAGAGAGTCTGCTCACTTCACAAACATTGTATTGAACCTCTGCCTTTTTCTTTAAAAAGCAGTGTGCTTTGCAGCATTATTTCATTGTTAAAGTGATTTCCAAATAAGTCCATTCCCATCTCCATAAATATTGACACAATAAAGTTATGATCATAGAAAAGAGATGCATAATTATCAGACTTAAATTTTTTTTGCCTACTTTTATCTGTTAGCCATTCATGAAAGACTTGTCACAAGACAGTAAAGTGAGTGACCTAAAGGGTATGCAGAGCCCATTGTCTTGCCTTTTCTTAAGTTATCCTGACCATCCGGAGGGTGCTGTTAAGCCAGTGTCTGGCTCACATGTAGCTGGTGTGCGGGATGGAGATGCATGAGTGCATACAGATGTGTAGGAATGGATCCTTCTTCTGGGTGATGCCTCGCTCAGGACCTCTGTCTGGAGCAAGCACCTCGAAAATGCCAGTCAAAAGTTTAATGTGCCAGAAGTCACAGGAGCATTTAAGCTCATAAGACTAAGAAGAGGCCAGCTTGGACATCTATGCTTTTGCAAGGAAGTGTTTTAACCCTGCTGGAGTTCCCCCATTATACAGGAAGCGTGTTTGCCTTTGCTGTGTGGTTTTGTAAATTTATCTTGGTTTCACATTATAATTTTCTTTAATATTTATCCCAGCTAAACAACCCTTTGGCGATTCAGTCATGTACCTTAAATATTCTGGAGAATTCTCAATGAAGCAAATTAACTTTAGAAAATACTGAGTCATTTACTTAGAAAAGATCATTGAAAATACCAAAGAAATAGATTTTATTAAACTAACTTATGTGGATTGCTGCAATGTGTTCTGCTTGTGTTATTAACATTGATTTTAGAACTATGTCAAGAGGCAGCTGCTTGCAGGTATTGTTTTGAAATCAAACTTGCTAATACACAGGCACTGCTAAATAGAGGAATTTCCTAGATACTATGGATTTATATTATCACTTTTGTTCAGTTTTTGAAAGATTGAGTCACCCACAAGCAGATGTCAAAGAATAAAGAACATTTGTTTTACAAAAGGACCTTGAGAACAGACAGAAGAAAACCTGAAGCAGCACTGTATACTATTAGGAACTTAGCTCCTACCTCACAGGAACTTGGCTTTTGAGATCTGCTTTTCAACAGAATTTCTTTAAAAGTTGGCACCATTTCCCTGCTTCTGTCTTAGTCCTCCACACATCTGTCTTCCTCCTGTGGATTTGTCTTCTCTCCTTTGCTGAATATATACCAGATAGCAAACTGCAGGCCAGGCTTTGTGCCCGGAAGCAAGGTGGCTCTCATTCTCTACTCTTGAGTAGACACAACAGGAAGGAAACAGGCCACACTCCAGGCTCCTCAGGCAGCTTCCTAAGGCCCTGCACTCGAGTGCACATCTGCTGGCCAGTTTGCCCAATGTTGGAGTGTGCTGGGTTCCACTGTGGAAGGAAACACAGCCCACTGCCAAAGAGGTGTATTTCCTGGGCCAAACTGAAAGTTTAGGACCTTGCTTTTTGTTTTGTTTTGTTTTGTTTTTATTTCTCTTCCTTTTGTATAAAGCATGTAAGAAAGAACACTTCTATTTTTTTTTTTCTTTTTGAGGCAGAATCTCACAGAATCTTCCTGCCTCTGCCTCCTAAGTGCTGAATGGAAGGTATATGCTACCACACCTGGCCAATAACACTTACTTATTTTAAAAAAGTAAGTTATAGATGAACTTTCAAAGCATATTACTAAAGATAGTAGGAAATTGTTCCTACAGCTCTTTTTCTTACTTTGCTTGTTTTTTTATTTTTATTTTTCTTCTGATGTCTGGTCTAGCAATGTGGAAATAGGTAGTAAGGACATAAATAAGTGGCTGGGTAAATAAGTTTCCCAGTAGGAATGGGTGTCATAAAGCAGAGGAGACAGTGAAGGGATGAGGGGTACCGCAGTTTCTTTAGTTCACATAAATACCAAAGTACACCTGGGTAGAGGCCAAAAAACAAACAGGAAGTCTTGAAAGAAGCCTCAGAGAAACAGGGAACTACAGAGACACAGACAGTAATATCACATAGGATTTCTCTTCAGAAACCATGTTATCAAGAAGAGACAAGTTGTGCACTCAGAGTGATGAAAGAAAATACTACCCAGAATTCTCCACCTATGGAAATAACCCTTCAAAAGTAGAGAGTTCCTCAACCAAATGGCAACAGTGTTTGAGAGAATTCGTGGCCCATAGCTTATCTTGCATTTAATGTTAAATCCTTCCAATAGAAGGGGAAAATAGGGGGCACTTTGTCAGTAGAGTGCTTGTTACATAAACATGGGGACCTAAGTTCAGCATGATAGAGACAGGAGGCTCTCTGGAGCTCCCTGGGTAACCAGCATGGCTGAGTCATCGAGCTGCAGGGTCTGTGAGAGACTCTGTTTCAAAACAAAACTGTGAGAGAGAAAGTGAGTGCTGACGGCATACATTGGCCTCTGGCCTTCATACCCAAACACCACTGCATACACAAGAAGATACATGGCGTCTCGATAAAAACAAGAGCTTTAAAGAAGGAATCAGTGAAGGTAAAATGAAATGCACACTATGTTCCTCATAATAATAGCAACAATAATTCTAAGAGATAGATAGCAACAGTAATGTAAGGATTGAGCCCAGGGATTGGGAATGGTCCCTGTACTACCTAAGAAGGGGACATTTTGGCTAGTTATAAAAGCATTTAAAACTTGGGGCAACCTCTAAAAAGTGTTTAAAATATGAATTGTAATTGATATGATAAATGAGAAGAAAAATAGAATCATAAAAATAGTCAGATAAAATCATAGAAGACAAAAGTAGAAAACCAAAAAATGAAAAATAAAATAAAATGACTTATATTAATATAACACTTGATAATTTTCTTTCATAATTAGTGTTCTAAATATATGAGTTAAAAAGTAAGACAGCCCCGCCAGGCAGTGGTAGCACACACCTTCGATCCCAGCACTTGGGAGGCAGAGGCAGCCGGATTTCTGAGTTTGAGGCCAGCCTGGTATACAGAGTGAGTTCTAGGACAGCCAAGAGAAACCCTGTCTCAAAAACAAACAAACAAACAAAAAAAGTAAGACAGGCTGGAAGTGTAGATCAGTCATAGAGTACAATGCCCTAGGTTCATCTTCGCAATAGAAACAAAATACAGGCACTGTCAAAGTGCATAAAAAAAGAAGGAAATAATGCCCACAAGTCACCTACCAACCTACCAAAAACCTTGAAATAAAGGCAAATGAAGGATAGACCACTCATCAGAAGAAAGGTAAGCTAACAATGTCAGTCAACTTCAGAGCAATAAAAGTGATCAGGTGTAAAGGGAATATTGCATAGTGATTCCTGTGGATGGAGAGGCTCTCTCTGTTATCATAGTTAAGCTGAGACCCAGTGGAGCAGGTGTTTCAGC
Source organism: Mus musculus (assembly GCF_000001635.26). NCBI lineage: Eukaryota > Metazoa > Chordata > Mammalia > Rodentia > Muridae > Mus > Mus musculus. The sequence goes on along the minus strand of NC_000068.7, from coordinate 146,320,857 downwards.
CCATCAAGTAGGAAGCAGAGAGGGCAAAGTCCTGAGTCAGACCTGACTTTTGAGAGCAAGGAAAGAAAGATAACCTATATGGCCATCGTCAAAGAAGCAAGAAGAGTGCTGGCAGCCGTGCAGAACCTCCTGGGTCACAATTGAGTCTAGACCAATATTCTGATTTTGATGACCTTGAGAAAAGCAGCAATCCGCTCCAGGCTTCACTGAGTTCTGTAAAAATGGGGCTATAGAATAGTTGGGGAAATGACATCCTCTCCATTACAGCTCCAAGCTTAGAACTCAGCCACAACCATTTAACTCCTTATCGATTCAGATGTTCCTAAGCTATTAGAACCCATCGACTAATTATGTATGTGGAACAAATCAAGTAATCAGCTTATTTCTAAGACATTCATTGAGTAGCCATGTTGTTTCCCAACAGGGCTTAGTCATTGGAAATTATTTACTCTGTCTAAGACCCTTGGGGTCTGCAAAATAGTTTAAATCAGCTTTTCCTCACCTTTCAGGAAACTAGCACAAATTCAGTGAGCTGTTTCCTGAGCAGCCCAGTCCTTAAGAGTGTTTCCCTTAAAGAGAACTGTGTACTCCTGAAGACACCCCTGTTTTCCCTTGCCATACCCTGAACCACAGAGCACATGAAAAGTGCTTCAAATGTAATGCGTTTACATTTCACAAATTATCTCATTGGGTTTTTTTTTTCCAAGCAGAAAAAGCCTCTTCTAATACTAAATTTTAATTGATTTACCTATCTCTCACTTGAGTATCTCAGACTTAAAAGCAGAAGTGTAAATATTCCCTTTCTGTTCATAATTCCTGTGGAATTCCCCCAAAAGAAAACCCTGACCAGACATTGTAGCTCTCAGAGATAGAGAGGTAGTTATGGGTTCCAACCTTACCAGGAAACCTCAGACAGTGTCCTACCCTTGGGCATCCCTGGAGTAGGAGCAGCCTCTGGTTTGTATGGACTCTGCTTTACCTAGAAGTTGCTTCATCCTTTCTGGCCTTTCATATTGATGCTTCTTTATTCCCAAAATTGTATATGATTCTTTCATCATTCATCATTACTACTTTTTGCTTTAGGTTTGCTCAGAAGGCTGGTAAGAGATATGGAAAAGCACGTTATCCGTAGTTCTAATCAACCCCTGAAACGATTTGTTTAAGTCCAGATGAAGCAATTCTCCCTTAGAGCAGCTGTGAAACCTCCTTTGGGGGAAGTAGAGAGTTATCCTTGACAAAGCGATTACAGGGAAAGCTGTTTTGATTTTCTCCAACCACTGACAACTCTCTTACCCCCCCATGCGCCCCCCCCCCCGTGCAGATGCTTTTCATAGTTTCTCTACTTAAGCTCGAAATCTAAAGTTACCTCCTAATTCACAGTTGTGCTGATCCTTGCCATACAGTTACCTCTTTCGTGGTGATTGTGCTTGTTAAGGCCATGGCTCTTAGCCTCTCAGACCTCTTCTTTACAACCATCGTTCTGTGCTGGAAGCAGATATTCTTTTACTGTGAAAGCATGGGTTCTCTATCTGACTTTGCCATTTTGGTCTCTAGCCATCTGACTTTCAAGGACCACCTAAAAATTATATCTGTATTCTCTCTATATAGATGCATACTATTGAAGGTCTCTTCATATTTGTGTGCTTCCAAATATTTATCCTGTATCCACTGGAAAGACAAAACATGAGAGGCTCAGCAGAAACTCAAATCCTATACCTTTGCATGACATTACTGTCTTCTTGCATGATAAAGTCAGTGCCAAACAGCCAGACACAAGATCATGGCCATTAATTTGTTATGAGCGCAATACCTAACTGGCCAACCATTGTTCAGCATGGAATAGATTTTAGTAGGCTCATGCATAGCAATAGTCTGATTCTAAAACCCAAGGTTGTCTGTGAAGTATTTGCCCACCTCTGCTTGGGAACATCAAAATGTTTCAACGGAGTCCTTGGGAGATTAGTTCTTATGTATCAAAATGAATTTTGTCCCAAATATTGTCCTTGCCCTAGCAGCTAGATACACCCATAGGCTGGTGTTGTTTACAGTGGTAACAGGTACTATGAACTTTGGGATCACTACTTCGCAACAAAAGCCCCTTTGTGTTTCTGCTGGCCAAATAGGTGTAAATCTGTCCTGTTCTGCACTGCAGCCTGATGAGGTTGATTTCCTTTGGGCTGTACTTTCTAGGTGTGTGCTTCTCCTCAGCCAGAGATGGGTTTCATTTAGTCATGAAAGGCATGGCAGGAACTCGATGGGTATTTTCTAACGTGCAGCTAGCTGGTAAGGAAAGCCAGTTTGTTAACAGTCATGGCTTTGGTCAACATACTAGGATAAGGCACTCAGGAATTGTTCAGAATGTTTAGATGAATAAAAGATTTGAATCCAGGTTCTGAAATAAAGACTAACATCAGAGGAACAGGAGAACAATAGTAAAGCGAGAGGCCCTGCCCACCTCCTTAGATCTAGAGCTAGACTTCAGTTTTCTACTAACCAAACCAAACAAAGACACCACGAGTGCCCGGGATATGCCACATCTCACAAATCAGCATCACCCCTTTCAGGGTCATATGTCTCAAGGAGCTCCATAAATGAGTTGTCAGTGATCATCATCCAGCATCGGAGGGTGGGACTCCTCCCTTGGTTCTGTGGCTCCTGTGTGACGGGCTCTGGTATCTATCTCATCTTATGCTGTAGCTTAGAACACACTTCCCTACAACTAAAGCAAACCCCTGCCCTACTTTTTCTAAGCACATCTTCATTTTCCTTAGCCTATTTCAACTCTGTATAGCTGTTTTTGGTTGCCAGCTGTTCAAGCTAAACCATGCACTGCATTGAATCCGGATTCTGAGATGAAAGAACAATACTGTTGAGTCTTCTCTTCATATATAGTAGAGGATATACGGGAGAAAGAGAGCCTCACATTTACTTAGACTACTTCTCTGAAGGTTTTGTGTGGGTTTTGCTCTGTTTTTCCTTATAAGACCCATTCCTCTGGATTTCATATTTTGTGATTTTAATAATAATAATGTATGCTCTTGTTTTCTTTTCTGGACAGTTGTTGCTGAAGATAGAAAAGTAAGTTAGTGAGTTCATTCTCTCTCTATTGACTTCTAGTTCTGACCATTTCCATGGACTCTTTATTATAATTATATTATATGATAGAATAGTTGAAATAAGGACTTTTTGCTTCTGTCCTTCCAACTTAAACACACACACACACACACACACACACAAACACACACACGCCTTCCTTTCTTTCTTATCCTGGCAAAACTCATTAATGGACATGTCCTCTCATTCACTCTGATGTATCAAGCTTGCAGTGTTTCACTATTGCCATAGTTTACTAAATGAGGGTTGCTTGTTTTGTTTTGTGTTTTTTGTTTGTCCTACAAAGTATCACAGAAACTTTATTCAGAGCACAACTATAGGACAGGGAGCAATACAATGGCAGTAAGATTTGAGCAAAGATACTCAAATGCCCAACAAATACATTAATGAAGTTCTCTCTTTTTTTTTTTTAAAGATTTATTTATTTATTATATGTAAGTACACTGTAGTTGTCTTCAGACACCCCAGAAGAGGGCATCAGATCTCATTACAGATGGTTGTGAGCCACCATGTGTTTGCTGGGATTTGAACTCTGGACCTTTGGAAGAACAATCAGTTCTCTTAACTGCTGAGCCATCTCTCCAGCCCCATGAAGTTCTCTTTTATTCGATAGCTAAGAATTTTTTATAAATAGATTTTGAATGTCATGAAACACTTATTTTAAAGCCATCTTCTGAAATGAGCAGCTTACCTTCCTCATTTCATACATTAATTTTTAATGGACACTCACTGGTATCTTCCTGGGATGTATTTAGCATGGTCATGATGCTTTATGATTCTAGCGCATGGCATGGCACACTCATGGAGGTCAGGGGGAGCTTGTAAAGATCAGTTCACCCTTCTGCAGTGTGCTGTGGAAATCAACGCTGGCCATCAGTCAGGGCAGCAAGTGCCCTTCCCTACTGAGCCATCTCGTCCGCTCCTTTTTAGTACTAGTATTAATGTTTCTGTTTACAATCCAGCTCAGATTTTTGTGTGTGATGAAATAGAGATCAGGTTTCATTTTTTCTTACCCCTCTCCCTTTGTTCCAGAGTCTTTATCGGAACAAACTTCCTTTCCCCAGAAATGTCCTGCCTTACTGTGGAACAGTTGCCATAATATGTGCTTCTATTCTTGGGCTGTATATTTTCATCTGTCAATTTATCTATCCTGATATTAATGTTTTAATATCTTAATTACTGTAATTTTATATTTATTCCTCAAACTCAGTATAAATCATCTCATAATTGTCATAGCTAATTTCTGTCTTTCCATTTCTGTATGAATTTAGAGTTTGTGTTAGAATCTAAATTTTGATTTCAGAAGAATTGACATCTTAACAAGTATAAAAACTTCCAGCCCATGAAGATTGTACTTTGAATTTATTCAGGTCTTCATGAATTTATGTTACCACTATTGGGTACTTTTAAGTATATTTGTCATGCATAGAGCAAGACAACCAGTGTTGTTCTCTGGTCTCCTCTACCTGCATATATATACATACATATACATATGTGCCTACATCCACAAGCATACCATATACACACAAATGTAGGTTAGACGTATTCTCCACTTCCCTAAAGCTCTTTTGAAGGCGTCTATCTTCCTTAGAGTAAAAACTGAGAATTCTTACAGTTTCCTACGAGGCTCTTCTTCCCTAACTGACTTCTCTCCCTCCCGGTCTTCCTTCTACTGACTTGGCTGTAGGAGCTATGACTCTTCTGCCTTTGCTCAAACACATGAATCCCATTCCTGTCACAATCTGGATCGCTGTTGTTATGCTTCCTGGACTGTTCTCCTCCACTGTCCTCATGGTTTGTTGTTCATTCTTCTATCTCCTGTAGACTTTTCATGAAACATCTAGCTTAAAGCCATCCCTCCCATTTTTATTCCCCAAAAGATATGTATTCTCCAAAAGTTCTTTGTTCTTCTCTGTATTATCTTCTGTTTTATACATCATATACTGTATACTGTATATTTGAGTTAGGTTATAGGAGAGATTTTTTATGTGTATGTTCTTCACAAGCCCCTTTAGAGAATAGATTAGAATAAAAGGCCTATCATGTATTAAATATTGTATAAATTTGTGAAAAATCAAGAGAAATTGTAGATGTATATGAGAGTTACTAACCAGCTCCAGTCCCAAATCTCACAGAGTTTACAATCTCCATGGTAGAGATGAAACTCTAATAAAGAGGAAAGGAGGAGAAATGAAAAAAAAAAATCCAAAGGACATCCATGAACACTATGGTAGAAATGGATCCAGCAAAAGAAAGCCAAGCTTCTCTTAAAAGTAGAAAGGAAGGAAGATAAATAATGTAGGATCTTGGAAGCAGAGGATGGGTGATTCAAGAAAATGAAGACGATATGTAGGAGAGTGGAGTGAAGGAAGTTTGTGTACCAGGCACTCTACCATGGCACAGGCATGTGGAAAGAATAATGCCACGTCTGTGAATGGCAGCAGAGGTAATGTGGAGGCACTGGATCATTTACCATTTACAAGGCCTTGCAGAAAGTTCTCATGGAGGAACCTGGTGGGACAATACTGTGCTCTTTGACTTGAAAGCCCTCAACTTGCTCTGAAAAAGTTTGTCTGTCTGGAAGACAGCCTGTGTATTCATCCCCAGTCTTCTGCTGCAAGTGCATTCTCTTATCTCTGCCTTTACTCCTGCTGAGTTTGAGCATAGGCTTTTTTTCTGTTTTGAATCCTCAGGTTCCATTCTTTGGGCCCCTGTTCGATGGAGCGATCGTGAGTGGGAAGCTGCTGCCAAGCCTTATCTGTGCCACATGCATCAATGCCAGCAGAGCGGTGAAGTGCCTCATCCCACTCTATCAGAGCTTGTATCTTTTTGCTGTAAATGTGTAACTTATTAACCCTCCCCAGGGTGAGATTCCTGGCAAGCTTTCAGGAGAGGTAAGTGGGCTTCAGGCCCAGGCTGCAGTACTGTTTGTTGATTTCTATGAAATACAGTGATATTGTGCTGCATCGAATATAGAGTTTGTTTTCCTAGTTGGTTCACTAGTCTGTGTCTGAAAGGCTGCAACTGCCGTGATGTTCAAGCTCATGGCTTCTCGGGATTTTTCCCAGGTTCAGTCTCTTCTATCTAGAGTCACATTTCACTGTGTGGAAAGAGGGATGTGTAGCAAGTTGTTGAAATCTTATTCGGAGCGTCAGAAAGCAGAAGCAAAGGAAATGACTAATAAATCAGAAACTGCACACAGCACCTGACAACTGCAGAGGGTTCGGAAGTATGGAGGAAGGAGCAGTTATACCTGACTCAGGAGAGGGAGTCGTTTCACGTTTATAAGTGTTCTCTCAAGCACTAATTGGCAAGTACAATCTTTAAATCCACAGATCTCTAACTATAAGAAAAGAAAAAGAAACTATCATGAGTGACTTTATAAAACTGCTACCAAAACCATCTAACTTGCTAATAAAGCTTAGAGTCTCTTTGTTTCTAATTGGTATTGATAATGATTAAAAACACATTCCATTTGAACTTTCTCCATAGTCTTCTCCTGCCTGATTATATATGATGCATTACTGGGTAAAGAATGAATAACAAATAACATGTAGAGAGATATAGTTTGTGAGAAATACCTTTCATTAAAAGAGTGGCCATTTCTTGACAAATATCCTGCCTTTGGATTTAAAAAAAATATATATGCCATGTGGCAACTTAAAATTATCATAGAAATTAGTAGTAGAAAGGAGCTATTAAGTCCCATCTGGTCCCTCCCCCGGGGCCAGACTGCATCCTTCCCTCCTGTACACTCTCCTGCTTTGTCCAGGCTGGTGGTTTTTGGGGGGGGGGTGTGGGGGGTTGGAGGCAGCCTTCTCTGCGGAGGCTTCCAGAACACTCCAAACGAAATCTATAGCTGCTGTGGTTCTGCCTCCAGCACGGACTTCTTATTTTACATAAACTGCAACTTAGAGGAGCTTTATAGCAAAAATGAGAAAGACCTGTCCAGCAATTGGTCTGTCAGTTAGCATATGGGCTGAGACAAGCTACACACCTGTCAGTCAAGGATCCTGGATCAAGGCAACAAAAGTCCTTTGAAACAAGAAAATTCTACTTTGTAGCAGTCCACTGTGATTTTTTTTTAATCATGTCACCCTCTCACTTATCAATCATATCACAAAATAAAAGCTTTGTCATTTTACTGATCAATAATGAGGTACCATTGGAGCAGTCATAAAAAAAAACAGTATTTTTAAAAGTTGAAAAGGTAATGATCAGAATCTCCTTAAAAGCCTCAAGGAAGTCATATCAGGATTGTAGGTGCCAGAACCCTAAAATAGCTCATAAAATGGATGATTTTTCATCTTAAAGGATGACTTAGTATAAAAAGGAGAAAAAATAATAACAAAGCCTATTATACTCATCATTATCAAGCTTTAAATATTTTTCTTTTATATTTAATTTATTTATGCTAATCAAATAAATGATCTAAAACAGTAAACCAGATAATATGCTCAGTTTTTTTATCCAGATAGAAAACTTGTAAGGAATACCTCATGCTCATTTAGTGACTATTTCTATATGCAAACTGCCAATATTCTGGTCAGAAATAAAGACTCTAATAAGAATGAGGAAATGAGAGGGAGAAAGGGGGAGATTTCTGTACTTTAAACATCTTCACTATGTTTTTTAACTGTATCCATGTGCCTGTGCCAGCTATTAATGACCAGCTGCTCCCTTCATGTTCACTGGGACACTGAAGTTCACAGTGCACTTTGGGGAACACCTGAACTGCTTCAGTGTCATAGCTGATGTCTGGAACTTGCTGCTTTATTGACATAAGTCTGATATTTGAATTTTGAAAAACACTAAATACTGTAACCAGTCCTAATTTTGAGTACTAATTGCATTTATTCATTTACCAAACAAACATTTCCTGTGGACTGTCTGCCAAGTTCAGTGCTAGACGCTGGGGCTACTGCATCACCTCAGGGACCCAGGAGCCCAGTCCTTGTTCACACATTTCAGAGATAATACCCAAGGAGTGCACAGGCTAACTAGTCCCCTTCTCTTCTGTGAACAAGTGAAACTGAAAGTTGGGGTGAACAAGAGTCAAGACAAGAGGGGCCTCTCCAAGGAGGACATACCTGGGCAGAACCTGGAGACTTAGAAGGAAGCTGTCTTTAGGAGCATGGGTGCACAAGCCTGAGTGCGTTTGGGAGGTTCACATTGTTTTATGTTAGTCCTGTACAAGTTTAGGTCCATCAGGGTGCCTGTGATGAACCCAAAAGTCAGCTGTGGTGGGAATGGCATTCTAGGTGATCCCCAAAAGAAGTTTCTCAGAGTTCTCATCTTAGAACAGCATGCTAAAGGACCCAGCCAGGGCTGCCTGGTAGACAGTGGATAGGCAAGGAGTGTGGGGGCCAACACATCCTATAAGCCCGTGCAGACCCCTGGGGGCTGAAGAGATCAGCGGTGCCTTGCTGTGAAGTGCCAGTGGTTTAATCTGAGCACTGGGGAATGAGCATGTGGCGAGCCTTTTAAAATAGAAGAGAAAGTTCCTTGAAAGGTCCTGAAGAATAAGCACTCTCCATTTTCCTGCTGTCTTCCAATTTAAACTGTTCTTACATTTGTGCTTATTATCACTCACAGTAAGGGAGTGTTAAATATTGTTTGCAGTAATTTTTTCATCTAAATTATATAATACAAATTTGATAGCAAATCTCTAAGCTTTCAACTCATCACCTGGAATCAATAGAATTTTGCATTTCATATACCATAGGTCATGTGTGCATGTATATTTTGTTCTTAGTAAAAAAAAAAAACTGTACAAAAACTTCTCATCTGTATATATTTTCTTGTTCATGTATGTGTATTTTAGCACCCCTCTCTTTGTTAGTTTGTTGTTAAGCAAGGAATAAGTGATAGTAAGGGAAACCTGGGTCACCTGTAATCTCTTTCCTGCTGTGGCAGTTTGCAGAGCAACTGATTGGCTGTTTCAAGGGGGTAGCACAACTCAGAGAGGGTATGATAGGGCCCTGTGGTTGTCCATGGCTCTGTGGCCATTCACTGCTGCTTTCTTTCTGCATTCAGTGCAAGTTAGGCTTTGGTAGAAGAGAAGAGTGTAACCTCTCGGCTTTTATGAAATCTTGGTCGGTCACTGAGGACACAGTTCTCCTGGCCAGCTGTTCTGGCCATGTGGCCCTGAAAGCCCTGCCTGTAACCCATCCTGAAATCCCCAGAACATGTTGAGGAACTTTGGCTCCAAATGTCAGGCATTGATAGATGTTGTTTGGTTTTTTGGGTTTTTTCCCCCCAAAGCCTGGCAGTATATCCCTTGACAAAGCTGTATTGGTATGAACCCAGGCTTGTTAAGGAAGGAAGCAGCCTGGGTGTGCTGCCCTAGAAGAAAACTTCACTTCAAGACCAAATATCAGAGAAAAAAATTACTGCTCCCTGCTTCCTTGAGATACAGGTCACTGAGCTGAACAATAACAAAAAATTTCCTTGTCATCCAGACCTTTTTATATAACCACCCTACGTCCCTGTTTTGCTTCTACTATTTAGATTACAATTGTGAAATAGAACATTGACAAGCTACTCTGTTCTTATCGGTGTCCCACACTTTCTAGGCCATTCTATGAACAACAGTCATGTTGTTCATACCTTCGTAAATCCTTTACCTGGGGCCACTTGGTTTTTTTTGTGTAGTGACTGTATGCTGGCCCATGTTGAGCTGATGACACCCGAAGCAGACAGCCAGTGAAATTACTTAGTTATCTCTGCCTCTCCAGTCCTTCCCCAGGTGGCCGATGTTTCACTTCCTTAGAATAAACTTGATTAGGATCCAGTTTCATGTAAATTTTAACTAAAAGTAAAAATGTGAACAGTTAAGTATCAATCTGACTCTGTAATGTTTTTTTTTTTTTAATTCCCTTCTGATTAACTGGGGATTGGAAGTACTGCCAAAAAAAAAAATTGTCTTTGGGGGGCTTTTTGTTTTGTTTTGTTTTTTAGCAGTAGATCTAGCTTTGGGTCAAAAGAGTTCTTGTGTACAGTTCTCTTGGCTAATGATCAAACAGTTGGAACTGTGTGGCAGAGGCACATAGAAGACTGAAAAATATCATTGTCTCCCATAACTTAAAAAACAAAAAATGTGCCCACAGTAGGACTGTATATGGAAAGCGCCCTCTAATGGCTCAGCCCAGCCCTCCTGTGCCTTCCTGTAACCTCCACAGTGAGCTGAATCAGATCTGTCAAGCATGCTTCCGTCCCGTGGCCACTGCACGGCTGAATAGTGAGAGCCAACACACCTACCATCTGCCTCTTCCATCGCTCGCAGGGCCTGCTCCTCTGCCTAGAGCACAGTAAATGGGAAGCTTGCCACATGTTATGTTTACAGTTCCCAAGCCAGCTAAACATTCCAAAATGAAACTGTGGGCTGCTGATAGAAGTTCCTATAAGCATTTGAGCCAAGGGCTTTCATTCTCCTCCTCAGAGAACTTGTCTCAGGGAAAAGGTTCCCTTGCCATATGCAATGTGCCCATTAGGAGGAGTTCACCCCAAATCAAGCAGATGGTGGCTTTCTAGAATAAATGTCCACTTCAGTAGAACAATAGTCTCCGTTTCATTTGCTATCTCTACTCTGGAACTATCCATATTTGATGGAGAGAGTCAGTGTGCCTAAGAAAAAGTAGTTTTATGCCTTGTTCTGTCACAAGTGAAATTAGCTTTCATTGTTAGCTAACAGGTACATGAACATATGGTAATACTAGAGCCTCTCTTAGATATGTGAGCTTAATAGCATTCCTAGATTCTGCTCCTAATGTACACAGCTTCAAAAATGACCCTTCCCTTTAAAGTTCTAACAACCCAAGTTCTTTCTTCTCCAGTGGGATCCTGAGCTTTTCTTCCAGGACAGACCTTTGATTTCTTCTGCCCATCTCCCCTCACTGTAGGAAGGAAATCAAGCCATACCATGTGTTCTGTTTCACCATGCACAACCAATTATGCATGTGTCAGCATTTGCAGCCTTCCTGCCATGTGCCAGGCACCATCCTAACCACTCAGAATATAAATGTGAATAAGATATTCCAAGGGAGAGAGGACACTGTTTGCTTATGGACTAGGCTATGAAAGCCCATTACATTTGAGAATGACAGATGCTTCCATATGGCAGAGCGTAGGATAGGCACATGCAGAAACAGGCACACAGCAAAGACAGAGGCAGCGAGAGCCTGCACAGAGCTGTGGGAGGAGTTCTGTCTGGGAGAGAACAGGCAGGGCCTGGTCTGTAGCAGTGGCAAGGGGACAAGTTGGAACCTATGCAGGGGTTGGGCTGATCCAATGTATACCCATAGACAAAGTTCTGTGAAACTGTGAAAGAGTAGGTTTTGAAGGAAGAGGTAGCCATAGAGACATAAGAAAAGGGAAGCCCAAGGAGAGAGAGAGAGGAAACATTGCTTTCAGCAAACTGGCCACACAAGATGTATACTAGTAGTTGGCTTCGTCTATCACTGAGGCCAATAGTCTCAGGTCTATGCTGAAGGTGGTGGGTTTGTACTAGAGTTTGTATATAGAAGGAGAAAACTGGGTGTAAGAGGACTGAAAACTGAGTTACCAAAAAGGGAAAAGTTAAGACATATCTCCGAAAAGAAGGAAGACACTTGTGGGTGGGATCGAGTGCTTATGGATGGGAAATTAATGAGAGGGAACTAAACTGAAACAGACTGAATGGCAGGCACAAAGCGGCAGCTGGAAGGCATGGATGATACTTGAGGAATTGGGGTCCTAAACAGTCCTACAACAAAAACTTGTAATGGCTAGCTCTACTGCGTGGTATGGACTCTACAGCACATTCTACTATAGGCAACAAATATGTGCCACATTCTTGACTGGCAGCTAGTCTCATCTTTCAGAAAACAAGAAGCAAAACGCAAAATGCAATACATAGGATTCATTTCTTAACAGTTTGAAAGAATATTGTGACTCTGAGTATTGCAGGAAATAGTGGGTTTGTACTAGAGTATGTATATGGATGAGAGAAAGCAGAAATAGGACTGTCCTCTAGACACGTGCGAAGCGGTGCAAAAACTAAAGTTGAGAGGGCCAAGTGCTACATTTTCCCATGGGTGAATAGAAGACTAAAGAAAGAAAAAAAAACAAGAAGTAAGAAGTGGAAAATTCCTAATAAGTGAGATCTTTAAATTATAAAGTTTAAAGTATGTGGTATGTGGGGGCTCGCACCTATAGTCTCAGCACTCCAAAGGTGGAGGAGGTAGAATGTCATGAGTTTAAGGTTACTTTCGGCTTCACAACAAATCCAAGGCCAGTCTAGGACACATGAGACCTGTCTCTAAACAAACAAATAAATAGGTAGATAAAATTTAAATTATTTCCCTGAAGAAGAAAACGGAAAAGCATGAAAGAGCAGCCAAAGTACTTGCCCAGGAAGTTGGTTTCTGATAAATTTGTGTTTAAAATCTACACATTAAGATTAAAGGAGGAGACCCAAGTGCTATAAAGATCAGCACTCTAATAATGTCCCCAGAGTCCCCAGCTTCTGGAGCTGTCATGGCACAGAGAGTACAATAAAAAGGATGATGATTGGCCCCTCCAAGTAAAGTCCTTATTCAGAGCCACTCATTTCTGCCCTTACAGAGAGCAAATATGCATCAGAGCTCACAGCCAGAAGAGAAGCTTCTGTGTACAGGTGCTCACGCTCACACACACACACACACACTAGTAATCGTGCTGAATAAAAGATACAATAAAAACTATAAACAAGAAAGAAATTCCCCTCATTTGCGAATAGGATTAAAGGCTGAGTTTTGATATGATGCTTAGATCCCATATAAATCTAATCTGTAAAGCTAAATCATTAAATGACCCTGAAACTTCAGAAAAGAGCATTTTCTCAAAGAGTAAGAGTGTCACAAACACATTTCCCCCCAGAGGTTAGAAGCTTACAAATACAAATCTTAACTTTAACAAGACATCTTGATCACCTAGAAGATATGAATGAGCATTCTAGGACCCTGAGAGATGGATGACTTCCCTGTGGCCAGAACTCCAGTCTTTAATCCTGAAACTGCACTGCACTGGTTTCCTTACATCTTCCACTCGTCTTCCACTTAACTGTTTTACTAATGACTTAGCAGAGTTCTAGAACTATCTATCATTCGTGAATCAGGGTTGTCTCAGCAGATGTTACCTTGCGCCCAAACATCAAGACTGGAAAGGGGTGGCATGGACCTAAGTTGGGTGACCAACTGTGTCAGGGCAGGATGGGGGTAATGTAGTGGCTTGTAATGTGGAGGTAATGTGCTCCTCTGGGGGCCACATTGAAAGAAGGGCCTCTCATCCCAGAGCCAATCTAGATAAAGTATGATCATTCTGCAGCCTTAGGCATCTGGAAGTTGTTAAAGCCAAGAAGGCGTCATCTGTAGGCCCTGGGAAGTTAGGGATTGGTCTGCAAAACTGAGACTGGTGGGTAGAGGCAGCCACTGAGCAGCTTCAGTGCAGTGTCAGGCAAACAGTCAGAGCCCAGAACTGGCAAACCAGCTGCCTGCATTCCGAATCCAGCCTACAGATGAGCTTTGTTTGAACTGCACTTGGCCTCCCTGTGTTACCAAAACACAAAACTGAAGGTTGTCATCACAATGAAAAACGAGACTGCATTTTTTTTTTCCTTAGAAAAAGGTTTTATTTACACTGTAGTGATTCATCAGCTTCTCACAGGCAGAGTTCAGGGAGTAGGGCCATAAGCGACAGTTTAACAGTATACAGGCATTGAACCTGTTTATTGAAGTATACCCGTAATTCACTGAGTTACACTGAAGGCAACTCTGAAGGGGCATCCACAAGTCTTTATTCTGATGAGAATAGCTGGTTGTATTAGAGTCTGGCCAGGAGTTTTGGGTTATGTTTTTAGCCAGCTCACTGGTGCATGGAAAGAGTATATAAAGCCAACATCTCTAAGATCTTCAAGCTTATTGCTACAGTTTATGAAGTCATAGAAGTGGGAGCTATGAGGTCAAAATGGCCAGAATGCAACTGCACTATTACACTAAATAAAACCAAGCCAATAGTCTTGTGGATCCCTGAATATTTCTCATTCCACACTTCATCTTAGCCAAAAGGCCGAGAAGCGATATATTTCTCATTCCAAAGGCCAGAAACACTGAAAAGGAACCCTTATGCTGAGAGGTAATTATCAGAGTAATTGTATATCTTTGTTCCTGTATCAAGTATTAGGGCTCATGTCCACAATCACTTCTTGCAATAAGCTTACACAGTAACTCTTTACAGACTGCTTGTTGAAGATGCTGAGCTCTGGAATTCAAGGGTGTGGGTGGGCTTCAGGCCATCCAGGACTGAGCCAACACTGTGAAGAGACAATCCAGATACCTCTAAGTCTTATCTTGGTTCTGGGCACGTTTCAGTTCGGCTCCAAGTCCACTTTGCTCCAACTCAGCGATGACAGACATATATTTGAACTCATTTGGTCTGAAGTTAAAGGTCTCTACTAGCCCATAGATCTCCTTCCGATCGGTGGCGTAGAAGAGCTGAACCTGATTGGCGATGCACTGTGCCTCCACAACATTCAGAAATGTGGAGTCCATTTCTGCTGTCATCAGCACTATGCCCTTTTCTTCCTTAAGTTCAGGATAGTGATATAAAATCAGCTGGCTGGCTGCTGCATCCCCTCGGGTCTGAATATTTATAAGTGCAGTGAAGTGGAGCTCTGTACCTGTCCATTGTCCTACAAAGAACTCATAACCATCCCTTCTTGGTAGTGCACAAAGAAATGTTGGGCAGGACTGAGCCCTGTTCCAGATCAAATCAAACTTCTCTTTAGGAATAACTGCGTAGACTGTGTCTTTTGCTGAAAAATACTGCTGCCAAATCTGTTTTATTTCCTCCGCAGTTTTGTCTTTCACCATCTCAACGTTGAAGACTGAACTGAGAGTCTTGTCCTTAGTGAATCCTTTGCTCACAGGCTGTTTCCCCAAGGCATCTGTCTTCTGCTCCATACACTTGATAAAATCACTTTGTTTGGAGTGCCCCACTGGCTGCTTTCGGAACTCACTGCGCTTCTCCAGGCGGGACTCAAAGGCCGCTGGGTCAGACCTGCGCAGCTGCTGGATCTTGTCCCGGTAGCGGTCGTAGAAGGGGTTCGCTTCCAGCTCGCTGACCCCACTGCCGTCTGCTCCCTCGGGGGGCAGGCCCGAGCCCCGGCGCACCGGGAACACCGAGACTGCATTTTTTTAATGTAGTTTTTTTTTTTTTAAGAGTATTTTATGTGAGTGGTTCTCAAGCTTTGGTCATGACTTCTTCAAAGGATGAAACAACCCTTTCACAGGGGTCACCTAAAACCATTGGGAAACACGGATATTTTCATAGCAGTTGCAAAATTATAGTTATGAAGCATCAGCAAAAATAATGTCACCATAACATGAGGAACTGTATTTAAAGGGTCTCAGCATTAGGAAGGTCTAGAACCACTGTTTTGTGTGTATGGGTGTTTTCTGTACGTATGTTATGTGTACCAGGAGCCTGCAGAGGTCAGAAGAAAGCATGGAGTTAGGTCTGTAGTTAGTCCTCATGTTAGTACTGGGAACCAAACCTAGGTCCTCGGTAAAGCAGTGTGTACTTTTAACCATTGAACTGTCTTCCCAGTTAAAGATTATTTATGTGTGTGTGCATGTGTCTATGTGAGTATATATGCATATATGTGAGTAACTCTACTCTCTTAGAGGCATTGCATCCCTCAGAACTGGGGTTCTAGGCATTGTGGGATGCCTGGCTTGTATCAAGTGCTAAGATATGAACTCTCCTCATGAATGTGCAGCAAGCACTCTTACTGCTGAACCATCCCCTTCAGAATGTAGATTTAAAAAACAAAACAAAAACAAAAACCTTTCTCCTAAAAAATAAGAAAATCTGAGCCTATTAGATCTCCCTCCCCTTGAGCTGGAATACCCAATCTCTTCACAGGGCACCTGTCCTTGTAGCTACCATAGTCCCCACCTCATGAGACCCAGTACCCTCACCACCATCATGGTTCTTCACGGTGAGTTTTGGCCCCAACAGTAAAGCAGGACCCTGTTCGGCTAGAAGCCCAGTTAGTGGTAGCAGCAGCTTGATCCCTATAAGTAAGGGCTTCCAAGCCTCAAGTATGATAGACCTGAAGATCCCAGCTGGGAGTTACATGACAGGAGTGTTTACTTTGTACCTAGTCAAAGGGCAGGAGGTGTCTCCTTCAATGGCTTACGTAGAATCCCTGTCATATGATAACAGTCTGCTTCTTAGGGTTGAAGCTTCCCAAAAAGGAACCCTGTAGGAAGCAGGGGAAGTTTTCATGAAGACAGAGTAACCATTTTGCTATTTTTGGTGTGCAGTGACAGTTAAAAAGACCTAATCTCAAGAACATTAAACATTCTAGTAGTCTGTAAGAAACCAGGCTGGTGCTGTGCCTTAGGAAACAGCCACAAGAGCCAAAGAGTGGCTTCCTCTCTTGGCCACTGTCTCAACTGGTTCACCCTGGCTCACTGCAGGGTGTCATGGGCAGGGGTGTTGCTTCCCACTCTGCTGGCCTCAGGGTCACTTTGCTGCGCCCCATCCCACATGCTCCTTGTGGGTCTCTGCTGTGGTGTAGATTCTCATCCTCCCTCATCATCTGACCAGCACAGTCTTTTGTTCCCTTGACTCATGAGTCAAGATCCGGTCACCTCTGCCTTGGGTATGGAGCTGTACTGTGAAATTCCCAGGGCGAGCCTTGTTTTCTTTTCCTTACTTACACTCTCCCTGTTACATCCTGCTACATTATGCTATGTGTGTAAAGGTGGTGGGGCTGAGGGCAGGGCAGTGAAGGAAACAAGACATTCATTTGGTAAACTCATTTTGGGAAACAGTATCAAAAGATTAAAAAAACCAAATGCTTTATAACACTACATTTTTTTACAGAGTTAGGAGCATCCATTGTCTCCAGTGAAAAGTGGGTCCACATACAGCCTATGTGTACATCTACACATGTGTGTACCTTGTAAGCCCTGCGTTTCCATTCCAGCTCTGTCCTAAACACTGCACCTGCAATGCCTGGTGCCTGGTAGGAGGGGCTGGCCACAGAATCACATTTAAAAAAACAGCATAATCAGGCTTTTGAAAAGTTGGAAAACTTCTTGAAAAACTAGATGTTATATGAAATTTTCTTTTATTGGATGATTATGTTAATACATGCTTCCTTTTATTGTGTTCAAAACAATTTTATAGCTGGGGTTTTAGTTAAGTGGTTGTCTTAGTTAGGGTCTGTTGCTGTGATGAAACACCA
Organism: Mus musculus; assembly: GCF_000001635.26. NCBI lineage: Eukaryota > Metazoa > Chordata > Mammalia > Rodentia > Muridae > Mus > Mus musculus. The sequence continues at coordinate 146,303,468 of NC_000068.7, read as the reverse complement.
CTACCAAAATGTAAGTTGGGGAGAAAGGAGTTTATTTGGCTCAGATTTCCATATCCCTGTTCATCACCTAAGGAAGTCAGTACAAGAACTCACACAGGGCAGGAACATGGAGGTAGAAGCTGATGCAGAGGCCATGGAGGGATGCTGCTTACTGGCTTGCCCCTAATGACTTGCTCAGCCTGCTTTCTTACAGAACCCAGCCAAAGGATGGAACCACCTACAATGGGCTGGGCCCTCCTCATCAATCACTAGTTGAGAGAATGGCTTACAGCTGAATCTTATGGATTCATCACAATTGAGATTCCCTCCCTTCAGATAATTCTAGTTTTTGTCAAGTTGACATAGAACAAGCCAACACAGTGGTAGAGCACTTTCTTAACATGTAAAGTCCTAGGTTCAGCCCTTGTACATGATTGTTTGATAGATTTCAGATATCTCCCCTAAAAGTTATTGAGGGGCTTTATGTTTTGAAATTAATAGACTCTTGAGTGATGTGAAAGCAGCATAAAGATCAGTTTTCATAGAGCCATGAGTATTTAGGGAGAAAGATTGAGCTGAAAGATGCTTAAAGTCTGAAAACTTACAAGGAGAGACCGACCTACTGTGACCACTACAGCTTAGACCTTCAGGAAGGAAGGACTGACAGCCCCAGTTAAGGCTTAAAGGAAAATGGCCAGAAAGCACTGCATTTTGTTGTTCCAGATCCTAGGGCCCTATGTGTAGGTTGCTGGGGCGGGTTTTTTTTTTTAAATTATTAATGTGTGTAAATTTTACGCACATAAATAAAAATGCCTGCAATGCCCAAAGAAAGTTCTGAGACCAGTAGGCAGTAGGCTGGTCTAGGCCAAGCATGCAAATACTGACAGCTGAAATCACTTGTTGGAGAGTCTGCACACTCCGGCTCCAGCTGCATTCGTCAGTTGCTTTAAGGGAAGTGTAATCAGCCAGAGAGATGCATTTGCATCTCAATTAGAAAGGAGTTGGGAGGAAGCGCTAGGGTCTGTTGCAGGAAGGTTGTGGAAGAAATCTCACTGAGCACAAAAGCCTCCCGGCCTTGTCCTCCAGCTGAGTGGAAGACAATGTCCGAGGTTTCGTTTCCATAGGGACCAGAAACCTGCTGGGCCCCAGAAGAATCTCGGGTTTGCACCGTAATCATTTGGTCATGATGACATAAATTCCACTGTTGTTCCTAAATACATTTTGCTATTAAAAAGCTGTTAGAATAGTGGAAATGGTTGTCATACCAAAGGCATGCTAGAGGGTGTTTGCTGACCCTGCTTACTTTCCTCATATGCTGTGAGCATATCTAGGCTTTTGGCATTTATTGATGTCTAAATATTCAAAGAGCAAAAGGTCATTCCATAAATGACAGAGTCTCAGCATTTACAGTTAGGGGGAATGACATTGCTTCACAGAGAGCCATCATTTCTAATTCTTCCACACTTTTCAGCAGTAGAACAGCATGAACTTTAACACAGGGAATAATAATCTGACCACTGCTCATGAAAATGGTCGTCATCTAGCTTTAGATAACTCCAGCAAACCTACAAGAGGGAAGCCCCACCCTGATGGTTGAAAGCACAAAGTACTATAATTAAGTGTTTTCATGGAATATTATTTAACCGGTTACTTCAGTGACTGGGGTCTATACCAGACAGACAGACCTTTTGTTTCCAGAGTTCTTTCCTTTCCCAAAAGTCTGCGCTGGAGCCTGCAGAGAGCAGAGGCTGTCAAAACCCTGTGTGCCAAGTGACCCACCATAAGCAGGAAGGTCTCACCCTGAACAAGACTTGTATTTCTGTTTTATTTCGTGCTTTCTTGAGTAGTTCGTGGGCTCCAACTTCAGAGCGACAAAGAAAAGGTTTAAAAATAGGAGGAAAAAAAGGAAGAAAGAAATCTGACTTATTCAGACTGAATTTTCTTTATTTAAAAGACAAGGTTTGAAGTTCATCTTTTTACTCTGGAAGACAGAGGGAACCATTTTCCTAACGATAGTCTCTTCCAGTGACCACGGACTGAAACAACACATCTCAGGGAAGCATCAGAATCTTAATCCAACATTAATCAAATTTCAGTTTACTAATTATCTATCCCATTTTGAAAAGTCCGGCATCAACAGAAAACATTGTAGACTCTGGGATTATAAGCAGTATTTTGAAAGTGAGACTTTCTGTTATTCAAATCTCTAAAAAGGATAATACATGCCTTATTATAATAAGAGATTGTGCAAAGCCAAAGGAGGACAAAGCAGCAGGTCCAACTGGTGATCCCTTCTGTGCGTCTGCAGTGGGCTCCCAGCAGGTCTCCTGCCACAGCCATTTGCAACATGCTCAAGGAAATTTTTTAATCAAAACCGAATACTTTTTTTTTTTTGATAATCTGAGTAAATACAATCCAAATGCCATCATGTGAGCCTTGAAGGGGCCTCTTTTTTTTTTAGTTTTCTCTAGTACTGAGAAACTCAGAGCTCTGAAACATCTTGTTTTTCAGGTATGGTTCTGTGGTTCTATATATTGAAAGCTTTTTGCTACAGACCATTGGGACCTAGTGGAGAAGGCTGGTCAGTAGGAGGATCAGTGCTGGCCTTGCTCCCTCATCTTCCTACATCCAGTGAGCCCACATGCACTACCATCTGTGTATTGTGTTTGCTCATGCCTTAGACACAGCCAGCTTAAGGAAGGGGCAGCTGCTTTAGTTTTGAGCAGAGTAGCATGCTGCCTAAATGCCCCAATATTTTAGCATAGACCACTCTCTAGTTATGCCTTGTAATTCCTGACAAGACCACATCTGATAGTCTGTGTGTCCAGACAGTCTTTTACTTATTGTTTCACCATAGCCACAAAAACAAATGGGACCACATTCAGTGGCTTACAGTTTTTTATCTTCAGCTTATTTCTTCAGTGTTTCATTTCAGGCTCCTATCTCCTGTTTGGTCCAAGGATATAAAAGAGTACAGAACGGGTATCCCTTTGCCACGTTCACGCCTTTAAACCTCCAGTACAAAGCTTTGGTCTTTCATCCACCCATGATCAATGAAGGGGCTGCCTCCTAAAAAACTCAGTCTGCTTGTCAGGGAACAAGCCAGCCCTTAAGATGCCAAGTCCCTGTGGTTCCCCTTCATTTGCCTATGAAGTGGGATGTAAGTCTATCAGGGCATCCAGGCCTTGAGGCAGATGTATGCCTGGAAGTGCAAAGTCTCATACCTCCACAAAGGGTAGGGCAGGCAGGCTGGCTGGGGGGATTCTGAATTTATAAGCAGAGTTCCAGAATTCCCCCAGGGCCCACTTTTCAAAGGCAAATTAGTACGTTTGCAACTTGATCCCTGGGCAACTTTTGACAGTTGTTCTAAGAATAATAAAACAGATGGACAGAATAGATTTTGGGGTTTCCATCCAAACTGCCATCCTCTGTGGACTTTAAAGAAGGCGGAGAGCCGATGGGGGAGCTGCTACCACTCTCCATTGTGCTGAGCCTCTCACACCCAAGACTCATAACTCTCTCCCCAAAGAAGATGGAAACTGTCATCACATTATATTCTCCTGCTGAGTGTTCAGCTTGGCTATGAGAAAACAAATAGGATATGTGGAGTTTTATTCTTTTTAACACATTTAAAATTAAATTAATTGAAGTCAGGAAAAATAAATGTATACTCCCAAGACACTGAGGTTACTATGGCTATCAGAGGAAAAGTAAAATTTGTTTTAAATTGAAGTAGCATGTTTATAAAATCTTGTACATCTTTAAAGAGCTTTCAACTATTATGTGCTTGTTAATTTTGAAAATAGAATTTATGCCCAGCAGGATAAACATATATGGTGACATTTACATACATTAAAAAAAAAACACAGGTGTATCAGGAGAGACTTTAAATTACCTGAGTTGTGCTCTAGACTTGTCAGAGACATGGTTTGTGCTTGACTTTGGATGAGAGAAGTATTTCCTACCACCCTCTTTCCTGCGGATTGTCCACCATTAGGACTTCACTTACCTACATTGGAGGTGAGTTTCTGTACTCTTAGCCACTCCCTCCTTTCTGGAATCCTATGCCCTGCAGTCACTGCTTGGGTCAGAAAGGTCATAGAAGGTCATCTAGGTCTTAGAGCTCCAGGGCCATCCTAGGGGTGAGAGAGAGAGAGACAGAGACAGAGAGACAGAGAGAGAGACAGAGGGGGGTGAGGGGGGTCAGAAAGGCAGAGAGAGCTGAACCGGCAGGTGGAGTAACTATTCAAGTAGATTGTCACCAGCAATGGCACACTAGAATAGTACATTTTCATTTATCTGAAAACAGACACGAAGGAATGTAAAGCCTGCGTCTACAACTCATGTTCTGCAGTATCATCACTAATATCATAGAACTGGATCCGAGTGTTTGGTCAGGTTTGGGGGTTACTTTTGCATTCCTGGGGAAATCCCACATTCCACATGCATGCTATCCATACTCATTCTTACCACTGAGCCCTCCCGCTTTCCTCTTGAGGTCAAGTGCTCATTCTCAGTGACAATTCTAGTAGGAAAGAGTGCAAGGCACTGCCTTTCATCCTCGGCAGGCATCTCCTACAAATAAATGCTGGGCACATTTCAAAGTGTCTTTGTTATAGTAGCCACATTTTTCAGGCATGTATGAGAACTGGCCTTAGAAATTGGGTTTCAGTTTTAGACTGGTAACTAGTTCTTTGGTTTTGAACAAGTAATTTACCTCTACCCATTTCCTTATTTGTAAAGTGAGGAAAATAATTCCCCAGACAGATTATTGCTAATTGTTACGGAATGAAGTGTATGCAAAAAGCTTATCCTTAAAATGTAACTGAGGTGTAGTTTCTTCCCACTCATACGGCATGGCCCCAGCCCAGTCTTGTCATGTGTCAGCCTCCTCCTAGTTTCACTACTTCTGTTATCCTTGAAGATCTTTCGAGAAAGCAGAAACTTTTCCTTCAGGCAGAAATCAAAACATCTAGCTCAAAACCCTCCATAGTATAGAAAAATCCAGAATCTTTCTAATAGTCCACAAACATGGCAGCCTTGAGAACTACATTCTCTGCCTAGAACTCTTGTCTGCCCCATCCCTCCACCTAGAATCTTCTTAGCTCCTTCTGTTTCCTTAGTCTCTGTTTTTTAAACAGAGACTATTTATTACAAAGTGTTGTAAATACTAAGCTCTGTTCCTTGAGCAGTATTACCTCATATTTTTTCTTAGTTCCTGCCATTTAATTGTTGCATCTTTCTCCTATGAGTACATCAACTGCAGAGGACAAACTTACCTGTCACCATTTGTGACTGTCCTCACCCTAGAGGAAGGAAAAGGCTTGATAAAGTGTGCACATCATATAAACATCATATAAGGGCATGAACAAGTGAGCAGACATATGCTGGGCTTCAGGGGACATCTGGCTTCTAGCTCATTCTCTTTAATCAGAAGTAGTTGTACCCTACTGGCTTCCAAAACACCTTTGTTCCCAGGTCCCGCCACGCATGCCGTGGGAGCTTTGGGAGTTTGCTTCTATCTTTCTCCTCCAGCACGTGTCTGTGGCCCTGGCGTTACTATAGGTTGAGGAGATGAGTGGCCTTGCTCTTGTGGGGCCTTCTTCACCACTAGGGCTTATTCTAGGGTGTAGGAAAGGCCTTAGTCAGCATCCAGTGGTTCTTCTGGGTCTTTCAAACACAAACTACAAACCAGAATGAGAGGATGGAGGGAGTTCCACTAGGGAAGAGTGACTCCGCCTAAGTGTGTCTCTCATTAATATTTTCATCAGTTTATTTTGCAAGTCTCATTAGGCTAGACATTTCACAAGGTTTTGTTGACTTTGTTTTCCAAAAATATATTCAGACACTAATCATAATTGCTTACTTAAGTACATCTAGCCTGGAGGAGTTTTGGTGAGCTTGCATTGGGAGAACAGCATATCATTGTGGACATAAAGTTGCACCTCTTGTTTTTGTTCAGAGGAAGAAAAGGAAATTAGACTGTAAGCACCCCCCCCCCCCCCAGTAAGCTGGGTGCTGCCCTGGACCCACTGACTGCCTCCGAAGTCTGTCTGGATTCATATTAGGAAGTATGCTCAGTAATATGGATTTTGAAAGGATGTGAAGTATTTTATAGCATAAAATTGTCCTGCTTTTACTAAGATATAAATAGTATCTTAATGCAATGGGATTAAATAGACTTGTTATTTTTTAACCTTTTGTTTAATAGTTCTGTGAAACAGAAAGTTCCTCCAAGCTTGACTGATTTTGACTTTGTTTGTTGATAGTAAAAAAAAAAAAAAACTTTGTAAAGAGACATCTATGGGCTGGGGAATATTAGAATATTAGCCTTAGCTCATAAGCCCCAACAACTCATGTTCAGTGTTCATTCCTGCCATCTGTTCTATAGAGATCCCTGAGAACATTTGACTAGAGGTTTCCATCTTCTTTAATGCTATACAAGCTTCATTCGTGTGTGTGTGTGTGTGTGTGTATGTGTGTGTGTGTGGTGTGTGTGTGTGGTGTGTGTGTGTGTGTGTGGTGTGTGTGTGTGTGTGGTGTGTGTGTGTGTGTGTGGTGTGTGTGTGTGTGTGTGTGGTGTGTGTGTGTATGTGTATGTGTGTGTGTGGTGTGTGTGTGTGTGTGTGTGTGTGTGTGTGTGTGTGGTGTGTGTGTGTGTGTGGTGTGTGTGTGTGTGTGTGTGTGTGTGTGTGTGTGTGTGTGTGTGTGTGTGGTGTGTGTTTCTGAGGTTTAAACCTGGAACCTTAAGCATGCTGGTTTCCCAACCCTACACTGATACGTTTTAGCATATTCAAAGTGTACTAAACTCTATTTGAGGAGGTTAGAACTAGCCTACAAAATTCTGTTCATGGTTTGTTTGGATATTGCAGAGATTAGAGCTTTGTGAAAACACAAGTTAATTCCCATATCAAAGGCTGTGGTTTCCCATGTTCCATTTCAGGTCTTCTCTTCGCATGTTGTATTTGTACACAGCTACCCTCAAGAAGTTAAAATGTCCTTTCCTTTATAATGCAATAGCAATTTTTCATCTTAAGGTCAACTAAAGGATTATTGCCAGCCAGAGCCACCTCACTTCATTTCCTGCCTCTTCAGCACAGCAGCCCAGACAAATCCACAGACATTGCCCTGTGCATACTGCCAAGATTAGCCAGAGCCCTACAGGGAAGCCCTTTGCCTAGATAGCTCCTCTTCCTAACCCCCCCACCCCACAGTGTCCACAGAACTCTTTCCCTGCCACTCTGAGATCTCCCCCTCCTTCCCATATAAAGCTTGCTCACACCTACGCACATCTGTGCATCTCTAGTACTGCTTGTGACCTTCCTGTGTGCTCTTTACTAATCATCTAATTTACTGTAAAATTCACTTATTATTTTTACCTGTGTTGTCCCCACTGTAGGAAAACAGAGATTCTTATCTGACTTTTTCTTTGACTGATATCTTTAAAGATAATAGTAAATATAGTTTGCAAATTGATAAAAACAAGGGCATCTCAGGATACAGATAATGCATTGTGTCTTCCAGGACAGTCCCAACCCTGGGTGCAGTCTCAGCACCTGCCACAGGATAAATATTTGTTCAGGAAATGCTTGTTAGATGAGTAAATGAAGTCAGCCCTCTGCCATAGCAGAAAAGGCCACCAACTCCACAACATTTCCTGTTCTAAAAAAGGAAATGAAAAATTGGTAATCCATCTTTCTGTTTGATGACTCTTACAAGAACTTTACTGTGAGATAAAGTGCAGATCTCATGACAGAAAAGACTACCATGGTCTGTCAGGCACATCTTGCCTTGGGCCAGTGGATTGTAATGATGCTGTTTATGAGATGATGAAATTCAGAACCTGAGTAAGAGACCCAGTGTGTGTGCAGAAAGTGAGCGAGGGTCTGCTCTCAGCATCTCCCAGTGTGTGTGCAGAAAGTGAACGAGGGTCTGCTCTCAGCATCTCCCAGTGTGTGTGCAGAAAGTGAACGAGGGTCTGCTCTCAGCATCTCCCAAGCCTGTCCTGGCACAGGCTCAGGGATGACTGAGCAAGAAACAGCCAGTGAGGCCATGCATTAAAATCTCAGTCAAGTTTAATTTACTTCCTCCTTTTAGATAAAAAGTAAGCCTGAGTAGAATCATCTTTCCTCAGAAGAGCCCAAGGATTTCCTAGATAGTCTAAAGACTCTGGCAGAGGTATTTCAAGGAGAACTGAAGGAGGATGACTTACAGAGTTCAGTGGGTATCCCAGGCTCAGCTTTGGGTCCTGCCAGGTCTGTCATGGCTGATAACCTTTGTAGTGGGAACAGCTAGGAACTGTCCAAGGGTCTCTTGCCTCCGGCCCCTCCCTGTAGCTAGCTTGGGTCTTCTAACCTCAGTCTAACTTCTGCCTGGCTATTGGGGGCTTCAAGAGACTCAGACGGAAGACACAAGGTTTTGCAGTCTCACATTGGACAACTCAGAATTACTGGCTACTGCTGAGGTGAGGGGAAATGGCATCCAGAATAGCAGCACTTCGTATTCTTAGTTGGATGGAAAGAAAAATGCAAACACCTTAAGGAATTCTGAGGGCAAAGTATTCTAGTACCATTTGTTTAATTGTACACAAGATATGTTTACTGCCTAGAAGAAAATCACTTACCAAAAGGAGAGAACTGATTTTAAATAATAACCTAAATCCAAAGGATACTCATAAAAGCAATACAGTTCAGTTTGCTTCTACCGCCATAGAAACACACATATAAATAAATGGGCCTTCTGAATTCCGTATAGATTTCTTGCTTTCTCACCTTAAAGTTTTATTACATTTTTATTAATGAATTGATGTGAAGGGGTAGCATATGGGTTATGCCACATATGTGAAGGTCATAGGACGACTTACTTGCAGAAGTCAGTTCTCTCCCAGCATGTGAGTTCTAGGGATCAGATTCAGGTCTCCGGCTTGGCAGCAGGCACCTTTACTCACTGCACCATCTCTCTGACCCCACCTTCCCAGTTTAATCTGTTCCCATCCTATAATCCATTTTGCATAGCTTTCAGGAATCATGAGTTTTGATGTACTTCAGAATTTCATTGTCTTTTTAGGTGAATTTATGTTTTTACACTGGAAGAAGTTTAAAAAAAAAAAAAAGCTACTGGAAGCCATATAGTTTACATTGCTGCAGTTTCCTTAAGGAGAATGAATGGTTTGGAAGGTAGTCTTTAAATTTTGGCCTTTAAGTTAGATGAGTGATCTTCTTCTATAGGAAAAAGGTTTCTGTCTTGAGTAATGAGAGCCAGACTTGTAGCTTTGGGTGACTCTTGGTCATTGGAAGGATGTTTGAAATGCATCTACATTGCTTCCTTTGCATTTAGGTTGACCTCTGGCAACAGTCTTTCAGCACTGCTGTGGATGGCTATAGAATGCCCAAAGCATATAGAAAAAACAAAAGCATTTTTTAAAAGCTGGATGTTTCAAATGGCAACTTGGCTTCTCTGAGAGGTCTGTGACCCACTGACAGGAGAGGGGGCAGCAATGTTTGGCCCACACAGCATCTTTGTCATGTCCCCATGCGTATTACAGTAACCCTCGTAGGTGCTGCAAAGGAGTGCTGATTTTCATTTGGAAGTGCAGCCCTCCACCAGAGCAGATCAATACTTGAGCTGTTTGTCTCTGCTGCTTACTTTCCTTTCGCACAGCGAGAGTCTTCTGCAGGGAGCGATCGATGGCTCTAATCTTCAGCAGCCTGCAGCCAGTCATGTGAGGCAGAGCACTTAGGTGGCATTACACGGACTGTGGAAGTGGCAGCTCCATGGCAGAGATTCATAGCACCCTCACTAGGGACACATTCCATCTGTGACGGGTGGTTCTGCTCAACCCTGCCGTGGAACACCGTTCCTCTGGAACTTAATACGAGGAAGAAGGACTCTGTCTGGATTCTGTGCATGTTTGTTCAAGCATACATGTGTGAACCAGACAGACAAATGTGCCAACATTCTCTCTATGACTCTACTAACTGTCACTGTGTCCTGGGCAGTGGAATCTACTCTTGAGCCTTGGGCTAGAAATAATTCCATTCTGACTAATTTTTAAACACTAAAGGTGTTTGTTTGTGTGTGTGTGTGTGTGTGTGTGTGTGTGTGTGTGTGTGTGTGTGTGTGTGTGTGTGCGTGCGCGCGCGCGCGTGCGCTTTTGATTTGGTTTCTGTTGTTTTTTGTTTTTAGTGGATTTTTATTTTGTTATTTAATAGGACATTGGTAGTACATGATTGTAAATCTAGCACTTGGGAAGTGGAGGCAGGAAGATCAGTAGTTAATATTACATGAATTTCTGTCTCAAAAAAAAATAAAACCAGGTTGTTTTGTTTTGTTTAATCTTTGAAAGTTCAGTGCCTGAAGAGCTCATTTAATTAATGTGCTTTCCACAAAGCATGTGAAGGCAGTAAGCATTAGTTGTCACATCTGTCTTTGGATGGCTTGTGGCCACTGTAAGAGTCTGGGGGATGAAGATCTGGCTCTCCCTAGACTACTGGGATGCCTCAGGAACCTCTACCTGGGAATGAGCTGTGGAATAGCCCAGGTATCCTCTGACAGTGTACTTTAGTTCCTTTCTAGCCTTTCTGTTTTCTTCTAGTGGTCCCAGCATTGTCCGTGGGATTCAGGCTACAATAAAAAGTAAGGGCTAGAGGTAAAGAGGGTAAATATGACAGGCAGCAGTGGCAAGCAGTGCCCCAGGCTAACACCTGCTACATGTAAGAGCCTTGCAGAAAAGACTCTGGCTTCCCCTGCTTCTTTTTGTTGTTTTTCTAGAATTGCTATTTGTCCAGGCTGGCCTCAGAACTAGTAATTTAGCTTCCTATGCAGCTGAGGCTACAGGGGTACGCAACCTTACTAGGATTCATTTGCTCTTCCCAACCCAAGGGTAGCTCTTCTAGCATGTCATCTTGATTTCACTCTTGATCATCCCACTGTTATGGCCATTTTCACTCGCCTACACTTGCCAGACATCTGCATCCTTTTGGTTTTTCAAAGTGCAGATATGTCACCTTCTGAGATGCCTCTGTTTGAACTTTCCTGGCCTAAAATCTTCACAGAGACAAGTTTCACCCTCGGAAGCCAGACCCTTCCCTCTTACGTTCAGCTACATTTCTTTAGATGCTTAGGATACTGTGTTGGCCAAAGGATGGTCAGCAGACCCTGGCTTCCCAGTCTCACTCCCAGGTGCTACTTCTCAACAGAAGTCAGAAGCAGGGCTGTGGTTTTTATTTTTATTAGGGTTTTTTTTTTCTTCACATTCAATAAGATATCCATTGGTCTTGGTCTTTGCTGTCTACCAGACCCTGAGGGCAAGCATATGGAAGGCATGGCTCTGGTCCTCAAGGGGTATTGCTGGAAAACAGCCTGTTAGATCAAAGAACAGTACAGTTTGTTAATGGCTACAATAGCAGGTTCAACTCAGAACAGTGTCCCAAGTCTCTGGCCTGGCTGGGAAGAATGAACAGGAGTCACAAGTCCTAAGTGAGGCAAGGACTGTTCAGGGAGCACTTTTCAGCCAAGAGCCTCCCATATACCCAAACCATCACAGATCTTAGCAGTCAGGGAACCCTAGATGCTTCTAGGAGGCCCACCCAACCCATGGGCACTAGCAACCCTGCCTGGAATTGCCAGAGCCCCCACAACTCCCTACACCCTCATCTCCCTCCCTGCACTTAAACCTTTCCCTTAAGAGATATCTGCTGGCTTATGTTATGGGTGAGACACAAAGGAGGCCAGGAGGTCAAGCCTCTTGGTGCTCCGTGCATTGGTCCCCAGGAATAGACATCAATTTACTTAGGTTCACCAACTTCTGCTCTGTCCAGGCACTAAGAATTTCACATATGTATTCAGTCCCTGGGTCCTTCCAGCAACTGATGAAGGAAAGGAACACATATCCTAGGAACACATTATATAAATGTAGGACTGTGTCATCTAGAAATATACATAAGCAGAGCACAGAGAGGTTAGATAACCTGCTGTAGGTCACACAGGTCTGTGAGTGTGGAAGCTGGGACCTGAAGCCAGCAGCAGCTGCTCTGCTGGTACTGCTAACTTACTGCTCACCATTGCCCCTTAAAATGTCCCTGCTACCCAGACAGACCCATGGGCTTCTCCACACAGTTCAGTGCCACTTTTTAAAACATGTTGAAACTGTTGGGGAGATTTATAACTTGTAAGTTACAGCAGCTTTTGATAACTACTAACACCGGTATGTGTTTTAATGAGACTGAAGGCATGAACGAGCAGAGTCTCCTCTCGAGGCTTTGTGAGAACACATAGACATTGGGCTGGCTCCTCTGAAGGCCTGCATTGTCGCCAGGCTCATTAGCATCGTCGCTCCTAGCTAGCCCTTGCTGCTTGCTAGCTTACCAGCTGTTCCTGCTGCTCTGTACAATGTCGGATGTGTTCAGCTCACTGGGTTCCTGTCCTCGCCACCGGGAGGAGACAGCCCTTCCACTGGGGATACCCACGTGGCTGCCTGTCAGCGGTGGCACCGAATAAAGTAATAGGCCTTCGCATGGCATATGGTGTCTGGATTCGTACAAGATGCAAAACTCCTCTGCTTCTAATGCAGGGTGACTCATAGCATTGCTAATTTTTCAAACAAAAGCTGACTTCCACACCCACACTTTTAACCCCTCAGGCTAAAAAGTCTTGGGGGGCTCCAGAAAGATGTTTTTTGAGATGTTGTAGGAAATGTGGTCTGCTTACTAAAAGCTCACTTAGCATTTGGTCAGGATGTTTAAAATTTCTATTAAAAAATGTTTCCTCTCCAATGTGGGGGAGGGGGTTGCAAGCTTTAATTTTGAATTCCTTCCTCATATTGGAAGAATGTAACAGACTGTCAGGCTTCCCCCCACACACACAAAATTAAGCTGGGATAGAACTCAGTGGCGGAGAACACACTGGTGTGTGCAAGGCTCCCAGTCCCCAGTAGCACCCAAAGGGGAGACAGAACGAGAAGAGTATCAGAAGCGTGGCGTGGACGTGCCAGAGCGCTGCCCACATGCTTACTCTTCTTCACTCCATGGGCTCCACTGTCTGCCTGCCAGCACAGTGACCTATTTGTCAGTCACTCCAGGCTGCTCATACCATAGTTTTATAAAATTGTAAGAGAATGTTCAGAATTCTGTGTTTTGGGGCCATTTATGCAAATGTATACATAAATTTAATATAAGGTTTTTGTGTACTAAAAAGAGATTATTCACATTTATAGTTAGCCTTCCTTTTTAGTGATCAAAATATTGGCTGTTTTTTATGTGATCCCTTATTGAACATTTTATTTAAGCATTTTAGAGATGAGAATCTCCAACACTGTTTCTGACTATGTGTTTCTTAGTCACAGTCTGGCACAGGGGTCGTTTGATGTTTGAATCTGGCAAATGGACTGACTCCTTAAAGGAACTTCAGCCTATGAAATAATATAGAATTATTAAAAAATATATAATTTACAAATTATTAAGAAAAGTTTATCTTGTGGGAAAGAAAATAGAGACTGGTATTATCAATAATTATATTTAATTTGTGTTCCATTTTTGAAAGTGGTTTTACTTTTATCTGTAGATCCAAGTTGAAAAGTGTGCTCAGCTTCATGGGAATTGTCATAGGGTTTCAGAAAAATGAAACAAAAACACTGCTTGTTCCTGAGTGTGCCTCCCATCTTAGATCCTGGCACTTGTTTTCCAAAGGCATCCTAATATCCTTGCCCTTTGTCATTGGAAATGAACTGGTGTATTTGATGAGACAAAAATTTCACTAAGCACTTAAGATCCCCATTTTTTACTGTGTGTAAGGATATCTAGTTTTGCTGGAAACGCCTGAGTCGAGAGCTGTAGCTGTTAACTGCCGTGGGCACTTGGATTCATCCTGTTTCCAGTCACTCTTACAAAGTGAGACAAAATTCGACAGAAGAATCACACAAAAGTGGAAACAGCAGCTGGTACTTGGTGCTGACATATGATGGATAAAATGCTATCTAACCAGCCTATGGACCCAGAGTCAGGCTTAGCTCCAAAAGTCACTTGGCATGGATGAATAATGTGCAAAAATGTAGCCTCTTCAAAGACATACAGAAGATGAGGGCCACTGAACCATAATTCACACTCTTAGACAGCCCCACAGAATGTGATAGCCTTACTTTGCAAATGGAGAAACTGAAGGTGTAGCAAGCAGAACTTGGCCTGGGCCCTCATTAGGAGTAGCCTTAGGCTGAACACCCAGGCAGCTTGGCTCTTAGGACCTGATGCTCTTCCTCACCTGTCCCCAGGCGAAACAGAAGGTCATTAAAGGTATAAAGGTTTACAGACTCCTCTTAATTCTAGCATATTAGCTCAGGACTGTTACCCAGACTTTCAACCCTTGGGTCACAATCCCTTTGGGGTTTAAATATCTCTTTCACAGGGGTTCTATATCAGATATTTACATTATGATTCATGACAGTTATGAAGTAGAAACAAAATAATTTTATGTTTGGAGTCACCACAGCATGAGGAGCTGTGGTGAAAGAGTCTTATCATAGCATTAGGAAGGTTGAGAACCACTACTCTAAACTCTAATTGTGTGGAATAAAGATAGGACAGCGGAATGAAGGAAAAGTAGAATGGGGAGCATTCTTGTTTTGAAATTATGTACACAACCCAACCTTTATTTATGTAACTTCCAAATTAAAATTCAGTAGAAACATTAAATGCATATATTCTCCCAGAGGCTAGCCCAAAATAAGCATATTTGTTCCAATGTGACTTGCTGTGCGTGTCTTGGTGAAGAGTCCAAACATGCTTCCATTGTAGTGATGTTCCTGAGTTTTTGCAGACATTTATTTGTCTGTATTGAATTGACTTGTATCCTGCCTCTTTCTAAAACAGATGTAAAGGCCTTGAAGCATAAGCCAGATGTAATGTGAGAGTGAGAGCCAGAGCTGAAGACACTCACGAAAGAGCTTCTTACATCATAACAGGGCACTGGGGCCACTGTAGCAACAAGTAGTGACAGAACAGTGACTCACAATTAACTATTGTGGACTCCCTGAGCTGTACTGTAGGGTGTGTCACTACCATTTGTCCCATTGTTACTCCAAAGTTTTCAGATGCTCCCTGGAATTGTACTGAGTCTTAGCTTGAAAACCTTGAAGGTCATTCTAAAGATTGTATGTAGTATGTTCCAGAAAGCAGCCAATTTCTTGGGGAAATTTTTAGTATCCCAGTAACTTTCCGTTCCTCTTCCATGAGTCTGTAAGATACATTCAGAGTTACTACACAAGCTCATGTGCAGCATAGTCTACGACAAAAAAAGGGAGGGACATAGCAAAATAAGTAAAGATTAGTGATAAAGAAAAAGTATGACTAAAGCTAACCTTGATGCCCTCATCTTCTGGAGAGCTTCCCTTGCGAGTATATTTTGCATGTTCTTCTCTGAAGATAAAGGGAAGCTTGAGGGTGTCTTCAGTTACATACCACATCCATTCATTTCCACAGCTAGGCATTCTTATGTTCTTGTCCAATGTCATCTGTAGACTCCTCTGCTTTTCTAGGCCAGCTTGGTATGGGATTGAATGACCTCAAAGGTATGCATATGAGATGCTTCCACCATTGGTTTCCTTGTTACCGTGTTGCAGGACTTGTTGCCTGCAGTCCAGCTCTTCCCTGGTTTGTTTACTTGGGATCACTATGTAATCATTCATTTTATGGAGTCTCATTAAGGACTGCAAACCTCTGTCCCAATTTAGCTTCGTTGGAGCGTAGGTAGCATCCATCTGCTCCGCCCGCACTGTTTAATTAATGAACCTGGTAATGTGCTCTGTGCCTGAAAAAAAAGCTGTCCTCACAGGGTATTGAATGAGACGCCACATTCCAGGTTTTCATGGGGAAACTCTTGGAAGCCCTCTGTGGTGGGTGCTAATTGAGGACTCAGAACTTGTGTTCAGTCTTCTCTTGAAGACTGACTTAGTTTTCATGTCACTGTATATTCATAAACCCAGGGTCATATCACTGTAAATAAGTGAATTATTGACCAGGCTCATAATCTTTGTCCTTGCTAAAAGTAGAGATTCCCTTTTTGTGAAGCTGCATTTTGTTTCAATTAAGAAAATGTCGACTTATTATTTTGGGATTTCTTTTTTTCTGAAATTAAAGTTACAGAAACAGTGGAATTTCAGAAATGTTACTGGTTTTCAGTATCTCTGCTGTGATCCTGTGTAGAAACTGTGTAGCTAAGATCCTATTCAAAGTAATCAGTGCCCACTGAATTTCCAGTATAGAAAATTGTAAGACTCGTGCAAAATACTCTTTAAATTTCAGTATTTGCTTAGTCTTTAGTGTATTGTAAAACCCATCCTGTGTCCAGAGGTTCATTGATAGAAACTTTGATATATGTACAAATGGGACCCAACTAACCTTGTTCATTTCATTAGACATATGTTATACACCAAGGCTGGGTACTTATTTTTTTTTATTTTTTTTTTCCTCCTCAAAAAACCAATGCATAGGATTCACAAGCCTTTCCTTAAAAACTATCTATCAGATTAAGTTCCAATGTCCCCTATCAAGTGCTTTTATATCCTGGAATTTCTTTCTCCCATGAAACATGTTAGAGTCACGATGATGTTGTATTCAGATCTCTTAATCACATTAGCATGTGTCCCTATAATGAAAGAAAAAGTTCCTGAATACTCATTTTTCTATTGTTTGGTTTTTGGTTTGGGGTTTGGTTTTTCAACACAGTGTTTCTCTGTGGATCTGTGGCTGTCCTGGAAATCACTCTGTTGATCAGGCTGGCCACAAATTCAGATCCACCTACCTCTGCCTCCCAAATGCTAGGATTAAAGGTGTGCACCACCACACCCAGCTCTGAATACTCATTTTTCAAAGAGACTTTTACTTAGCCCCATCAGCATGAAGTGGAACAGCTGTCATCATTAACTCATTTAGTAGCAGAGCTAAAGTCACAGTTACCAATGTTACTGTAAACATAAAAGCAGAGGCTTGGCTGGTAAACATAAAAGCAGAGTTTGGCTGGTAGTATGCTTGCCTACAATGCAAGAAACCCTGGGTTCAATCCCTATCGATGCATCAACCCTACCTACAGGCATGATGGCACACCTCTATCATTGCAGCAGGTGAGGGGGAAGTAGGAGGACCATAAGTTCAAGGTTATTTTCACTTTCATGGTAAACTCAAGCCTAACCTAAGATAAAAGAGACCCTGTCTCAAAACAAAAACAAATGGAGGGAGGAAAGCAGATAAGAATTGTAAGACTAACTAAAGACTGGGGCAGGAGGCAGACACTGTCTTCTTGCATCCTTCTCTGGAGTTTGTAGAACAGACTACAGCCGAGGCAGAAACATACTCTTAGGTCATTGATATGGAGCAGGAATCCCCAGGCTCTATTAATGTAGTCCCCTGTCTAAGTAAAAGACTGTCCCACATATCCCCTCAAAGGTGCTCACAGAGATCATTTCATGATGACAGAGAATTGGAGGACAGTTACAGGATGGACCTTGGTATTTCCTTTCATACTGAAATACATAAAATTGCTAGATGAAGGTCATTTTTCTGATTCTCTGTGGCTGTTTCCAATTATACAAATGGGCAATAACTATGAACACCCACTTCCTGTCCTCCCCAGAGGGCAGTTTGCCTGGGAAACTGTAAGTAGAGGATCCTACAAAGTTCAGGGTACCTTTGTGGGTCACTGCCTGTTGAACAGGGTTTTTCTTTAAAGCTGTTAGCCCTTACCCTGTGTTTCTGTTTATTCTGGGTGTTGTGCCCCCGTGAATATCATTTTTGTCCATAATACAATGTATTGGAAATCCTGCTTCTGAGAGGAGGACTTTGAAATAATTACCCAGTGAAATTCATCTTTACCTGGGACGTTAGTGAATTCTTAAGTCTGCCTTTGGCCCAGACAGCTGCCAACTCTGGTGCTGGGCAGTGGGTAGCCTGCCTTATTTACCAGTTCACAAGAAGAAAGAGAGAGAGAGAGAAGAAAGAAGAAAAAAAGAAAAGAAAAGACATAAACCATATTGGTTTTATTGTAATAAAAATTATAACTGGAGAAAATTATCCATATTTTAAATGTAACTTTTATTAAAATATTAAAATTTAAAATGTAAATTTGAATGAAGCTCTTTGCTCCTGAGAAGGTATTGCATGTCCCCACTCCATCATGGATCCTGGCCCATGTGGAAGTGGCACTGGCTAGTTCAGCCCAATAATTCACTTTATTATCAAAATAGAATCTACAGGGATTATTCACATTAGTCTGAGCATCATCCCTGCAGCAGCTCAGGTTAGATGGTTCTCCCTGGGGTGGAGCCAAGAAATGCCAAGCCATCTCTTTGGGGGGGGGGTGTCAGACCACAGGCTTTCCACAGTGCTCCTGGAACACAGGGCACAGTCTTCTCTCATGGCATTAGGTTCTACTGCTTCTTCCCAACCTCTTGTGTTTTTATTTCAACCGTGTGCGTGTGCATCTGTGTGTGTGTGTGTGTGTGTGTGTGTGTGTGTGTGTGTGTGTGTGTGTGTGAGAGAGAGAGAGAGAGAGAGAGAGAGAGAGAGAGAGAGAGAGAGAGAGAGAGAGAGATACAGTGATGTTTCAGTATATATCTACAATGTATACTGATACTGATCGGTCAGGGTAGTTAGTATTCATCCCCCTTTCACTTCTGTATGTTTCCCTTCCTTTCCTCCTTCTCCACCTTCCCTCTGCTTTCCCCTGTTCCTTTTCCTCTGCCTCTCCACCTTTTCCTTACCCTTTTCCTCCTTCTCTTAGTCCCCTTATCTGCCTTAGTTTCAGAACCTTCTTTGAAAATTTACCTCTTATAAAAAGAAAGAAAATTACCTCTCTTTACTATAAGATGTGCTTTTCAAAAAAAATTATGATTGTCACAATATTCAACTGAATTATAATTTGTCTAGAATTATTTTTTTGAGTTTTCTAAATGTTTTTACTTATTTTTAAGTTAAACCTTCATAATAGGGAAATGGAGGGAGAGAAAAATCTTCATTTTTTGCTACACCACTGTCACTTTTTAACAGTTCCTTCCTATAGCTAGAAACATTAACATCTGCTTAACAGTTCATGGTGCTATTTGCTTTTTATGCAGAACGTGAAGGCAGGGAGTATAAAATGTTACTGACCTGTTAAAGGGAGGGGGGAGGTGCCTCAGCAGGAGAGTGATTTTTGGCATTAAAGAAATGGACTGTAGCCAGGTAATGATGGCACATGATTTTAATTGAAGCACTCAAGAGGCTGAGACAAGCAGATCTCTGCGTTCAAGGCCAGCCTGATCTACAGAGCAAGATTCAGGACAGCCAGGGCTATACACAGAAGCCCTGTCTCAAAAAACGAGAGAGAGAGAGAGAGAGAGAGAGAGAGAGAGAGAGAGAGAGAGAGAGAGAGAGAGGACTCTACTCCCAAATTCAGATCTATAGAGGTTCTTTGAGAGAAATTGTTTAAATTTTGCCAGGTTTTCTTTTAAAGATCATTTATTGTCAACCTAACACAAAATAGAGTCATCTGGAAAGAGAGAACCTCAGTTAAGGAATTGCCTCCATCAGACTGGCCGGTGGCTAATTGACGGAGGAGGGTTCAGCTGCCTGTGAGCAGTGTCATCCCCTGGGCAGGTGGGCCTGGGCTGTACGAGAAAGCTGGCTGAGTATGAAAGATAGAGTATACTAATAGGCAGGATTCCTCAATGATCTCTGCTTCAGTTCTTGCCTTTAGTTTCTGCTTGATGTAGAATGACCAGGAAGTGTAAGCTGAAATAAACCCTTTCCTCTGCAGTTGCTTTTGGTCATGGTGTTTATCACAGCACCAGGAAACAAACTAAGACAGTATTCTTTGTATGCTGCTTCATAGATCTGCTTATCATTAAAAAAAACTTACATAAAATCCTGTTTAAGGGTTAAGCCTATCTTACTTTCTACTGCTGAGTGGAGTGGGGCCCTGCCTTGTGGCCATCAGGTCAGATTTTTATTACCATCACTGACAAGTCTCCACAACAATCTAGCTAGTTGCCTGTTTATTTTGAAACAAGAGTTTGAAGCAGCATCCTTTCCATGTATGATTGGCTAATAAAGCCTATATGCCAAGCAAACCGGGGCAGTCTCCCAAACTTAAGATTCCAGGAGCTGAGCAGACATTGTCCTGTGACCTTCATGCTCAGCACCAACAACTAGCCAATACATTGGTCAGATCATCCACTTATCTGCTGTCCTAATTGTAGCCTTTAAGTGTTACAGGCTCCTGTGTCTTCAGGTACATACTTATTACATACCTGGGTTAGTCAGCACTCAAGATGGAGCTTCTCACCTGAGGGAACCAGGTGATGGGCATAGTGTAGCTAGGTCATGTACCTGCAGATTGCATGCTATATATAATTCTAAGCACTGACATTTTTATAGTAAAATAAGTCCCAGTCTTGAAGTTGCGTTTGCCTTTACCGAACTCTAACATGTCCTGCTGCTTATCTCTGGAGAGTGCCTTCCCAATCTGAGCCCTGTGCAGATAGTGGCATTGTTTTACCAAGCCCAACTGCACAATGGCTCCTTGGGGAAGTCACTACATTGACCAACCCTGACCCTAAGCAGGAATTGGAGGTGCCTAGGTCTCAAAAGAAGAATTTTTTATGGGAGATGGGGGCAAGAAACCATGGTCCCTTTCAGAACTGGGAATGGTTATGTTAGACAGCCCTCCCTCCCTAGGCCTCAGTTTGTGTTGTGCCCTGTACTAAGTGCTTCATATAAGTATCACATGTCACCATCTAGACTTGAGGAAACCACGTCCTACAGAGGGATCTGACTTCCTGAGGTGTGCGCAGGTGCACGCCTTTAATCCCAGCACTTGGGAGGCAGAGGCAGGCGGATTTCTGAGTTCGAGGCCAGCCTGGTCTACAGAGTGAGTTCCAGGACATCCAGGGCTACACAGAGAAACCCTGTCTCGAAAAACCAAAAGAAATAAAATAAAATAAAATAAAATAAAATAAAATAAAATAAAATAGACTTGGAACTTGAGCTGCACAACCATCAAGACGCATTTGTAAGAAAAGTCACAAGGTTAAAAATCAGACTAGCAGCCTGGCTAGAAGGAAGAAGCTGAGTCCCCTGGATGGGGTTGAACTAGCTGAAACAAGGGGAAACCACCACCACCAGCAGCAGTGCAATAGGATACCTAAGGCTTAAAGGGAGCTGGGATGCAAGAAGAAAGGAGAGCTCAGGAGCCCTCGCAGACACCATTCCACAGCCCTCCCTCCCAAACCAGTGTGCGGAGTTACCCCAGGCCTGAGGGCAATTTTCCTGTCCTACCCACAAGGCATTTGCTCTGCATCCTTATTTAAGGAGTGAGTGTGGTCTCTCCAAATCACAGCCCTGGGCCTCTGTGATTTTATAAGCCTTCTCTATTTAGACCTTGTTAATTGATCAAAGGGTTAATAGTATTAAAAAGAATGTAGCTTTAAGAAAAATGTGGATATTAATGCCTTTCTTTAATCTTTAATAATGACTGGTTTTAGTCAGAATGCTTTAAATGCAGCTATTGTAAAATCCCTGCCCTTGTATCAGTGGTTAAGTACCTTGGTCCATTGATACAGCTTTCAAAAGTTCAAAGGCTATGCTAGCATATCTTTGTCTCCTCCTCTTTTAACTGCAAAGAAAAAGGTGTCCTTGTATCAAGCCTTAACATTTATCTGAAAAATAAAATTGGGTTCAGTTTGTGCATAGGTTTTCAGAGAGATTAAAGTGGGCATCATACAATTTTTCCCTGTGAAAGGCTGCCTTTGATGTGCCTTCTGTCTATTCATACAGAAGTGTCAGCCATTGTTTTTGAGCCATAGAAGAGTGTCCGCTTTGTCACCGGCACATTCGACAGTCTTTGTGTGGGAGCCTTGTTCAAGGTGGATCTTATCATTCAGAGACAATGTTACTGGAAACGTGCATTGTGAGCAGACACCAGCCTGCCTGGGAAGATAAATGGCAAGAAAAAGCCCAAGCGCTTATCGGAGATGATCAGGAAGCAAGCTAGGAGCATGCCTTTCTGAGTATCCAATTGGAGGTTGTGCTCTTGGTACTTCACCCACCAGGAACAGTCATTTCAGGGTGTTGGCTCTGCTGTGGCACTGGGTTCTAGTTTGCTTTTGATGTCTTAAATCAGAAAAACTTAGTGAGGTGATTATGTTCAAGACCACATAAACTCACATCTTGGACGAGATTAGGGTGAGAGAGAGCAGTTTAAAGAAGTTCCTGAAATCTGAGAGCATGCTCAGGAATGGTCTGCAGGCTAGCTTAAAAATCTGAGCTCTCAGACCATGCAAGGTGCTAAATGGCTGCAAAAAGAGAAGACAAAGAAAAAGTGTGACTTGCCCAAGGCCTCCAAGACACCAACTAGGAGTGGTGCATCCTGCAGGTTCACACTCCTAGCCCTGCTCCCGCCTCCCAGCTGCTGTGCTGTGCCACTGCTAAGCCTGAAAACCCCTCTTCCAGACTCCTTTGCATTTGCATATCAACTGAGGTTTGCCTTTCTTGCTTGATTTATTCAATCTTTTTCATCACCAAAAAAAAAAAAAAAAAAAGCAAGATCTTTTCTCCCTTAAGTGAAAGGAAGATCCAATAGAATTTTCCCATTGTCTTCTCTGCTTTGTGATAATTAATATGTCCTTCGTTCGGGTGATGGAGCTGTAGGGGAGAAGAAAACTCTCAGGGTTTTGTTTTTTTTTTTTTCCTCCTGCATCCTGTTCTAAACTTATCTCCTGGTCTTGGGGTTTATCAGTGTTGTGTGCTTGCCCAACATATGTGAGTTCCTGAATATAGCACTGTGCAAAGAAATGAATTAACTTTAAAAATTACTTCCCAGCCAACTAAGACTCAGTTCCTAGAACAGTGGTATTTGTTCTACCCTGTTCTTGTCTCTCTGCAGATCCTCTCACAGCTTTCCCAGATCGGTCTATCTGGGCAACCATGGCTCTGAGGCTCAGGCCCACCCCACATGCCAAGAGGAGGGAGTATTCCTCCTATACCCACTCTCTGATGTGTGGGGAGAGCAGACAGGAGGAAAACCTTGCAGTTCATGACTTTCCTGTCCCTGTAGTCTCTGCTGCCAATGATCACAGATAACAGCTCTCCAGAAGGATGGTGGCAGGGAGACACATTCTAGCTGTCCATCAAATTCAGTTACCACCAGGTCTCCACAGGGCCACTGTGTACCTAAGCACTGGTAATAGCCCTGGCTCGGAGATTAACGACCGGCCAGCACACTGTCTTCCTTTTTGTGTGTGTGGAAAAGGCTTCTCAAATGAAACAGCCCACAAAAGCGTCTATGCAAATTTAGAAGTCCTCCTGCAATAGAAAATTGGGAGGTGAATTCTGAGTCAAAGTACAATTTCCTTTCCCCAGCACTCCATTACAGCGTGCCTTCATTTGTTTTCCATTTGTGAGTGAGTGTCAGCCTGTATTAAAACGAAGGCAAAGCCACACAGACCCATTCCAAAGAAGCATTTGGCCACCAAATGAAAAATAGAGCCAGGATCCGTGTATAAATTATTCAGAAATTCGGTAAATAAACATGCAAACTTCTAGCCGGGGCTATCGCTACTGCATTATTCAGCCCAATAAGGAGAATTTAATTTAATGGATATTCAGCAACATTGTTCGGCTATCAACAAAAGGCATACTGTCTTTTATGAATAACTGATTTTCTCGGGGCATTCTGAGGAGAGTGGGTCCTCGTTAACCCTAGAATGGCTAGCTAATGTAATTGAAGCGCGACCACCTGGCAGCGAGGTTGCCCGTCAGCTGCCAAGGAAGGCCGGGGCCGGGAGGACCAGGTGCTCAGCTCTCGCTGTCTGATTGTTACAGTGGGATAAACAGCGTGATTGCACAGTATGGCCGGGGGCGAGGATCCAAGACTGCTGCCAACCAGAGAGCGCGCTTTCTTCCCTGGTCTTTGACAAGGGGGGAGGCAAAAGTGCTCCTATTCAGAGCAGGTAGGGCTGACAAAGCCGAAATGCTGTCTGCTGCAATTAGGACAGAAAAATGAGACTGGCTCAAGCATGAAGCAGAGGCGAGCCTTGAGTACCTGTTTCTGTTATGCCACAAAGCCGGGCCCTTTTTAGTACAGGCTGGGAAGTTTAAGCATAAAAATTTAAAAGAAATGCAAGCAAAGGAACCTAACTGCTGAGTGACCTGTGTTTTTTGTGGCACATCGGCTTTATTATTTCAAGGCACAATGCTAAGTCGGCACAGTGTGATAAACTTTATTTAGGCCTGACTTCCATGGCAACCCAAATTCCCTGGTTCTTTGATTATACTTAATAAAACCCTGGGCCAGGTCATCTCTCTTTCTGTCTTGCTTTATAAAGACCTACGAGTATCTATATTTAACAAATAAAAAGATTCTCCTGCTCTGTGGCATTGTTTATTTTTAGTAATTTTTTAAAGCACCACTACCCATGTGGATACATAAAAGAAAATTAGTATTATTCAGTGTTTTTTAAAAAAAAAATAAGAAATAGGCATTATGACCTTTCCAGGGGTTTAGAATGTGAAATGGTTCGTTAAGCTCCTGTTAGTTGAAGAGTAAAGAGCACTTCCCCCAAACAGCAAGGGGAAAAAGGCTCTCTCATAACACATTGATTTATTTCATTTGCTAAGCACAGGAACCATGAAATGCTTCATCCCCAGCAACACATTAAATATGTGCAGAAGTAAAATTGCAGCTGAAGAGTGCCCTGGACTTTGTCCTCATGGTGTGTACATTTCAATAGGCTGAGAGGGGGAAAAACAAACGGTAGAAAGATCCCTTTATGAAATTAAATTACCTGTTTTGTGTGGCTTTGGAGCCCTGTGTGTAGCTGTTGGTTCAGATGACTCACTACTACTCCCTGTCGCTTTTCCATTGGTTCATCCCACCAGCCTCCCCAGCCCAGGCCGGGGTCAGAATCTGTCCCTGAGAATAGAAAGGAGGAAAGCGGTTCCAGCTGGCTCTCCAGCCTCTCACGAGGTACCTAACTGGAAAGAGATACAGGGTTGCTTTTTTTATTAGAACCTAAGGGGACTCTGGGCTGTTTCTCAACCTATCATCAGAGGCCACTTGGTGATAACTTGAGACAGTGACTTGAGACAAGAGGGCCAGTTCCCTGGCCTCAGTTTCCATGTCTGAAAAAGGGGCTTGCAAAGGCAATGATACATGCTTCACCAATGTGAGTTCCCTCCTACTCACCTCTAATGGCTGTGTAGCAGGGACAGATCTGAAAAAGAAAAGGAACACAGTTTCTGCAAGTTTTTTCTTGAAGGATTTCTGTCCCCAGTCCCCTTTGACATTGAGTACTCTGTAATGACAAAGTTAAAAAAAAAATTATTTATTTATTTATTTATTTTGCTTTTCCGAGACAGGGCTTCTCTGTGTAGCCCTGGCTGTCCTGGAACTCACTCCGTAGACCAGGCTGGCCTCAAACTCAGAAATCTGCTGGCATCTGCCTCCCAAGTGCTGGGATTAAAGGTGTGTGCCTCCACTGCCCAGCGTTGTTGAAATTTTAATAGACTTTTATTTTCCTATCTTGAAATTACTTTTTCTCTCTCTCTTTTATTAGAGCTTCACATCTCACAGGCAAGTCTGCCTTGACCTTCATGGAACTGTACACTGGTCCAAAATCCCCCTCCTCACAGTGGATATGGGGCTGTGCCCAGCCTCTCTAGGACTGCCCCCTCAGCTGTCAGATATGGCTGGAGTCGATGATGTGGCATAGGGAAAAGAGGCAGAATTCCACAATTAGGCTGTGTGTTGCACCATGACCAGTGGCCACACCCCTGTGAATCTGCAGTCTTAGGGCCACTGGTGGTCCTGTCATTCTTTTTTTTTTTTTAACCTGATTTTTTTTATTTTTTTTATTAGATACTTTCGTTATTTACATTTCAAATGTTATCCCCTTTCCTAGTTTCCCCTCTGAAAATCCCCTATCTCCTCCCCCCTCCCCCTACTCTCCAACCCACCCACACCCATTCCTGGCCCTGGCATTCCCCTATATTGGGGCATAGAACCTTCACAGGACCTAGGGCCTCTCCTCCCATTGATGACCGACTAGGCCATCCTCTGTTACATATGAAGCTAGAGCCACAAGTCCCACCATGTGTTTTCTTTGATTGGTGGTTTAGTCCCAAGGAGCTCTAGGGGTACTGGTTAGTTCATATTGTTGTTCCTCCTATGGGGTGCAAACCCCTTCAGCTCCTTAGGTACTTTTTCTAGCTCCTTCATTGGGGACCCTGTGCTCAGTCCAATGGTAGGCTGTGAGCATCCACCTCTGTATTTGTCAGGCACTGGCAGAGCCTCTCAGGAGACAGCTATATCAAGCTCCTATCTGCAAGCTCTTGTTGGCATCTGCCTTAGTGTCTGGGTTAGGTGGTTGTTTATGGGATGGATCCCCAAGAGGGGCAGTCTCTGGATGGTTGTTCCTTCAGTCTCTGCTCTGAACTTTGTCTCTGTAACTCCTTCCATGGGTATTTTGTTCCCTCTTCTAAAAGAGATTCTGAGCTTCTGGGCTAATATCCACTTATCAGTGAGTGAATATCATGTGTGTTCTTTTGTGATTGGGTTACCTCACTTAGGATGATATCCTCCAGATCCATCCATTTGTCTAAGAATTTCATAAATTCATTATTTTTGATAGCTGCATAGTACTCCATTGTGTAAATGTACCATATATTCTGTGTCCATTCCTCTGTTGAGGGACATCTGGGTTCTTTCCAGCTTCTGGCTATTATAAATAAGGCTGCTATAAACATAGTGGAACATGTGTCCTTATTACAAGTTGGAGCATCTTCTGGGTATATGCCCAGGAGTGGTATTGCTGGATCTTCCAGTAGAACTATGTCCAATTTCCTGAGGAACTGCCAAACTGATTTCCAGAGTGGTTGTACCAGACTACAATCCCACCAACAATGGAGTGTTCCTCTTTCTCCACATCCTTGCCAGCATCTGCTGTCACCTGAGTTTTTTATCTTAACCATTCTGACTGGTGTGAGATGGAATCTCAGGGTTGTTTTGATTTGCATTTCCCTGATGATTAAAGATGTTGAACATTTTTTTAGGTTCTTCTCAGCCATCCAGTATTCCTCAGTTGAAAATTCTTTGTTTAGCCCCGTTTTTTATTTTTATTTATTTTTTATTTTTTTTAAAGATTTATTTATTTATTATATTTAAGTACACTGTAGCTGTCCTCAGACACTCCAGAAGAGGGAGGCAGATTTCATTACAGATGGTTGTGAGCCACCATGTGGTTGCTGGGATTTGAACTCCTGACCTTCAGAAGAGCAGTCGGGTGCTCTTACCCACTGAGCCATCTCACCAGCCCTAGCCCCGTTTTTTAATAGGGTTATTTGGTTTTCTGGAGTCCAACTTCTTGAGTTCTTTGTATATATTGGATATTAGCCCCCTATTGGATTTAGGATTGGTAAAGATCTTTTCCCAATCTGTCAGTTGCCGTTTTGTCTTATTGACAGTGTCCTTTGCCTTACAGAAGCTTTATAATTTTGTGAGGTCCCATTCTTAACCATCCTAGAGAACACCTAAACAAAATGGAGTACTCAGCCTCCTTTGTGCTGACGGCCTTCTGCCCTTCTCAAAATGTTTGTAGACGTGGAAAATAAAGCATATAGTGTTACAAAGGAAGTCGGTTTCAGTGGATTGCTTTTTATTTTAAGAATACATTTTTAATTAAGATAGAACTATATCACTTTCCTCCTTCCCTCTCCTCCCTCCAGCCCTCTCAGGTACCCTTCCCCAGCTCCTCCCATGCCCCCCACTCTCAAATTGATAGCCTTTTTCTTTGATTATTTTATATATATGTATGTATGTATGTATGTATATGAATGTGTGTATACACACACACACTTGCATAACTGTAGACAAGTAGTAACTGCTGGGAAAGGGACAGTTAGTCTGAGTTAGGATGGCCTCCTGTATTGGTTGTCCAATACAGAGTGTTCTCCCTGGAACCATATCTACACAAACAACAAAATGGACTCAGCAGCTTCTATTTATGTTTGTGGAATTTTTTTATAACAAACTTGCTTACTCATGGCTAGCTATATATAACAACAATGAAGTTGTGCACTGCTTCTATAATTGTGAGGCTTTAGTAAGAATTAGTGTACTGTGAAAGGGTCTGTGATTTCCATAAATATTGCCATTGTGGTTTGATGTCTATATTTATAATGGAAGGAAATATATCATTTCAGAGGGTATACAGAAAGTAAAGCTGTACAGTTTATCACCCAAGTTAATAGACCCCTCAGAGTCTGATGATGACGCCATCTGAGACCTCTGGGCTGCAGGAACTCAGCCTGTGACCTGCCTATGAGGGATTCCCACAAACCTCCGAGTCAGAGCAGAGGACTAGGAAAGCAGCGAGTGAGTAAGGGGAACCATCAGTCAAAGCCTTCTGCAAGGTGCAGAGGCCCACATGCCAGGAAGGAGGGACGGACACACACACACCACTGGGATTTGTCCTTTCCATTTGTCCCAGATTGCATGGGCACTCACTGCATTGTCAAGATGTTTTATCACTTACCTGTTAGATGGTGAACAGAGAAAGCCTCAGATCTAAGGTCCTGTGGCCATTGCCTTCATTCCCAAACAACACCTAGACATTTTTTTTAATTAGATATTTTCTTCATTTACATTTCCAATGCTATCCCAAAAGCCCCCCCATACCCTCCCTCCCACTACCCTCCCTCCCCCCACTCCCACTTCTTGGCCCTGGCGTTCCCCTGTACTGAGGCATATAAAGTTTGCAAGACCGATGGGCCTCTTTTTCCAATGATGACCGACTAGGCCATCTTTTGATACATATGCAGCTAGAGACAAGAGCTCGGGGGTGGGGGGGGGGTACTGGTTAGTTCATATTGTTGGGTGGAACACCTAATGGGTGATTTCACTTCCCATTCTCCATGTGCACATTGCTGACTAGACTTGGTAGAGCGCAAATTAATTGAAATAAATAAACAAGAGCTTGGTTTCAATACACTGCATATATTGACTTGAGAACAATTACAGTTATGTTCGCCTAAAAATATTTCAGCTTTATAAGTCAGCTTACTGGTGCTATTTGTATAGAAAAGCACTTGTTAAAAATCAACTTTTGTGTACAAATGTCCCGTGCTCAACTGCAGAAAGATTAGCATTGTCACAGAGCCCGAGGTTGTGGTGATTGCTAACTTTTGACCTTTTCACCAGTTACTTAATCCATGGTGATCACCTGGCTTGTGGCACCAGACAGCTAATTATAATCACCAAAGGAGAGCCCTGGTAGTCACTTATCAACAAGTACAATGAGACAATCACATTCAGAGACCCATCTCTGCAGAAAATGACCCAGGTATTATGTTCTGTAGTGGTTCCGTCATCACAGAAAGTAGCTTGTTCTGCTGGATCCTGACAGGGAGAGGCTTTGATCCCTCCTGCTCAAAGGTGTTTCTTTTCACAGCCCCTAGGGGTTCTCTTGCCACCTTTAAAAAATAATAGCAATAAAGATGTATATTTTCCTACCTTATACAGACCCTAGATTCAATACTCACCAGCACATGTGGGGGTGGGTGCTTTCAATGACCTTGTATTAATAATCAGAAATCAAAAGATGGGAAATCTATTTATCATTCCTATTAAGTCTGTGCAAGAAAAGTTAGCAGAAATAGCTCATTAACTATACAGCCTTCACTTGAATTTCAAAGAGGGGAAGCCCCCAAAACACAAGCCATGCTCTGGAAAGTTCTATTGTATCCACAGATTCATGTGTTCTCTCTATCCCCCTCTCCTGCTCCTGATCTTGCTCTGCTCTTCCTGACACAGTAACATGCCTTTACTTCAAGAATCCCAGACACAAACTAATGCTTGTTTTATTTACTCATTTTCTTTTGAATCTTGTCTTATCGCCAAGCTGGCCTCAGATTTTTGATTCCTCCTATTTTTAATTTTCCTTTTAACTGACAATCATAACCCCATGCGATTATGAGGTTAATGTGAAGTTAATCGAGGTAGTTAACATAGCCATTACCATTCATGCTTGCTGGTTGCTTATGAGAACTTTTTTTTTTTAATCTGCTCTTTGGGAAATTTTGAAACCATGCTTAAAATTTTTTTCACCCTTCTAGCTCAAAAATAACTATATAGTAAACTATATGTAAAATTATTTAAATTATGGAGTGAGGCACACCATTAGGTTTTCATGGCCTCTTTTCTATTTGTTGAAATTAACCCACCTGGCTAAGAGCCTGTCTGCCTCCTCGAGGCGACTACTAAAGCTGTTTCTAGGGCTTTCTGTGCACACCCTTATATGATATTTTGTCCCCTTGCTCTCCGACATGGTGCCTAGCTGCCAGACCTATCTTCCTGTTTTGCCTGTGTTGGCAGTCTAACCTACAAGCTTCCTGAATATGTGCTGGTCCCGAGTCCTGGGCTTCCCAAGGCAGCCTGTGTTTCTCCTTTCTTTGAGCATGGCTTCTTGGAATATCTTCCATTCCAGTTCTTCCCTCTAGCCTCCTCCATCACTCTTGCCCTGCCTGTGTGGAGTCCATTCAGTCTCAGAACCCTGTTCTACATGTCCCCTCCCACACCAAGTGCTGTAGCCAGCTCCTTTTTCTCCTGTTTGTCAGCACAGCGAAGTGAGCTGTATCAGCTACAGGCTGAGAGGAGGTAGAGCCCATGAATGGCATGTCTTTATGTTCTCCATGAGCTCACATCTAATCACCCTTGAGTAGGAGTCATCCCCATGGTCTTCTTCACCACCAGGGTCCACATAGCTGTGTTCCACTGAGTATTCCCAGTGACCTGCATATGGAATGTTTAAGGAAAACAATGAGAACCATCTGTGTTATCTGCATGGCTGTGGGGAAGTCTGGAGAAATACAAAGGGGATTCCCAAAGTACCATTTCTAAGTTTCATCAGAGGTGGGTGCGGGCAGTAAGAAACATTAGTCTAAAATGTGAGTCACCAACAGTTTAGAATCTGCCAGAGAGGGGACTCAGGCTTCTATAGCTAAAACTGAGTCTTGTCCCTCACTCTTATGTTCTGCTTTTAGGTGACAAAACATTTGCCCTGCCATCTTTCTCACCCATTAAGAGGAAGTTCTGGTGCCTGAAGCAAGAAATTGATGTGACTCTTCCCACTAAGGAAAGATCTTCCTCCTCTTGTTAGGGATGCTGATTCTGACCCAAGGCCTAGCCAACAAGCCAGACAACCAGGGATTGATGGGCACTTGGGCCCAAGCCTGGCCTCTTGGCCTCTGCTGTGTTGTGCTGGGGCTCCAAACACATCTTTTTTTCTCTTGCCAGTTGTCTTCCTGTTCGGCTTTGCCAATTAACCTGGAGTGCCACAAAGTTCAAGGACCATTGCAACTTCTCAGCCCTCTTCTAGGTCCTGATTTCTATTGTAGCCAACTGGTTCAGTAGGGTGGGCGTGGGTGAGGTGGCTGTACCCTGTTGACATGATACCACACTTAGAAGCAGGTGTATGCGTGGGTCTGGAATCTGGCTTTGATGCTCTTTGCAATGACACGTGGATTCTCAACCTGAATGTTTAGTTCATTTGCCCAGACGCATTTCACAAATGATTGTACCTTCCTCGATATATTTTAATGACATCAAGTGACACCTGATTAAAAGTAATCATTTGCCAGAAGCCCCGTTACTCCAGAAGACAGCAGCTGTACCATGCCAATCCATTCTTAATAGCGCCCAGCATTCAGTGTGGCTCAGAGGCCTAGTGGATCTCACAAGGGAAAGCTGTGCTGTTCTCCAGTGGTGTAGGTGTTGGGACTTAATAACCCATATCTGATGGTTCTAACTCATTTTCACTGAAGATGTCTACCAAAATAATCAATTAATAAAACTGTAGAATTCCCCCCTAGTTTTCTTCAAAATGTGACCAGAAATAAGCAAGCTAACTTTATCTTTAATGAGTATATTAAATCCCCAAAACCTTGTTGCATGAAGGAAAGCATTGAATTAATATAGTTTATTACTGTAAATGCTGGCTTCTCCTAACAAATATGCAAATAATAATGCAGCTAGGAGGTCACCATTTATGCCAGATTAGCTATAAAAATTGCCAATTTACTTTGTGCTACTTTGGTTCTAGAGAGGGTGGAGATAGAGCTGCCTATTCTCATCCCCTTGTCAGCATCAAACATCACGGTTGGAGAATTAACTTTGCACATTGCAAATTTCCAAACTAAAAAAAATAAAGGAAAATAAAAGAATGAAAGATAAAACTGAAACAGCACAATAGAAAGGAAGCGGCCAGCCTTTGAGAGTTCTTTGGAGCAAGCTACTTGCCCCATGGCTATAAGGCCATCCAAGCATCCATGCCTCTGTCTACTGAATTGGCTTATGCCCAAGACTTTGGGCTCTCATCATTATTCATGGGGTGTGCTCAGGACTGTTTGGGCTCTAATCTTGATTTTTCTGTAGTTTGAGGTTTTCAGAACTGTTCAATAGGTTCATGACTACAAAGGTAGTAGAACACTGTGCCAACACTACATTTTTATTTTATAAATATTGTACCTTTTATTTCTTCTTTGTGAGATATCACCTTGTACAGAACTCAGCATAATTATAAGGTAATCATACTATAATATGCTTTAGAATGCTCCAGCATACTTTAGTCCTTGGTGTGAAAGTTGGGGATTATAAGAGCCAAAACTGAGAGGAGGACTAAGGAGCAAGGAAATGCTTTCCTCACTAATCCAGGGGTAGGTGGGGGGATAGGGGACATACAGGAAGCATTCAGTAAATACCAGATGGACGTGTGTATGTGTGTGTGTGTGTGTGTGTGTGTGTGTGTGTGTGCGCGCGCGCACGCGTGAAGAATGGAAGAATAAGAAGAGAGGAGATATGCTTGGGATGAGGCACCAGTGTGGGTACACGTCTGGCTTTGCAGCCTGGGGACGTGGGATCCAGCCCTGCTTTCCATGTGAGCTGCGGGAAACATGTCCATCCCCGTTACACGAGTGCAGAATGGCTCCAAAGGGTATTTTGTTCATCTAGGCCATGTCTCCTGCCATTAATATAAAACTGCTGATTTAATGGAGCCACTTTTGATCTATCAAGAAAAGACACACCTAATTCAATTTGGCTATTTTTCTAAGAGTAAGTGTCTTAATCTGCAAGAGAATGATTTGATTAGAATTTAAAGTAGTAATATTGCAGTCACATTTTTAGTCACGAAGATGATATCGAATGACTCTACGAGGCTTAAGTGGAAAGTCCCAGGGAACAGTGAGAGCTGGGACTTTAGCAGCGTCCAGGCCGTTTCTGTTATACTTTCAGAGTATATTTTTGTTGGGATGGATGGGACTTTGGACAGAGAATTTGGTATGCAAAATGTGAAAACAGACAATCTTCATCAAAGTGCAGAATAGACTAAACCCAGAACATAATGACATAGAAACCCAAGATGTAAACACCTGCCTTTTAAAAAAAAAAAAATTAAGACATCCTTCTTGAGGTTCATGGCATCAGTAGAAAATGTCTTTTCCACCTTTGGTCCCACTGGGGCAAGCTCATTTCTGTATTGCCCTCTGGATTACAGAGAAAAAGTTCAAATGTTTAGGTGCCCAGAAGCCACTACTGAAATGAGAGGAAATGCTGAGCTAGTGTGTGGACCACACTTACTGACACCATCTTCCAAGGACAAAGGACAAAAAAACAACTGAAAAACCTCCTTAGCTCCCTCTGTAACCCACTGTAAGCCAGGTCTACTTAGAGTTCACTCAGAAAATTGCTTTCTTGTACCTAACAACCTGTGGGGTCACTGGAGTGCAGGGCAGGGGTACTAGGCCTAGGGTTCAGCAAGATGACAGAACATGACAAGCCAGGCTGGAGGGCTCTACGGAAGAAAAGATTGAGAGAGAATAGGGTTGCATGATTTCATCCTGTGGAAGAGCCCAGTGTGCTGCCCTGCTACAGGAGTTCCCACCCTGCAGAGAGAGCCACACACCATTGTACCATGCCTGTTCTAGTACTGAAATACAGTTAGCCACTTTATTTTGCATTTGTTTCTTCTCTGAGTGGGAGAGCTGAAAAAGGAGACCGATTTCCTGTGCATCTCCATTTTATAAATGGCTGTGTGGATCTGGCCCTCTGTCCGCAGGGATTTTACACATAAAGGAACATTCTGAACTCAAGAGGCAGGCTGTAGCTGAGAACCAGGCGAGAAAGGCAAGCTGCTGGCTGCATCTTTGAGGTCTGGAACAAAACACCCTACTTGGCCTTCAGTCTCCACCATGAAAAGATCCCGAGCATAGAAGCTCCAAGAAGGGATGGCCTGGTTGGGAATAATGAGATAGAACCTACCAAACTCAGAGAGAAAAGCACCAGCTCAGTCCAGCTCATACTGGTGCACACTATACCCATGACTGATACAGCCACAGCTGAGGTGCGCCTACTAGGGCCTCACTGCTGCTCAGCATGTAGCATGGCTCGTGCCACAGAAAGCAGAATCCTTGCCATTAGGGTGGGCTGCTGCAATGCACCCTGAAATGTAGTTGCCTTTAGAGAAGGCTGTAACTCATTTGAGCATACTTGCCTCATATATAGCGGCCTTGGGTTCCATCCTCTGCACAGGAGGAAAAGAAGGAGAAGGAGAAAGAAGATAAGGAGAGGAGGAATCCTGTACACTGTCTGTCTCCAGAATACTCCATCAATTATATCTGAGCTTCGTGCTGGACTCTGCCTCATATTGTCCTTCTAGAATCCCTCTAGTATCAAGAGAGAGAATGTCCCTTCTTCAGCACCAAGAAGTGTCACAGGAAAGCACAACCACCATCGTCTTCAGCCCAGTGAGCTTCACTTGAGGATTGGGAAATACGTGGTGTCTCCTCAGGAGTCACCAGGAAATCATCCACTCCACTCACAATATTCCTTCTTCAGGTCATGCTCTGTTTAAAAGAAGTCCCTGCACAGCCTCCAGCCAAGATCAGCAGAGGGTGTGGAACAGTACCATTGAGTCTGTTGTAAAATCAACACCATTTCAGCAGCCTCTGGGAATTTTTGTGATCTAGTTCAAAAGCAAAGCATTGATGTTTTACCAGGGAAGCTGTGATATGGGGTTAGAGTGGTAGAGCCTTTGGTTGCCATGTGTGAGACCCTGGGTTTCATTCTCAGTGTTCCCTCTTCTTCAAAATTCCTATCAAAGTATCTGAGCAGCTCGATTAAATTTCCTAGGTCACCCCCCCCCAACCCCTCTCAAACATTGGATCAAATGCAAAGATGTGAAGGAAGAGCTTTTCTCTCCCAGCTGCCTCAAACCACTGTCCCAACAAGATGAAATGCCACCCCACCCTCCTCTGGCATTTTGGTATTGCCCAAGCCAGCCATGCCCACAGGACAGTAGCTGGTCCTAGGGCTACAGATGAAGATGTACTTTGCACTCTGCCATGGTGTTCAGTTCTCTCTGCCCAGTGTGGCTCCTGCCTTAGTGAACATTTCCCACACATTCTGTTTTGGATAGCATCAATTCCTTTAATATCAAGTGACAGCAGTTTTGCTGCTTTGAAACACCAAGGACCTCTGTGATATTAGAATTCCCCCAGCTTTCCAGCTGGGGTTCCACAGCTTCAATGTTACTGTCTTGCTCTGGTAAGTCTGTGGTGCATTTTGGTTTCAGGTACAGATCAGCAGCTCTGTTTATCGATCAGGTGTTAGGACACCCCTGCACACTGCCAGTGCTCTAACCACTGAGTCATCTCTCCAGCCTCCACCTTTATTATTATTATTATTTTATTTTTTTATTTTGGTTTTTCGAGACAAGGGTTTCTCTGTATAGCCCTGGCTGTCCTAGAACTCACTCTGTAAACCAGGCTGGCCTCGAGCTCAGAAATCCGCCTGCCTCTGCCTCCCAAGTGCTGGGACTAAAGGCGTGCACCACCATCGTCCCACCTTTATTATTTTTTAAGTGTATAGAAGGAAGAGGAAAAATTTTAACTAAAGCTCAGAGTTTGTAAACATCACAAAAAAGCTGCCATTTCCTTAAAGTTGCTTTCAGAAATGAAGTTAAGAAAGTCATTGGAGAACTTATGATCATGATAATGATTTCTGTAGAGTCTGAGGGCCAATCATAGGCAGCAGCTCAAATTCACTCTACAACCCAGGCTGGCCTTGAACTTTCAGCCTCCTGCCTCCATCCTCCTGTATGCATCTGAAAAGTGCCACTACCCCTGGTGTTCATTTTATTCTTAGAATCAACCTAGATATAAACTAATTTGTAGACTAAATGGAAATAGCTTTTAGTCCTCAATATCAGAGTACTTGTCCAATAATTATTAAATAATTCAGTCCAATTGCATTGTACTAGATAATACTTAGAGTGTATTTTATTTAATAATTTTTCACGTAGCAAGCTGATGATAGAGCTAGAAGTCCACATGTATTCCTATTTAATCATCTCCTCTTTGAGGCTTTGCCATAAACTGGACTCAAGGCATTTTCAGGTGCTGAACATCTCTAATTGTCTTCCTCTTAGTCAACACTTCATGAATATGAAATGTCAACAGATGAGTCCCAGTGGTCACTGCTGTGATTACAGTCTAAAGTACATGTTTAGCTTCTACCATAGATCTTTGGGATGAGTGAAGCCTGTGAAAGGGAAACCATCCAAATGTCGCTGACTCCTTCCTCCCAGAAATCAAGCCATTGGCAGGAACACCCAGAACTCTCAGACATCAATCATTCCAACTGATCCCTTTTTTCTCCGATGGGTTTCATCAGCCAAGTAGCCTGTT
The DNA here is from genome assembly GCF_000001635.26 of Mus musculus. Classification (NCBI taxonomy): domain Eukaryota; kingdom Metazoa; phylum Chordata; class Mammalia; order Rodentia; family Muridae; genus Mus; species Mus musculus. Next base: position 146,266,731 of record NC_000068.7, on the reverse strand, counting down.
GAGTCATTTCTCACCTGATTTGACAGCACTTTCTCAAGAACTGAAATTTGCAGAATGACTAATTTTCTTGTCAGTTACACTTTTACTGCAGTGAGACTTTGATGGATGGGTCTTGGGCATTTTCTCACGTGTTGGTGGTAAGGTGCTCCAGGAGAACTGGAGAAGACAGAAATGGGAAAGGCAGTGATTAAAGATGTGCTCTCACCCGCCAGACCCCAGGGAAGAGCAGAGCTGACCACTTCTTATGGATCAAATCCATGGCATCCTTGGAGTGCCTCAGATCCTGAGAGGAAGCCTCCGATTCCTTTGCTGATGACCTAGGGATGTGAGAGCAGACCTCCTCCAAAAGTCTAATTTAATAGTCCAGGAAAATCTGCTTTCCCCCGTTTCCATTTGTTCTTATCATTTCCTCAGAATTACTCTTAAACTTAGTTATATGGGCGTTTTCTTCTTTTTGAGCCATCGTGGGCTAACCCCTCCAGGAGTGTATCATTAGGGCTGGAGACCTAATCTAATATCTCATACCTCCATGTGTTTCATTTCCTCTCCCAGAGCATCTACTTCATGCAATTGCATTATTCAGTCAAGTCTCCTCTTCATGTCACCAGGCTGTGACATTTACATTGAATGATTCATGTATTTGCAATCTTAAATAGTCCTAACATTGAAATTTGCATTCTGCTGAAAGACAAACAGACTCTCTGTGGAAAGGATGTATGGCTTTAGAGTATAATTGCATCTGCTCCCATGCTGGTCATTTTGGAATTTAACTTATTTATTTAGAGTGAGGCATGGCTACCTGAACCCACCTATGGTGTATCCTGCCTAGTGGCAGGTACCTACAAGTGTCAGGGATCAGAGGTGCATCAGATCAGGGCCTCTGATTCCAACTGTGACCCTCTACCAGGCTGTTCTGTCCCCAACTCCTCCCACCTTTTCTGCTTTTTCATCTTCTCTCAAAATGTATGTATGCCACATGCCCCCAAAATGTATCGCCTACTTCCTCAGGTGTGCAAAGAATAAGTGTTTTATACTAGCCCAATAACCATTGTGTAGAAGACTTAGTAGCAGCAACTGTGATATAGGGATGAATGCAGTTGTATCAGAATCACTGGGACCTATGAGTGAGTTAAGGTCTTGAGATAGGAGTTCTCCTGGGTTCTCCGGGTAGGCACTAAATTCCCTGACAAGTGTCCTGCTGATCAACACACAAAGAAGAGGAAGTCGTGTGCCCATACAAGCATGAGTGCAAACATGTTTCTGGCATCTAAAGGAAAGAGAACAGAACTTCCCAGAGCTCCTCAGGGGACAGATGGGAGTACAGCTCTGTTGTTTGGGGATCCAGAACTAGTAAGAGAGAAAATCTGTAAGCCCTTGACTCTGTGGTCCTTTTCAGCAAACCAGAAAGCTAACTAATTCGGGAGCTAGCTGTGTGATGGCATGGTGGTTACCCGTGATAGACTAAGGGGGGACCAAACAGTGTCAGCACTGGGACAGGTGCCAGAATTCTTCAGGGGAGCATGTGACACCTCTCTGACAGTTCTGAATCATGACTTCCTCTCCTTCGCAGGTGGCTACTAGAGAGTCAGAAGGCTGGTAGCCGTGGGGACAGCTAGCTTTGGGCTTGTTTATGTCACTAATAAGTTTCTGCAAATGTTATGCAGCTTCAGGATAAGGACATGAACTGACTGGTATGGCACTCACCCCAATATCAAGAGGCAGTCTTCCCCTCAGGCCAGCGTGAATATCATGCATGTCCAGACTTGGAGAATGTAGAAATGGGTTGAGCAACACAGGTTCCAAATATTAAAAAAAAAAAAAAAAGCAACCAGCACAGGACAGATGATGGAAATGCTGAACAGTCAACCACCACAGAACCTGAGGTAGGAGAGAAGAGGCAGAAGGAAATGGGAGAGGGAAGAGGGAGATTACAATGGAGGGATTGTGTTTTCTGTATTTCATGCAGTCAGCATGCTCTCTGTGTACTCAGGTTTACATTGTAGGCTGTTTATTGTGCTCATATACATGTAAGTTGGGTAGTTTGTCCTTATTGGGAGTTTAGCTCCCAACCTTGCATGAAATCCTGAACCTAACCCATGTATTCTGGAATCCATGATCTTTACGAAGAATAGTGAAAGTTAGAAATACTAGATTCTCATCCCAGCTCTAATGTAGGGTAACTGTGATACCAGAAAGCACCTGATGGTTTTGAGCTAACATTTTCCAATCAGTAATGTAGTTTAGTGGCTGCAGAGTCTAACCAGAGGTTCTCCCAGCTCATCCATTGCAGTGTTCCCAGAGCAGGCCATGCATCCTTACCTGCCTCTTTTACATAGGATCCTTAGCAGAGGGCTTCCAGGTAGGACTCCGTTAATCTGCCCACTTTACCTCTATGGCAACTGAAGCTGCAAGTTGGAGCAGCTTATCCCTTATCCCATCTCGTGAGGAAAAGTGCCCAAACTAAAACCTAGGCCTTTCACCAGAAGCAAGCGCCTTCCTTATCAACCTGCTGTTGCTGTTCTAAAGTATCAAATAAGAATGACTTAAGTTGGAAGTCTAGGTTTGGATTCCCAGCAGAGTCTGCAAGGTATCTATTGATTATAACCACTGGAGACAGCCCAGCAGAATATTAATAACTTGTGCAACCTGTATGAAAAAAATGTAGGAGTAGTTTGCTAAGGAAGCTCAAATACAGCCAGGCATAGCAGCTCCTATCTGTAATCCCAAGCAGTTGTCAAGTAGAGGCAGGAGGATGGCGTATTCCAGGCCAACTGGGCTATTCAGTAGAACCCCACTGAGAGGGTAAGAGATGACAAATACAGGATGGGTTTCTGCTTAGTAGTTTGAAAGTCCTCTGAGTTGAGTGATCAAGAAACAAACTGCTCCTTTGAAAGTATTTATACCATATTAATGAGGTAGTCATTCAGAACAGAATTAAAAGTTGTGTTTTTGGGTACTTTCAGGAGAGGAGAAAGCAGTATCTAGTGTTAAAATGGGCGTCAGATACCTGGCTTAGTGCCTCATCAGCTACCTGCATATGCCTGGGGAGGGTCTTATAGTCATTTTGATGTATACTGGCATATCTTGTTTTCCTTTTTTGAAGTTCTGTGGATAGTAAGTGTCAGACAATATTGCTCCCATTCACCTTTGCTCATAGTTTCAATACAGTTAGTTAAGATCCTTGGGGTATAGTATTTATTGTGAAAACATGAGGACCTTAGTTCAGGTCCCCAGTTGCCACCTAAAAGCTGAGCTCAGCAGCATGAGTTTGTAACCCCAGTGTGTTATGGGAGCATAGAGACTAACTGACCTGATGGCTCACTCACCAGCCACTGTAGCCAAAGCAGCAAGTTTCATGTCTCAAAAATTAAACCAGGGCTATATTTATAAGATTACTAAACAAATTATTTGGGGCATTCATGTGTTCTTGTCTGCTCAAAGCACTGTTCAAGCTAGAATGATACTTGCTTTCTCTTTGTTGTGGTATTTAACATGCACTGGCTTCAACCCAAGTGAGTGGCATTTGATGTCTTTTAGTCTTGCTCAACCCACCATGGATATTTGTCTCAATGACAGCACATGCTAGTTAACACTGCTGAGAGAGCAGTGGGGAATGGGTGTGACATGTAACAGTCTAGGGCTTGAATGGCAATCCTCCTATGAAAGATCATTTCCTCCTTTGGTATCCAATTCTGGAAGCAGTTTTGGTTCTCTCTGTTGTCTATAGAGACAAGAGTCAGACCATAAACATTCAGGGTGGGAGAATCCCAAAACTTGATGCCTGCTTCCTGTGACTGCAGTGCTGGACTTCCTCCTAAGAGTCCAGACCTCTCAGTCGTGACAAGGACCGGCCCCTTGACAGTTGGGTGGTGTCATTCAGGATGAGGATGATGGACAGCCATCTGAGATCTGTGTGCACCAGTCCTTGTGTATGTTTGATTGTGAGTTTGATTAAGAAGGCTACTTTCCAGAGAAGTCTTCCATAGAAAATCTATCAAAGGGCACATACATTTCTGTGTTGGTCACCATTGTCCCCAGCTCTGTATGGGGATGTGTTAGATGCAGAGGGGCCTTTCAGGAAACAGCAGGACAATACTAGGTAGAGTGTGGCAAGTCTTTAGAAGGCCATGCTTGCTCTAACCCAGGCCCACAAGCAGACTGTACTGAAGGGGGGTTGTGGGGGGAGCCATGAATTGAGCGTTGACAGTGGGCCACAGCAGTCTGAAGGCTCAGGTGGTTGTCAACCATAAGTTTAGCTCAGCTCTTTGAGTAATTTGTCACGCCTGGCTCAGCCCCTGCTGGGCCAGCACGTGCCAGCTTAGTGTCAGAGGGCCTGTTCGCCAGACGGCCACTCAGGCCTAACATCCTGCTGTTCCCCGGACCAGCGGCTTGCTGGGGCCATACACGGAGGGCCGCTCTGTGGTGACAGCCAAGTGCTGTACAGAATGAGCATGCTCATAATGAGATGTGAATGGCATTAGTGGGTCCCTCTAGAATTGGGCCTGAGCAGGCGCCTCTCACTGAGGAAGTTTGGCAGCCTGTTCATTAAGGCAAGTCACCAGGAGTTCAGCCTGCAGCCCAGGAGCCAGCTCTAGCTCACACTGCCCAGGCCTGGGACTGTTGTGACCATCCAAAGAAAAAAATCATGTATCTTCAGAGGGGCCACTTTTGAAAGCTTCCAGTGCATAGTCTCCATTTTTTCTAAGAGTTTCTAAGGGAAATTCTAGCATGAAGCATATCCCAACATTACGTTCTACATTTGTGCCTGCACCAGATCCTGTATCTGCAGTTTGACTTGATAACTATTTGAAATATACAGATGGGGCAGGGAAGCATAGCTGTTCCTTTTGCACCTCAGTTAATAAACATTGAAATTGTGGTAGTCATGTAGCTCCCAGGTAGTCAGCATTGCTCCAGAGAGCTTCAGGTCCCCTCCTGGTGTGACTCCATCCCTGAAGATACAGGAGTGGGGAGAGAACCTGCATCTGGAGATCAGTATCAAGACTCTACCAAAAGAAAATAGGAAAGCGGCTCCAGTTTTAAAACAAGCTCTAGAGAAACTCCTTGGAAGGGCATAATCACTCCCAACTTATCGTGAAAGGATTGTTTTAAGACACACAGAGTGTGAGACATACAGAATCATGTTTCTTTGCAGCCCAAGATAAAAATCTAAGGGGAATCTACATTCTCTGGGTTTTGTGTTCATGAAGAAATCGCACAATTTTTCAAAATAATCAAAACACATCCTTTAACTTTTGCATCAGTAATGAGGAAGGGAAAATGAGACATCATGCTGGCTTCCCCCAGTGCTAATTCCTAAAGTTATATGTGTAGCGCCTCCATTCATTGTCAGATCATTCTGACTGCTCCTCTTATTGGAAGTGCATGATTCACCTTCAGAGGAAACAGAAGCCTCACACAAAGGGGAAGATTTGCTTTCTGCCCTGTGAAAGGCTGCCACAAGCAGGGGTCCTATTAAGACAGCTGGAAAGTTGCTTCAGCGTGTTACGCTTGTAAGTTTTATTGGTGACTGGTTTTTGATTACACATTTGAATGTTGTGTGTTCCAGACTGCAGCTTTAATTAGACGGCAATGGTTTCTCTCTTTTTATTTTTTTGCAGTTGCACTGTATACCATTTGCTACAATCTCCGTCCATCTCCATTTTCATTTTCTAATGCTCATCACTTACCCTGCTTAGAGGCTCTGCTGCCCTTGCAGAATATAACTCCTAGCCTCCTCCTCCCACTAGGTTATGTTTTCTTACCTTTGTTGAAAGTGCTCACCACTACATCACCAGCTCTTACTTGAAGTATCAGTTCCTTGTGTCCTTAGATTGAGATGAGAATCCTTGTTACCTAGATCCGGAGTGAAGAGGAAGGCTGTCACGCCATACCATTCCAATGTTGGTCTACTCGACCACCTCTCTCCTGGCTTGAGCCAGCCTTCGAGATGGTATAATAATCAGCACTTTGCTATAATTTTGTAACATTTTATATTTATATATGTGTGTGTGTGTGTAATATTATATATGATGTTACCTGAAAGAAACCTAGGTTTTAAGAACTAGCATCTCACTATTATATGTGACAAATATTTAATTTTCTGGCAAAATGCTGAAGAGTTTCCAAGGGTAAGTGATGAGCATTAGAACGGGAAAGCTGAGTAACTGCATTTAAAACAAATCACCCACTGCTCTGCATGCAAAATTGCACGTGTGTTTGTCTCCTTAACTAATTACCGAAGCTACGAAGAGCGAGCTCTGTATCTGGAAGCAATAATTCAAAACCACCGGGAAGTCATGACATTTGAGGATTTCGCTGCTCAAGTCTTTTCTCCCTCTCCCAGCTACTCTGTCAGTGGAACGGGTGAGTGTCTACATGATTCTCCTCCCTCCCGCTTAAGACGTATTGAGTAGCAGATGTACACCTGTTTTTCACAGATAAATGCTTGCAAATTTAAGAAGAACGTTCCCCCTCTGAATCAACTAATGAATTTCAAAAGGAATGATGACATTCATTTTAATTTGTTTTGTATCCGAGCTGTTCGCTGTGTTCCTTTCTTCTGCTATCCTGTTAACCCTCGAATCTAGCAAGGTTAATGAACTTTTTCTCAATAATGTGCTCCGGTTCATTCAGGAGTGTGAGTTTCTTGCTGAGCTGGGAATATGGTGTTTAAAAGCGATGCCCAAATCACTGCATACTTATCAGAAAAGAGTTCCTCACAGTTGAAGCCGTCGCTCTAATGCTAAATGGGGATTATGCTGCTGAGATACCAGGGTCAGGGATTACTGCCAGAGACAGGGAAGGACAGTGTCCCCAGGCCTGTCATTACAGAGGGCCTCGTACACCAGTGTCATGTGGACAAGCCACTGACCACAGCAGCACCTGGTGTGGAGCCTTTAGAAAGTAAATTATAATGGCTTTCATTTAGTAGGTCAGTGGAATTTTCCATGGATTCCCTTATTTTTAGATACATACTATTTCTATATAATACTATCAATTTGAAAAAAGTATGTCCTGCCACTTAAATTGTTGGTATGATTATTACAGGTTTTTTTAAAGAATAAAATTATTACTGGTAAATTATTTTCATGTGCTGTTACAGATTAATTGCCTGTCAGACAGTAAGTGGAATATTTAGTGTACAGCATGTTGAAAATCTCAATGAGGGGCTTCCCTCACCTTCCCTGGTTTCAGCATAGCTATAAGGATGCTTAATAGATTTCTAGCCTGTGTTAATTGCTTCTGAACCAGGCTTGCTTCTCCTGTGCTGACTTGTTAACAAATATCTTACACACAAAGTGAAAAAAATTAAATTCAGTGAAATAAATCACTTACAAATAAAATCAGCCATGCGTCATTGTTTAACATCGCTGGCTTCAGGCCGTGCCTCTTGGAGCTTTGTTGGGAGATAAGAGAGAGAGGCAGGCACTTGCTTGGGAAGCCAGGAGCAGCAGGCAGAAGGCTTGGGAGATAAGCAAGCTGGCAGAGGTGCAGAGCTCCATTTACATAATCACGCCTCTGCTTCCTGGTGAGGCGAGAGAAACACAGGGATGGCCTCTATTGATCTTTGTTGAACTGGGATACTGAGCAACATGAGAAAAGCTTATAACTTAAAGCTTTGATTAATGTTTCTTACATTAAAAAAAGTAGAACAGCTGTGAATTGAATTCTTTTATACGCTCTGCCAGCATTCTATCTAAGACAAGAAAAAAATCTGTTTCAAGGGAAATGAAGATTTCATACCCAGTCTGGCTAGCGGTTTAAAATTGTGTCTAATTTTTCAGTGAAAGAACAGGAGGAATCCACAGCAAGCTAATGCTTTCCAGCTCCATTCAGTCTCTTCCCATCCTTTGGAGACGCTGGGACTCGGCGTTTCTCAGCAGAGGCTTTGGTTTTGGGTTTGTTTCTTGGTTTTTTTTTTTTTTGTTTTTTTTTGTTTTTGGTTTTGTTTTTGTTGTTTTTTTTTTTTTTTAACTTCTAAGAAAACATTTCATTTCTTAAAAATAAAAGAAAAAAATGAAATGATAAATGTTTATATTTCCTAACTTTTTATTTTTAAAGTTGATGATGATCAATGTTATTGAAATAATGATGGCTGTTATTTTCTATGTATATTTTAGCCTCTGTATAAATAAAGTTCAACCAATTCAGTTCTTAGGACTGTAGGAGCATTTTGATTTGTGTGACCACTTTGGAGAAGGGTAGATTTTGTTTTTTTGTTTTTTGTTTTGTTTTGTTTTAGAGAATGTCCTGTTTTTTTTTTCTTTAATTATTTAGTAAAAATTCCAACAGCTTGTCAGGACAGACATTAGAACTTTTATATATGGGGCAAGAAACCAAATATAGAACACCAAAGCAAATGGATTTTATCCTTCAGATCAACATCAGCACCGCATCCCGTCATGTTCACAACTTCTGCTTGCCCTTCACAGTGATAAGGAAAGAGATAGAAATGCAATCTATTTGAACTGCAGTGTGAGGGCAGTGCAGTGAGAATGGGGTTCACAGCCTCATCTGTGCAGGGGCACCTCTCAGAGCTGTATTCTTCCTGGTGTATGTGCAGCTTCACCCCTATTTTCACAGAGGAAAAGACTTTTCACTTATTCATAGTGGTTTTTTTATTTTCTTAGGACAAACACAGTCAAAACCAGATGAGCCCAGCCCAGCCAACTTACACTCAGAGACTGAGGTGAAGTCTGTTCTTCCAGACCACCTGGAAAAATGGACCCTGAACTTCTTACACACAGGGTCCAGTCAAACTGTCTGTGGCCATTTACATCATCAAAGCAGGGACGTGGGCGCCCAAGCGCTTTACATACATATGACAGGCTTCCCTAGGATACAGTCTTTAAGGAAGGTACTGCACTGTATAATACAGCACAGCCAGAGAGCAGCACAGCCCCACTGTAGAGAGATGTGCAGCTGAGCTTGACCATAGACTCTGTTGATGGGAAAAGCCTGTGCCTGCCACACTCCCTGACCACAGAGGCCTAGGAGCCAGAGCACCCAAATGAGTGAGTGTACTTCTATCCAAGGTACACCATGAGCTCTGAATAGGGACATGGGACTCAAATATAAGAGTTCATCTTCTGTCAACTCCTTTAAAAGGAGAATTCATCTCCCAACCAGAAATGCTATTTTAAAGCAGCCCTTGGTATCTGTTGCATCTATTGTTAGAATTAATAATACTCTGTATGAAAGGTATTTGGATAGCTTTTTTACCTAGCCCTGCCTGCAGTTTGCAATTTGATCCCTTCCCATATTGGCAAGTAATAAATAATCGAAAAGGAAGCTGATATTAACATTTATATGTTTTATGCATGCATATTTGTATATTCTTAACCCACAGAGCTATGGGAGTAGAGTGCTAAGTTTGTGTTTTCATGTTATCACGGAAGGGGAGCAGCAGAGAGGACTATAAAGGGTTAACTGGAATGGGCACCCTCGAGTGCTGGGGAGGGACTGATGTAATCACTGCAGCTCACAGCCAAGTGCATCTGTTCACCATGAGGTCATTCTTCTGCATGCTAATGACCTGGAGAATCCAGTCTGGTGTTTGACATTATCCAAAGGGATATAGTGTAAATCTTTACCTTTGGGAGCGGCTCTTACTGAACAAAAAGAGGGAAAGAAACTTGTTTGGACTTGCATGGGGGTTTCCTTATTGCTGGGGTTTTTGGGTGGTTTTGGTTTGGTTTTTTTTTTTTTTCACCCCCTGAAGCTGCTCTAAAGATTGTGTCTGGACCTTACTTGGAGTAGTCCATTTGTGTCTGTTGATAAGTGAATCCCAAAATTTCTGTTATGGTCACAGCTGTCAATTTGGCAATTGAGAACAGTAGGTTTGTCTCATGTAAAATCTAACTTTCAGCATTTAAAATTATCATGGTCAGAAGTTGGTGAGAATGTTTTTATCCCAAGGAATGTATAAAACCAAGTTCAAGGAGATTTGTTCTCAGTGTCCCTGGATTGGCTGGTGTTTGTTTGAGATGCCAACACTGGTTATGGCTACTGCCCACTTCAATACTGCTGAGGAGGGCCAGCAGAGGGAGCACAGGTCTTTGTTTATTTGTTAGTCTCAAAAACACAGCCCTTGATTTCTCCAATACAGAGTCAGCAGTACTTTCTCCTTCCTTTGTGACAGGCGAGGTGGAAAGGCTCCAGGATAACAGAGCAAGTGGGAGAAAATGTGTCACCCCGACTTTGATCCCCTATCTGCTGCTTGAATATAGGTCATATTTGAGGCTTAAACCAGATTAGTCTGGGTCAGTCTTAAGATGCTGCCACTGCCCAAAGCTGCACACTTTCCTCTTTCTCAGATGTGTGCCTGGATGGTGTCTTGGAAAGGAGGATTGTGGTCATCTGTCTCGTAGAATAGACTTGTCATTCTTTCCTGCTTTTCACTACAATAGCTTTTGACACTGTACCAGAAATCCTAACCTTGTCCAATGAATGAATTCACAAAGCCACAGACATCCTGCTATACCTTGGACATCCCAAAGGGAATCTAGGTTATAGATGCTGCACTAGTTCTGTAGTTCACTGGCCTTTTCCCCAAGGGATGAAGAAGTTCCACCAGCTTCCCCTTGTTGAGGCCACCATGCATGGGTGCTCACTATACCAGCATCTTACACCATGCATGGGTGCTCACTATACCAGCATCTTACAGACTTATGATTTTGTATACAGATCCTGGAAGGAATATTTTACTGGGCAATTAATAAGCAAGTTAGCCCCCAGAAACAGACAGGTAAAGCCCAACCTTGGCCCAACAAGCTTTTCATGCAGGTTGAAAGGGTAATCCCCTGCATATCACTCAGTTGGTATCCACTCTTTCTCATTCTCCCTTCCTCCATCCCTGTTAAAGTGGTCTTAAGAAGGCTTAGATTGATAGCACAGCTTATACTTATGCTTCTTATGTATTTAGCTTTATCATAGCTTAGGGAAACCAGCAAAGAACATCAGAGAATGTGGAGGTAGAAGGGACTTCATAGAATAGCAAGTCTAGCCTCTTCTTAGTAGTTTTGACTAAGCTAAAGCATAAACCATGAATGAACAACTGCAGGTTGCAGACAAGCTTGACAACTATCCCTCACCTTCCATCCCACATATAGACATGCCAAACCAGTGCCTACGCTATGATGATGGTCCTATAAATCAACAATATGGCTGGTTTGTTGTTGATATTAAAGCCCAGAATTAAATTTGAAAATTACATGTAGAGAACCCAGAAGTTTTCTGTAAACATAAGTTCTCTTATGTCACTGTCTACTTAAGAGCTCACAACCAGCCCAACTTAAACCCTCAGCATACTTGGCTATCCCTGGCCAATATGTTGCCATGTGTTCTGTAGATAGATAACTACCTCCACCCCAACAATGCCATCTGGCCCCAGCCTAGATCTTTTCCACACAGCCAGTTCAATTCTGCCCCTTTTTGTTTTTGTCTTGTAACTTATACATGTATTCTTGGAAAGGTAAGAAGCTATTGATAGAAAGTTCTTAACCACTCTTAATTCTATCACCTAGACCCAGCTTGCACAACATTGTATTTTAGTGTGATCAACTTACAATGGATTTATATGACTCTTACAAGTGCAGGAACATCTGCACTTCTGTCTTATTTTTTTTTAAAGAACATGTAACTCTGTAGTGCATGTGTTTATCTAAGGGAGCTATAAATTCTTTAAAGAACAATGCCTGCCATCTCCTTTTTACAATACATGCAATAGGAGAAAAATAGGAAAGCAGGACAGAAAGAAGTCAGGCTGTTGCTTTAAGTGGTACAGGTGTGTCTCCAGACCACAGATGTGTTGGGTCTGATGCAAGATGCAGAACAAACACCTATAATTACATTTCATCTGCCTTCTCCCTTCTCTTAGGAAAAGTGGGTCAGTGACAAGCAATATGGTCAAAGCCTGGTGTGGGGAGACGGGGGGGGGGGGGGGGGAGAGCCAGGAGCCAGGTTAATCCCCAGGCTGGGTAGTGCAGCTCTGAGTAACTGAAACTTGATTCTGGGTGCTTTTGTAAGTGATGTTCAGGGTTTCAGAGAGAACTCTCCATGGCCCTCTTTGTCACCACAGTTTTGTGCTTATTCATACCTGTATCCTTTTAACACTCCGTTACTCCTCTCCTGTTGCTCTGGGAGACAGGCAGAGGTGAGACATATTTTTCCATTTGGTCAGCTAGAAAGTGATACTGCAGCCTGTCAGATGTGACATCTCTGAGACAGCTCTGCCTTCCTTAGGCTGCTGCCACTGAGCAGACCTCTAAAGGGTACCTAAGGATACACACAAAGTTCTGGAACCCTTGAGAAGACCTGAGTCTCTACTTTTGTGGTAATGAGTCTTAAGAGAGAAAAAAAGATATACATGAATGCTTTGTGTCTTAAAAGAAAAAAAAAAGTCCTAGATACTTCACAGCAAAATGTGACTACAAGTGAAAGTAAGCCTGCTGGCCATGACTTAGACTCTCCTGAGGTCGGCTGTGCCATCTGTCTTGTGATCCTGGAGCTTGGGAACAGGAGCTCCTGTGTCCTTCACCATCCACTGATCGTTCAGCTTTTACCTTTGCAACACTGCCAAAAACCTAGGATGCCTGAGAACTAAAAAGCCCTTCCGCAAGACCAGGATAGACTGAGTAGATTGGGGAAGAGCCTCATGGGCCGTCCAGACCCTGACCAGTGCTGGGACTTGAGTCCATAGCTTCTGAGGATGGAAAGGGAGCTGGCATATTAGAGTTGTTTAGAATGTGTGTCTGTGGAAGCACCTCAGAGCATCTGCTTCTTATGAGATATTGTAGCCATTCAATCCCGCTTCCTTCCAGGATGTTATGTGCAGGTGGCATATCTTTCCCGCCTAACTGCTAATTATGGCTCAGGGGACACTGAAGCAGTTACCAAGGGATGGCAAGCAGGTACCAAGAATCTTTCTCAGACAGAGTTTTGGAAATGAACCTCAATTAAAGCTTATTCAAAATAACCTTTACAGTTTTTCTGAGACAAGCCCAGGGTTTGGGACAGCCCAGGCTCACATTCTTTGTCAATGGCAGTTGTGGCCTTCATGTCAATCTGTCCTTGCAGGTGGTCCATGTGCAGCCTTAGCAGCTGGGGCTTCCTGGAAGACTCAATGATTTTGCTCGGATTTCCACTTAGCAAAGAGCAAACTAAAGCAAAGCCAAATGAAGCTCTTGTGCTGGCATTAGAGTATGCAGTTGGATAGACGGAATGTTTTGTGCTATCCTTTCCAGGGACATTCAGGGTGACACCCAGGGGGAAAAAAAACTGTAAATTTGCTCTTAAAACCCCACAGAATGCTGAGTGGAAAAAATGTTTTGAAAATGGGGAAACATGCCAGTCAATATTGCAAGAGGACAGGTAGGTGGAAGGGGAGGGAATTCACAGCATTAATATGGCCAATGTTGAATTCTTGGCATATAAGAAAGTTCACAGCATTATGGAAGAGAAAGAATAACCAAAAGCCTGTTTGTTTGTTTTTTTCACCACTTAAAGAATATAGAATGATAAAATCCCAGATGAACTTCACCTACCTGTGTTCCCCCAACCTGCTGGAGGCCACAATGAGGTATTGAAGATCTGGCCAGCTTAGAATCCTGGTGGTACCCACACCTCTCCTGCAGCTCAATCAGACCACAGGACAGCAGCTTCATTCCTCACATCTCACAAACCTACAGGGCAGGGTTTTAGACGGTCACTCCACCCTCAGAAGAGTATCCTAGGACTTAATAGGAGAGGCATAGAAGTGGGCGAAGCAGAAAGGTGCCCTGCCTTCCTTGAGGCTACCTCCCAGGCAGGAGAGAAGGAATCAGCCATCAGGAGCTCCTTGGTGCTAAGCAAGAAAAGACAATGGGGGATGAGTCTGAGTGACCCGAGGAACAGGAAGTGGTTCTTTGAGTGAGTCCTGTCTCACTCAAAAAGCCTCATGTGGTGGTACAAGCCTGCAGGCCCAGCTCCATGAGAGACTGAAATGAGAGGATTCCTTGAGCCCTTGGCACTTAGGTCTTTCTGTCCCAGACAAGACTCCTTCTCGACCCATTCAGGGTCCCTGCCTTTGGGTACCCATTGTGTTGGAACAAATCCACAGGAGTGAGCAGACATGTGACCAAGGGGAATCCTTTTATTGTCCCCTCAAAGGCAGAAAGGACTAATTTGTTGGGTTTATGGCCTGGGCAACTTTTGGTACCAGTAGCAAATGCTCTCCTCCTTTGACCCACACACCTGAGAAATGTAACTAATGTGAATTGAGTTATTGTCTGCTCCCAACTTCAGCAGAGTGCATGGCAGGAGCTCCAGTAGACAATGCCTTGATCCCAGGCCCACACTGCCTCCTGACTGTCTAAAGACAGCACGACCGTCCTGTTTGCTCGTGTGTCTGGTTCATACACTTTGCATAAGTAGCCCATTATAGACTATATCCCCAGTCCCACCCCAGCTCCAAGGGGGCTGCTTCTATCAATAAAACTGCTACGGAGTTCCATCACTGCTCTGATGTTTCCTTGGATCCTTCTGAACATATTAGGATGCACAGTGCTATCCCAGAAATGTCCACACACCTAACTGCTACTTTTTTTAAAAGCTGTTGTTTGTCAGGGAATTAAAAAATACAGTCATGAGTGACAGACACCAAACCCAGGGAGCACAGAGGGAGAACACTCCTAGCCCCTCTCTCAACAGGCCACTCTTGAGTTGTATTAAGAAAGCTGAAGTCAAGTTACAGGACATCTTAGAGACAGCCTTGGGCACTAGAAGTAGTGTCACCTGAAGGAAGTGTTCTTGCTTTGAGGGTGCTGTGAAGTCAGTAGAGTGGCTCAGCTCAGAGGCTGTTGGTGACATCCACGTGACCTCATCGCTACGCTGCCCCCCTCTTCCTGGGCCCACAGGTGGGTTTTCTCCCTAAATCTTGAAGTCATTCTGGTGTTGTTTTGGAATGGAGAGTACAGAATAGTTCACAGACCACTTTCTGTCCTGTTCTGCCTTGTGTTTTAAACTGGGAGGGAAGTATAATTCAGTGGTAAATACTTAACCACCATGCACACTGGCTTCAATCTCCACCATACAAAGGAAAAAAAGAAAGCTTTAAAAAGGGAGGGGGGAGTTGTACTGAGATATAATTTGCATATCATACAAATTATATAGTTAAAGTAAACAATTGATACTTTTAGTATTTTCATAGATTGTACAACTGTCTCCATAGACTAATTCTAGAATGTTTCATTTCCCCTAGAAATAAAATAAAACACATTCATAGTCTTCATTCTTTCCACAAACCTTACCCTCGATCCTGTGAAACCACTAATCCCCCTTCATTTCTCTGCCTCTACCTATTTGAGACATATAAATGCAACCAGGTGATATGATGACTTGACGTCATTTATATAACATGTTTTCAAAGTTCCTTCATGCTGTAACATTTATCGTGTTTTTTAAAAGATTTATTTACTTATTTTATTTATATGAGTACACTGTCGCTGTCTTCAGACACACCAGAATAGGGCATCAGATCCCATTACAGATATTGTGAGCCACCATGTGGTTGCTGGGAATTGACTCAGGACCTCTGAATGAGCAGTCAGTGCTCTTAACTACTGAGCCACCTCTCCAGCTTTGCATTTATTGTGTTTTTAAAAATTATTTTATTAGCATGAGTATACTTGGATAATTTCATTCATGTGTACGTTGAGTTCCTAAACTCACATAATATTGGGCAAGAAGAAAATTGCCAGCAGTTTCTCTTAATGTCCCAACTGTTTGCTAAGTCCCTAACACAAGTGTGCCTGCACACAGTGCACAGTTCAGGTGCTTTCTTCTCTCCCCATGCTTGTTGGTCCAGCTGTCCTGGCTTTCTGGTTCAGAACCAAAGTTGATGGGCAAGACCAACAACCAAGCAGGGGAAGCCAACCCTAGTGCCAGGACTGGAGCCAGGACATAGCCACTGCTGCTGGATTGGGAATACTGGAAGCCATCCTTGGCCATTTGGAGATGTTAATTAGGCTGGCAAATCCCCGCCGGTCTTGGTCTGCCAGTGTTGAGTTGCATGTGCAGGCTTCCCCATCCACTGCCTGCACCTGTTCCCTTCCTCCGAGCCATTCCAAGGGGTCTGAATAACCCAGTCAGGGCTCTGATCCTCCTCTGCCTGCCTTCCTGCTGGGAGAATAGTTAGCACTTGCCTAAAGCTGGAACCTGGTTCAGTCTTTCTCCCTCACCCATGCCAACTCTCAAAATCATTCTTTTTCCTAATTATCTTGAACCAGTTAATCATTTCCACACTGACTGTTCAGTAACAAGGATGTAGGGAGAGGCAGCCATGCATCTTGTCTGCCCGGGGCCCACATTTACCCCAGGGGTCAATGCTGGATGCTGGACAGTAGGCTTTCCTCAAAAGAAGCTTGCTTCAAACTGTACTCCTTTGCGGCTGAGAAAAACACGCCCTACAAAAACTGACAAGCTCTCAAATAGCAACCCAGGCTGAACTGCAGAGAATACAAATCTCCAACCATACTTGGTTATTTCTGAATTAAAGAAAGATAACCCTTGTTGATATCTAGAATAATAAAGTCACACAACACAAGTCCAAAAAGCAAAACACTTCTCTGGAAATGGCCTCTGGATTCTTCTCCAGGCTCAGGTTCTTGTGTATGAGCCCCCAGCTGGCTCCACCTGTGCTGGTTAGTGTCTGAGGTAGACTGTGAAGGGTTCTCTCCAGGAATCCCTCTCCTACATGCAAAGGAACTGGCTGCTGATGTGCCAGCACCACTGATGTCCAGGCATGTCTTCTCATCCAAGACACACTGTAACCCTGCCATACAGTGTCTCTCAAGTCACCATGGAGCCTCTCAAGACTCTCCTTTCCTAACTTGACTCTCCTTTAGATACCACAGACATACATGTGCCCACTTATTTGTGTGTTCTACCTCCCCTACTATCCGCTATAGCCCCCAAAGCAAGGCTTTTGTTTGTTGTATCCATTACTACGGCCTATAATGCTACTCAGAACGTATCAACTGGACACAGTTGATGAAAAGAAAGATGGAAAAGATCATAATTTGTGCCTCTTTCCTCCCAGGCATCATGTGCCCCCCTCCCCAGTCTCTTCTCATTTTTTATCTTCAGGCTCAGTGCTCTCTCTTCTAGATCTTCCAGCAGTATGTGTGCTAACCCCTGGGATTGTTTAGTGTACTAAGAAGCTACAGCCTATTCCCTGGTCCCAGCAACTGGGAGCTCACCCTTCAAGAGTCCTGCCTGCATGTCAAGAGCAGGTGACATCTGAGCCCTATGGAATAATCAAGGCAGCCTTCAACTGCCTCGGCCTATGCATTGCCTTAATTCAACCATGGATTGGCAGTTACTGAGATAGTCTTTGTGGGCCAGCACACCACACTAGGCTGTGTCTGGGGACCCTCAGGAGAGGAGCAAACCAGTCCTCATCAGCAATTACAAACAAGTCTTCCATTGTTAGTGCACCATCTGCTTTCTGGGTTTCCACCAATCGAGGGCCTGTATGCATAGCATAACCAGGGCCGGGGTGGGGGTAGGGGTGGGGGTGGCGGGCTGCAGGAAAGTGAGATCAAGGATCCCCGTTATAAAGAGCCTCTTCTCACTTGGGAGGGCATCAGGGGCGTGGCTCTGAAAACCTGAGGCGCTCCACTCAAGGTAGACCCATGCACACAGGCACTCTCTGCTTGCCGTCTTCCATTAGATGAAGTGGAGCCCTGCAGTATGGCACACTGGAAAAATAAGAAATCTAGAAAATTGCATTAATGTCAAAGGACCTACTAGGTCCTTAGCCCAGACAGAGCTGCTCACGCCTCACACGGAGAAGAAGCCAAGTCATAGTAGGACAAGGAACTGCCATTTGGTCATCCAGGGCTGGTTAAGGATCATGGCTTCCCAGCCCAAGTACTCAAAACTTGGGGCCTGAGTGTTCTTTAATAGAAAATCAAACTTCATAGAAGTACATACATACTTCCTTCAGAGAGGCGTAAAAGAAAGAATGCCCAAATGGTGTTAGAAAAAAAAATGTCCAATTGCTGTGCCAACCTTGGCAGATGAGATCAGCAGAAAGTCTGAGTTTACAGTTATAGCAGTGTGCACAATGTTTTGTGTCTCTGCTAATGTCCAGCCTCAATAGGGGCCTAGCTAATCTAGAATTCAGGAGAGTTAGGGAAGAGAGGGCGGGGTAGAGAACTGCTTTCTGAAAGCAAAAGCAGGGTGCATGTGGATAGTATAGGGAGTAAGATGGTGTGGAGCGGGTGGTAGGGACCTGTCATAAGGAATCAAAAGCCGAGATCTTCCCTCAAGTCCACATGCTTCTGAGGGCTCAGCTATAAGCACAGCGCCAACTGGCTTTGGATCCCATCGAGTGAGTATTGAAGTGAACGTTCAGGAATGATGCACGAGGCTTTAGGACTAGTGCGACCCGGGGATCAGCCGTGTGTGTCATTATGAAGCTGCAGCTGGGGGCGTGCCACCCTCTCATTCATGGGATTTTTGTCTTTTCTCCCTTCAGATTAAAATACATACTGGTCTCATTGCAATGCTTGAGCAAGGTAAGACTGCCTTTGGTGGGTCCCCCACCCCTGCCAAACCCTTAGTTGACTTTTACATACCCGCTCTCCTCCTTCTTTGGCCTCAGCCTTGCCTGCTTCCTGTCTCCTCCCGAGGGGCCCTGCCCACTCTCCTGCCTCTGCATGTCTTGCTGCCTGTGGAGCCCAGCTCTGCCTGTCTTTCTTCTGCAAGTACACTCTGGGTGGAATCTGACACCAACACCTGCCATCGTGGAAAATGTCTTTGTCACCTCCCCTTTGTGTGGGGGGCTGCCGGGAGCCATGGGCACAGGGCTTTTTTTTGTTGGCCAAGCCTGGAGAAGCAGGATGTTGAGATGAGCCGATAAGATGAGGCACGTGCTGGCCTAACCTTTGACTGCTTGCCTTAGCAGAGGCGTCCAAAGGCCAAGGCCTCCACACAGGGAGGGCAGGTCATCAAGGAAGGCTGCTGAATAGAGCAGCTGGAGGAAGAAGCAGACAAAAAGCTGGGCGAGAGAAGAGGGTGGCAAACCCCTGGATCCACAGTCTAGGACCCTGAGAACAAGCTGAGGTGGCAGGTGTGACCTCACAGCATGACCTTTCTGTCCTGGCTCCAGGATCCTGACCCAGCACAGATAGCTCAGATGGATGACAGCCACCACTGCAGAACTGGGTAGCAACTCTTCCAGTATGGCCTGGCTCTACTGGTTCTCTGGTTCTCAGGCAGGAGATGCTTGGATAGCACCTATGATAAATCCACTCAAAAGAGAAAACTGTCATTTATTAATCATGTATGTTCCTATGGTGGTCTCAACACAAATAGAAGTAGTTTACCCAGGACACCTCCGTAACCCAGCAGCCTGCCATGATTCCTTTAGCCCAGCTACCCTTTCTCTTCTTCTTAACCATAGCTTTAGACTGGTCCCAGTGGCTAACTTACATCAGCCCCAAAGGTGATAGGATCTACAGAATACAAGTTCTCTAGTCAGAAAGGGGTAAAACAGAATTGTAAGGACCCTTCCCAGTAGGAATTTAGCGGCAAAGATTTCTATTTAGAGGCCCCTCTCCCGCTTTGAGTAAGCCACGGCTTCCATCTCCAGCAGAGACCAAGCTGGGGCAGTACTATCTACAGCTTGCAAGTATAGGCACTGTATCAGGAAGGCAATCCTTATCCTTTGAGATTCACCAATGCATTCTGCAGCTACTGCCTCTGCATCCATCATGGGGAGCATCAGTGGGCACAGGGGAGCCACTGCAGGATGAAGGTGTGCCAGCAGAAAGTCAAAGGCTGAAGGAATGCATGAGTCATGGGTGCACTGGAATCTGGTGTACTCTCTGCCTTTAGGTGTACAAGCCTCTTGTTTGCAGAGCTTTGAAATGCTGGCTTAGGTTTGCTCAGTGGGGCAGCTGACACTACCCTGTCCATCTGTAGGAGCTCAAACTGTGACCCAACTATCCTAGTCTGCCTTGGTAGAGGGGGCTCAGGATGCGGACTAAAGTGTTTGGTTCTGACCAAGCATGAGCAAGTGATTCATCCCTTTGCCTACTATCTTTAAGCATTTACTGACATGCTTTTTTTTTTCTTTTTTTGGCTTCTAATTCTAACTGATGTAATCAGAGTGGGTGGCATTTCAAACCAGAATCCTCTGTGAGGTTCAATCAGGTTTCCCCCACCACCTTTTGCCCCTCAAACAGCTGCTCCTGCTCACTCACAACAACTAGGAGAGGGAGAGACGTCCTTAAAAACCTGATCCTTGCCGGCGGCTGCAGAGATGCTCAGCAGTGAAGAGCACTAACTGCTCTTTCAGATCAGGCCTTAATTCTCAGCCCCCACATGGCAACTTACAACTGCCTTTAGTTGTGGGCACCAGGCAGCACAGACATGTATGTAAGCAAAACCAATGCACATTTAAAAACAACACTGATCTTTGGATGGCCACATCTAGCTGCATTCTGTTGCCATTGTGTAAGGCAACCTGGGTTTTGTATTTTTGCAATGCTGGGACTCAGGGCTTCATGCATGCTAAGCAAGTGTTCTACAGCTGAGCTAACCACCCTTAGTAGCCTGTTTCTGATGAGGAAACCAATAGGAAAAGGTCCTGGACCTCTCTGTCCACCAGCCCCACGGAGCCTAGATGGGAAGGAGAGGGAAAGTCTGTCTGTGGAATCTGAAAGTGAAAACCCATAGTGTGCATGGGATAGAGTGTCTCCATGGGTCAAGAGAATTTTAAGTATTAACTTCAGAAGCTCTTCCCAGAAAGCATAGGACAAGGCCAGAAAACGTATAAACAAATGAACAAAATAACCTAAATAAATTTCCAACACTAGCAATGACAGTTTCAAAGGCCGTAGTTCAAGAAGAGAAGCCCATAGGGAGGAGACTGCAGGAGTCCTGCTTTTGAGGTTTGTTCTAGGCAGGGGCCACTCAGGGAAGCTTAGAGCATTTAAAAATATATTACAAGGGGGAGGGTGACGAAAGGATCCTCTCATTCGCAGAGAGGCCCTCGGGAGGCCAGTGACACCGCAACAGTGGCTGAGTGTTGCAGCAGACATTCTTGTATTCCTCAGAGCTCCCAGACAGCCACCCTGGGGATGGGAAGAGTGCAGAGCTGCGAGTTTTAATTTTATTCCTTGTTCCCTCTAGTGCCAAATAGCTGCATGCTCATCTGGACTCATTCAGACAAGCAATTTAGCCGTGACCTCTAGTCTTAGGCCCTTTAGGGAATAAGTGAGTAGTAGCTCGTGTGAAATATCAAAATGTAAACATGCTAGGATCCCAGAAACACAGCATTGCCATTGACTCTGCCCAGGGCTCCTTCATGGCCTTCACTCCAGTGTACTGCAATCCGAGGCCTTTCTCTTCATTCCTTACTTCTGCACTAGCCAGAAAGGCTGATTTTTATACCAAAGATCCACAATCTGTAGTTTCTTTTATCTTGTAGAAGAACCTAGGACAAACACTAAGAGGAGTAGCATATCTTTTTTGATACATTCAACAAACATCCTTGCCCAGCACACTGTTGGCAGGGAGGACTTCGAACCCATTTCCCAGTGATCAAGTTCCCTGTCTTCTGAGCACTGTATGTACTTCCTGGAGTGTGTGGCCAGAGATTCTCACTGGCCTCTGTGATGTGGCCTTTCTCTGCTTCCTTTGCAGGGGTCTTGACCTCCAGCCTGAGTATGGACCCCAAGAAAATCCTCCATGTGGAAGAAAGAGGCACAGATTCCCCCTGATTTCTGCAGAACCCTCAAAATCTAGACTTCGGGAACCTGCCACTGTGCCAGCACATGTAGCAAGCCTCCCTGTGGTTTGGCTCCCAAGGTCAGAGGCAGTCTAGTTTGTGTGGAACCTTCAAGCAAGGCTGTGTCCCTCTTGTCTTGGAATCTCACCAACCAAGCCTTGGGTATCAGAAGAAGAAAAGAAAGTCACCATCAACCAGGAACAAACCTGTTGTCATATGGGCAATGGAGACGCCTGAAGTCTCTAGGCAGAATACAGTAGCAAAAGGTTTGGGGCCCACAGGGAAGGGGCAAAGGGCACTTGTCTGTATCGCCGAATCATTTTCCTTTCATTTATACTCCCAAGCTTGATTCCCAAAAGGGCTGACAAAATAACTGTGTAATTGTTGGAGGAATTTCCTCCATACTGATTTTGCTAATCCTCATGTTAGGATTTATAGTTTACTCAAAATTTCATCATTATGGAAGCTGGCTGTCCCCAGAGTCTTTTCCCACAGGAAGTTTCACCTTCACCATTGAACCTTTTCCACCTGGAGCTGAGGCCCCACTGACTTAAGATTCTCCTGACAACTAGAGTTCTTTCAGGTGATGTTCCGACACAGAGCGAGCAGAGGGCAGGGGGCAGGGGGAGTGACCATGCATGAAAATATGGGAGTATCCACATGAGAGCACTAAGCAGATGGCTAGCACCCTTGCCCAACACTGCCTAGCCCAGCACCACACACATCAATACACAAGATTAGTGCCTGCTCCAGCTCCAGGGCTGACCCAACACCCCCACTGTGTCCAGTACTCCTGAAAGCTCATCTGCAGTCCTCTTCCTGACTGCTGTTCAGAGTCCAAGACAGGCCTCAGAAACAGTACTTGTCACATGAGTTTTAGGGTACAGATTCCAGGCAATAGATTTGATCCTTACACACACACACACACATATCAAATTTTATATATTGGCTCTAAGAAAGGCATGTTGTGCCTTTTAGGGATGGGAAGGAAGGAAGGAGTTAAATGTGCCCCTTACTGGACATGACCATCTTGGACCTTAGAATCTGGCAACTAAGCATTCCCAGGGAAGACTTCTGTGTGGTCACTCACACACCCATGCTTCTGTCCTGGCCCTGGTGCTGTCTCCGAGCTCCAGTTTTGCTTCCTTTCCTGCTCTACTTCAGAGCAAAACAGAAGATGCAGCAGAGACCTTCCCTTGCTGCCTGGTCCTGCTACATGACGCCATTCCCAGGGCACATATCTAGATGAGCCCTTCACTCAAAGCTGGAAAGCAGCCATAGAGGATAGACTCAAGGGGCTCAGGCATGGGAGAGTGTCCTGGCTGTGGCCACCTCTCTACCTTCCTCTGCCTTCTGATCTCACACCTAGCCTGCTTTCACTTCTCTCAGCCTGCTTACCCACCTCATCAGTGTCCATTCCCAGAGAAGCCAGCCTTTTATATCTACTACAGAGCTGATTTGGCTGCTACTAATCTTGGAAGAAAAAAGAATGGAGCCAGAAGCCATATTCAGTCTTGTATAGTGAGTGAGAATTCTGAGAGTGAGATGTTCTAGGAGCACCTTCCCACTGCAGGGAGACCCCGTCCTCCTGCTGTGAAGGGAATACAGCAGCCTCTCATGCCAGGCCCACAGACAGAAGCACCACGGTCAGAGAGAGCAGGGCATTGCAAAGCAGAAAAGGGGCCCTGTGTGCTGTCTTCTTAGGGTCCAGGATGTTCACTTATTGGAGGTTGATGGTGATAGAAGGGAAATCGGCTGTCATGACATTTCCCATTGTGTCAGTGAAACCTTGATTCTTATCTGTGTGTCTGTGTGTCTGTCTGTCTGTCTGTCTGTCTGTCTCTCTCTCTCTCTCTGTGTGTGTGTGTGTGTGTGTGTGTGTGTGTGTGTGTGTGTGTGTGTGTGTGTGTGTGTGTGTGTGTGTGGCCAATATTGCTCAGACTTCTATTATTGATTTGTTACTTACCTGGCTCCTGCAGAAAGCGCTTCCCAAGTCCTGGGCACTAAAGGCCCCCGCAGCACAGGTCATAAAGTACCTTCTGCAGGAACACTTATCTTCAGGCCCCATAAACCCCTGTGGTGAAATTCCTGCCATTTTGGAAGTCTTTCATTTTCTTCTTTTTCAGTCGTAACAGAACCCAGGGCCACAACCCAGGTCCCAGAGGTCCTGTTTAACTCACAGATGTCTCTTCATAATTTCATTTGCTTCCACAAGCCCTCAGACTTGGAGTGAGAAATTCAATTGGAGGTAGCAAATAATTTGAACTTCTTGTAACCTAATGATTTTACCAACCCCATACCCAGGTTGACAGCAACAGTTTATGCCTGTTTATGTTTTAGTTATTTATTTAGTCCATGGGTCTTGGGTTGGTAATAACTCTGGTTAGAGACCTAAGAGCTGGAGAGTAGGGATTCTGGCAACCATCTTTGATTGCATTCAGCAGCTCTTGTTATTTAGGGTAGAAAATTGAAATGATCAAGTTTGGTGTTTCCTTTTGTCAGTTAGAAAAGCAAATATTGTGTTTTCATAATAAATGTCTTTTAGCAAAATTGCTAAGGGTCACTCATCTGGTGAGACCCTCCAGAGAGCCACTTGTCACATTAGTATTAGTAGGTCAGCCATCTGTGATAAAAGTGTCCCTAATTACCACAAAGTGTGGTAAGACTCTCTGGGCTCCTGCAGGGCCTGGCCAGAACCCACCCTTCTCTACATGCTGACCTCCCAATGTCTATAAAGAGGGAAACTGATGTTTATAGTCTTGTTGATTAGACTTTCATGCTGTAAAAATTAAAAAAATAAAAATAAAAAAGTAACCCCACAAAACTTGGATGTTTTAAAAATAGCCAGACCTTCAGCAGACTGAAGAAAAGAAATGTAGCCTGGTGAGTGACTCCCAGAGTCCTCAGCAGCCACACTGGCAGATCTTGAGAGCCCCAGGAATGAACCCTGACTCTGCCAAATGCTGTTTAGTAGGACCCTTAGCCTTATAAGGAGATCACACAGCTCCAGAGAGCCATGCAAACCCTGTCTTCCTGACTGTCCTCAGGTGTCCCTTCCTTTTCTCCACTGACCTGTGGTGGAGGTTTGATGAACTCACTAAACCTTCCTGTGTGTCTTACATGTAGCTGTATCACTCCATACTTCCTGAAGGGGATGTCACATCTAAGGGAAACTCACCCAGAGACACCCATACTTGTATTTGCACCCAGTTCTATGTATATGACGTACTCGGTAAGCAAACATTTCCTTAGTTTCAGGTCTACAATATTTAGTATGTGTAAATAGGGAGACATTTGATCGAGATGATAAATTAAGTTATAGCATGTCATTTGATTGTTCTGAGGTCTCTTGTTATTTAACTTCCCAGAGCTGCATAACTAAGTTGTTCTGAGGGGCGTGTGGTTGGGTGAACCTCCAAACCTGCTCCCCCTTGTCAGGAGTGTACATGTGCACTAGGGACACACTCCATAAAGGCAGCCATGCTGGGAAAACACTTAGCTCCATAATGGTGCCACTCAACTCCAGCTCGCTCTTTTTCGTTCTGATTGACCGTGATGAGTTGAAGGGTGAGAAACACGGCACCTAGGTGCTGCATGTTTCTGACATTCTCATAGTCTGTAGAAAATAAAAGTTTATCACACCATCTAATAAAAATATTGATTTGATTTTTTTTCTTGAACAAAGCTATTCAAAAGCATTCTGCAAACCAAAGCCGACAGAAGTGTCCAATATGGTAGTTGATCCCATTCAGAGAACTTACACGTTCATGTAGAATTCCTTCCTGGTTCATAGTATGGAATGCTAACATCCAGCTGCCAGAGGACCTGCAGCCTCTGATGGTCGCAACCTTCTCTGCATATGTGGTTCCTCAAAACACCCTGTCCTCCATCCGTCGTCTTACCTACTAAGACTCATCCAGTCTTTAAATAAGGCATGAGCAGGCCAGGATGGTCTGTTTCTACAACTGGTATGTAGCCTCACAAGGACCTTTACCCCCTGCTCTGTCTTTTCTAGGCAGCCTCCTGTACTAGCTAGTCTCTGCCCTAAGGAGTAAAGAGTATTTGAGGACTTTGTAAAAATTACATATTTTGCAACATGTAATTTAGAGTACTTCTATTGTGGCTGAAGTCAGGTATTGATATTTCCTCCCTCGGGACTTCAGCAATCACACTGCATCCTATCCTATGGTCTCTGAGGGCATCCTGGGCCACTCCATGGTCCAGACAGTAGTGAATTCTCAGAATGCTGAATAACCAAGTTTGTAAACAAGTTTGTTCACTTGTTTCTGTAGCCAATGCTTGCTGAGTACCCATTACTTACAGAACATGTTGGTGTCCTGGGATGTCAAGTGCAAAGCAGAGCCTGAATTGACCTGAATTCTTTTTAGCTTAACTGATAATCAAGAGCTCATGTAGATAGTCCCTTCTAGGAACAACACAAGTTCTGCGAACCAGAAGCAGTACTTCTCCGCCTTCTGAATCATTTAGGCTCCACTAAGGATTCAGCCTCCTGCCTCACTTCCTCCCAGGATAAAACTAAAGCACCTGCATCCCTCAAGTTACCCAGAAGGTGATGGATGCCCAAGGATCATTTGGGGAGCCAGAGGAGCCTCACTGATGGTACTGAAGGCAGTCTGAATGTGTCTGTGGAGATGGGTGGCCACCGCTCTACACCTGCTCCTTGGAGCTGAGTTCCTCCCTCTTGCTAACCTTTCAGCTTGGCAGATGGCCTTCCAGAATTCACAGGGAGCTTTTCTCTGGGGTCATATTGGGATACCTTTCAGATATGGAAACGAACACTTGAAACGTAAAGGCTGTTGTCACTATTGTCTCATAAAGATTACTTTCTTATTTATAGCAAAAAGATAGGAAGGGGTTAGTTGATTCTAAGGCACCATGTTTCCTCTAAGAGATTTAGTCATCTTCAAAAACCCTCATCAACACCCCCATGGAGTCTCAGACCATGTCATCGAGTCCAGCTTCCGATAGAAAGGACCATCATTAGAAGTATGCAGTCATAGGGGTTTGGTTTTGTTGTATTCCAGGGCAAATAAAAGCCTGTTTCTTCCCTGTTTCCTCAAATAGAATATTTCCTAGTGAGAAGATAACCACACTTACAGTGTTTACTTCTATACACACATGCAGTGTGTGGCGCTGTGTGTGTCATTTAAGCCAAGGACATTTAATAGAAACTTCTATTCTCACTTGCTCTTCTTCCTACGAATGGATGCGGTTTTAATTGCATTTCATTTTCAACAAAACAAAACCCATGGGGGTTGTGAGAAAAGATCAGAAAGTACTTCTCTACATATATGGTTCCTTAGCACCCTGGTCTACAGCTGGGAACACCCACCGTGTCCTCCATCCACCTCAGCTGTTTAAGAAAAGAAAGAAAAAAAACAAAAAAGAGAACTGAAGATGTTGCCTCACTGGCTCTCACACACACCTGACTGGGGCTCTAGCCAGGAGCTGTCTCCAGGTGCCCACATCTTAGTGACACCTCCGGTCAGCACCAATAACTGTCCTTAACCAGTCCATAGACTGTTTCTTGAACAATGTAGTTTTCACATGCCTGCTGTAGTTTGACCACTGAGAGGGTGTTCCTAAGTCCACATCTGAGACCACCTTGAGTCACTGTCTTAGGAACCAAGCTGAACATAGCAAGGTTTTGGCACTGGGAGGGTCTGGTTTGCCAGAAATATGACCTCTCTGTCATGTACAAAAAGAGCACTTGGAACCAGCCTCTACTAGGAATTCAGAAACCAGAATAGCACTTTCCTGGAAAGACAGATTGCACAGGCCTTAACTGAAAAAAAAAAAAAAAAAAGACTTTGAAAAGAAAGATCTGGTACCAGGGCAGGCTTGGTGCAATGCCCACGTACGTCAGCCACACCCTACCTCAGCCACACCCTGGAAGTTCATTCCCACCTTCTGGAGTCAAAAAGCCACATGGTGTTTAGTACTTGCTACCATTCGATCCATGACAGTTGTGATTGTCTCCTAAGAGACAGGTAAGAATTCAAGGGAACAATGGTAAAGACACACCAAGGTTCTTGAACACCCCAGCGACCGCCAGCAAGTGGAGTGACGTGCTTCTAAGGGTTGGGTTTTCCACATGCTGTAGCGTCTCTCCAGCATAGCTGATGGCCCAACTGCAGAAGGCCATGTGTGTTTATGGCACACTCCCTGCCCAAAGGTGTTTTCACCTGTGCTCCAAAGGAGCTGACCAGCAACACCTCAGCAGAGACTCATGGGAAATGGCACCCCTGCTAGAGTCACTGAAAAGAACTTGCTCAAATTGTATCATGTTTTTGTTTCTTTCCTTCTTTCTTTCTTTTTGGTGGTTTGAACTTTACAAGAAAAATATTTTAATACATAAGTCCCTACTAGCCTAAATTAAGTTAGATAATATGAGAAAGGTAAGGGTTTAAGTTAAGTTGCTGTGCTATATGTGATAAAAACACTTGCCAAGCATGCACGAGGTCCTGGTTTGGTCCCCAGTACTAGAGAGAGAAGGGTGTGTGTGTGTGTGTGTGTGTGTGTGTGTGTGTGTGTGTGTGTGTGTGTGTGTGCGCGCAAGCAAGCAAGCAAGCAAGCAAGGAAATAGATAGGTAAATTTTTTAAAAATGTATATAATTCTGCCAAAGTCAGAGAAACTAGAAAATACTTGTCAGACATAAAAAAAACAAAAAAAACACAGATTTACTGTCACACCAATATGCTGCCTTCCATAATGGCTATATTATGTATATGACTGAAAGTTCCATTAAGAAAGAGCAGATGCCTGAATTGATCTCAGAGACAAGGGTGTCTTTTCCTGTATGTCCAGGTGGAATTTTTAATCTTAAATGTATCCCTCCCTCTCCCTCAGGCAAAATGCTCATTGAGTTTGACAGACTATTTTACATGAATAGGTCCCGCTCGGCAGCCTCCTCCTTGGCGTGGGGTCCTAGGGTCTGAAAATTGGAGTGTGCTTTTCACTGAGGGTGTGAAGTGTGGAGGGATGGCTATTACAGATCCTGAAAGGATCTTTTTGACTTCAGAAAATAGCCTGGCCAAGAAAAGCTTTTTTCCATGAATACTCACAGACTGCATTATGCTCCTCAGATGATAGAGGTGAGCACTTTTGATCAATATTCCCCAAGAAGCGCTGCCAGGCTAAGTGGGACCTGAGGGCCTCTGTGAGACACCCCCTCCCTCCCTCGGAGATACTGCGCCTCTGCAGCACATTTCTTGCCAGTTCTCCTCCTAAGCACTGCAACCCATTCTGTCCTCCATGCACCTCAGAAATGGTGACCACACTAGCTTTCCTTTGGGAACATTTTTGTCACCTTCGTTTCAGGATGGCAGTAGGAAGACTTGAACGAGAACTTCTTAATCAAGGAAGATTTGTTTATTCACTTAACATCACTGAGATCACAATGAAAGGATAGTATGGATACACGATACCCTGGATACACTATACATTTTCTCCTATTTTCGATCCATCCCAACTCCCCTCTCCCTGAAAATGGTAAACAGGTTATTAAACAAATTCTTTCTGAAAGCTTTCTCTCCAGATTCATACAAACCCACAAAAATGCCATCTTTTATTTTGTACAAAAACAGCAAAAAAAAAAAGCCCCATTATATATTATATGTTACTCTAATGTTCTTATACGAATTACCATGTTGCTGTGTGATGGTGATGCATGCCAGATACAGGTGGATCCCTGTGAGTTCAAGGCCAGCCTGATCTACATGGTGTGTTCCAGGACAGTCAGAGCTACACAGAGAAACCCTGTCTCAAAAAATCAAAGAACAAACAACAACAAAAAAGATTTACTATGTCATGGTGCACATGCCTCTAATTCATCATGCAGACTGATTGCATATTATTCCTCCATATGGAATTTAATTTCCTTGGCCACAGGTGAACATTACGGTGGTCTCCAGTGTTCCCTGTAAGAATGAATACTCCTGCAGCAAGTGCCATCGCACTTAGACCCTGGCATGTGGCTGCTTTTATTTTTGTGGATAAATTTTCAAAACTGAAATAAGCCAATATTACAGCTTGGATCTGGAATGTGCTGCAAAGGCTTTTGGGTCAAAAGCTAGGTTCCCAGCTCATGATGTTAGGCTGTGGTTGAAGCTTTAAGACAGGGCTTCTGGGGAAGTTTTAGCTCACTGGATACATGCCCTCAAAGGGGACTATGAGACCATGATCTCTTTCCTCCCTTTTCCCCCACTTCCTCATCATGAGGTGAGAGACTTCGAGTTTCTCCACATGCTCTCACCACAATGAGCTGCCTTCCCACAGCTCAAGGGCAATAAGGTTAACCAGTCTTGGACCAAACCCTTGAAAATCATGAGCCGAAGTAAATCAGCCCATTGAGTTTGTTTGTTTGTGGTTTTGTTTTGATACAGAGCCTTATCTATGTTGCTCTGGCTGGCCAGAACCTATCTATGAAGACCAGGCTAGCCTCAAACATAACAGAAATCTGCCTGCTTCTACTTTAAAAGTGTAGGATAAAAGGTGTGAGCCACAATGCCCGGCCTGAAAACGTATGTTTTAAGCTTGACTAACTCAGATAGTTTCTTGCAGTAATGGAAAGTAACACATTGGTTAGAGTATACATACTTATTATAGACTTCATGTTCAACCCCCAGGTTCATACATTAAAATCATAACCTCCATTGTCATGGAATCTGGAGGCAGAATCTTGGAAGGTTCATAGATTTGAATGAATTAATGAGGGCGAGTGGGGCTCCTATGGTGGGATGAGTCTACTGTAGGAAGTGCCTTATGCCAAGGTCCTAAGTGTGATCTCACATTCTGCAGAAAATGAAGGAAAAAAGCAAGAAGAACCTTGTAAAGAGGGTAAGCGGACAGCCACTATCCATAAGCCAGGAAGCAGGCTCACGCTGGGGAACAAGGTCAGAATACTCAGGACACAATCACTTCTAAAGAAACCAAACCTCTAACACATAGATGGGATGGCTCAAATTCAAGCCATAACACCTCAAGCTAAGACCATTATTTTATCCTTGGTAAACTAGTTGATCATTTTTAAATTATATAAAACCAATTTAGTGGTTATATTTTTAAAGTGAAGTAAGGACTTATAACTTTCCATGTCTGTACAAGAGAATTAATATTACCCATCAACTTTGGGGGGAAAATGTAAAGGCAAGACACTTTACAGAAAACTTTTCAGCCATTAGGTTAGGGTTAGGGTTTGCTGACCAAAGAAAATAAGGCTTCAGGGTTGGTTTGTCTACCCTATACCCCATACTTCCACGGCAACATCCCAGCAGCCAGAGTTGCTGAGGCAGGAAGATTTTGAGTTCACAGTCAAGTGAACCTAGCTATATAGTTAAGACTGTTAGAAACCAACATCTGCTCATTTTCAAGAACTTCATAAAGATAGTAACATTATGCATCAAAATACACCTCCATTTCAACCTCTTCTTTTTTCCTCTGAGATAGGATTTCTCTGTGTGGCCCTGGCTGACCTGGAACTCACTTTATAGACCAGGCTGGCCTCAAACACACAGAGATATACCTGCCTCAACCTCCCAAGTACTAGGATTAAATATATGCACCACCACTACCCAGCTTAAACCTTTATTATAAACAACAAACACGATGGCCTTGAGCTCTTGAGTCTCTAACACTCTGCCCCATCTCCTTGCTTGTCCTTAGAATTATCGTACTGAATATGGTACTTACTCTATAAGGTGACCACCAAGGGTAATCATTTCCTGATAGTGATGTCTGTCTTGTGTGGTTGTTCCCACACCGATGGAGAGTTAATCTGTGGGACCAATATAACAGTTCTGTGCCTTTCAAGATTAGGTGACAAGGGCATTACAGTCTCCTTCTTGGCCTTTTGAATAGCTTGCTCTGGGAATGCTACCATGCTATAAGGACACACCAGCAGTGCTGTGGAGACTGGAGGCCATATGAGGAAGCCAGATCAGAAGTCTGCCACCCCTTAACATCATCAGCCTTACACCTGAAAACAGACATCTTTGACAGATAACTGTAACTTCTTTCCTCCCCTTAGTTAAAAAAATGGATTTATTTATTTTATGTTATATTTATGAATATTTTGCCATTATGTACAACTGTGCATCGCATGTCTGGTGCCCACGGAGGTCAGAAGATGGAATTGGATTTATGGATCTTTGTAAGTTATGATGTCAGTGTTAGAAACTGAGCTCAGGTCCTCCAGAAGTGCAGCCAGTGCTCTAAACCACTGAGCCATCTCTCCAGCCCTAAAGCTATAATATTTCAGGATGCAGGCCCGCAACCAAGTGTGCAACTTAACTACTTGTATTTCTTGGTTTGTAACAGTTGTAACTACATATCCCAGGTTGACTTGCCTGAACAAAACTTCCTGCCTTGCAGAGATGCGCCACCCATGCCCAGCTTCTCCTGATTCCTGGCCCACATAAACAATTAGGTGTAATGAATAACAGCTACTGTTCTCAACCACTGAGTTCTGGGGTGATTTGTTGGTACATGGTCATAGCTATATAAGCACACTTAATACCATGGATAACAACATAGAAACTAGGACAGCGGTTGTTTTGGAGCTGAATGCAAGATAATGTAGAGGACACATTTACACACAGCAGTACATTCTAACAATAGTTCAAAGTCTCTGGTGGGGTATAGTATAGCCTCATCCTCTGGACCTAGACCACAGGAAAAGGGTACCATACTAGGGGCCCAGAGGCCTGGGTTCTGGTTTATGTCTAGAAGAAAATTCACATGATCTAGCATGAAGTGGTCGACATCATGCTCATCACACACAAAATGATGATGGAACATGATACTTCCTACACAGGGCTGAGGTAATGACCAAGTAGAAAAGCTCACACCCAGCATTCTGAAAGGCCAGAGAGAACTGTACAAGTACCAGGAATTTGTGATATAGTGAGTCACCCCCAAAACTCAGCATTTTCAAAGAGCAGCCATCCTGTTACTTTTCTCCTTCAAGGTTCCAGGGAGTGAGCAAGCCTGTCTAGGCTGCTCTTAGCTGGACTCTCTCAAGCCAATGTCATGAGGGGTTGAAAGGAGCTGGAGTCCTGTTCCCTCCCATGCCCACGGTTGATTCTCAATCTTGACTGGGATCCCAGTTTAGTCTGTCTTGGACTTTCTCATGGTGTGGAATTGAGACCAAGACAGAGGAGGCAGAAGATGCATGGCCATTCTTGACCTCACTTAGCAGCCAAACAGTGTTACTTCTACTACATTTTAAGGAAGCATTCACAGAAATCCATTCAGTCTTATTGAGAGAAGTACTGTGTGGACTTTATTTCACAATGGGACGCGTGGAAAGAAGTATTTTACCTGTACCAAATGCATTAGTATCATGTGAAATTTTAACTAACAACAACAAAAAATAAAACTGGAAAAAAGCAAAAGTCTTGAGTTCTTGCTAGGACTTGACCTGAATAACTAATTTGGTTTTTATCAGATTACTATCTAAGCCCAATCTCATTTAGCTTCTGAGATCAGATCAGCATGTTCAGAATATAGCCATAGACAACTCATTTAATCTTACCAACATCCATGGTAGGTACCTAGTGACAGACAGACAGATACAATGTGGCCAGCTGAACTGGAGGCATCATTTAATTAAAGGCTCCTACTTACCTTATGTCTAGGAGGGTCACATAGTAAGATGTGGGGGCTAAAATATTCAGGAACACTAAAATTGTCTTACCAGGCAGGTCATTTCATGATACCGAATCTTATGATGGCCACCTCTGAGAGAAAAATCCCTTCTGTCTCTCCATAACATAAACAGCACTTGATTCCACCTCCTTGGCATTCCTCTTGTGGATATATGTCTCATGGTTCATCTGATCAGACATTCTTAATCCAAGCATGACATTGCTCCTCTTCATTGAACATTGATGTTCATGCCCAGTCTATTTTCTATAACCTTCTAACAGAACCTAGCTGCAAGGGAGGCTAGAAAGGAAAGTTTGGGAATTGTGCCTTGGAGGGGCTGGACTCATTAGGTGGGAGGTTATCTAAGTGCAGAATGGTTATTCAAAAGGTATGGTACAAGTAGAAAGTATTATCAATGTCCAATACCTTGGACATTGCAAATGCTACCTTTTCATCATTTTATCAATAATAAAATGATCAGAGAGTACTAATAATTTGCCTAAAGCCAAAGTAGAGACAAGATGATGAGAATCTCATTAGGCACAACATGCAGGGAAAGAAAGTCATTCCTTTATATATGAGCTTGTAAAGTCCTTCACATTGAAAGAGAAAGGAATATTTCAGAAACTACAGTTGTGGCATGTTCCTTGAAGCATAAAGTTTCATTATTGTTGAGAGTGGGGAGAGGAGTTTTTCTGGAAATCAAATACTGAGCCTCGTCCCTACTACACAAACACTCTGATCAGTGATTTGAATATAAAATGTCTTCTATAGGCTGCTGTGTTGAAGACTTGGTCCCCAGGTGATCACTATATTTTGGGAGGTGGTGGAAACGTTTGGAAGTAGGGCATACCTAGAGAATGTGAATCTCTGGGGGAACCATGTCACTGAAGAGTATGTCTTCCCCACACCTCTCTCTCTGTGTGTCTCGGCTTCCTGGCCACCATAAGGTGAGCAGTGTGGTTCAACTATTCCCATCAACTATGATGATCTGCCTTGTGGACTGTAACCTCTGATGTCATGAGTCCAAACAACACTCGCTCCCTTCAAATAGTTGTTCTCTCATATTTGTCACAGCAACAACAAACTTACAGGCACACTATATTTTCTTTAAAGTTCCTAGCCAGGTGTGGTGGCATAAGACTGTAACTCCAGGACTTCTGAGGCTGACGCAAGAGGATTTCTGTGAGTTCGAGGCCAGCCTGAGATACATACAAAATCCTTTATGAAACAAACGAAGTTTATATATCTTGAGTGTCAAGAGTCTGGACTTGCTTAGAAGTGATGAACAGAAATGTGTCTGTATCACTCTGCTGCCCTTCAGACCTCCTTTGCTTAGGGATTTTGTTTCCAACCCAGCCCTCATTCACATTGGTTGTCAGGGTTCTGGAATGGCTTGTTAACTTGCCTGCAGGTGTATAGCGATGAGTGATTTCCACACCAAGTGCTTTTAGAACCAAAATGGAAAGGAAAGAGTCAGATAGAAGTAGCATAGAAAGCCAGCTCAGATGGATCGGCCCCTGTGCTGTGGGTTAGACATGCCACTACATTTCTCTTCTGCTTTGCATCTGCAGCCTATTAAAGCAATGCCAAAAATAAGACAGAATCTACAAGTTTTGGATTATGCAAGTGTGAGAGCTTTTGTTGCAGTTGGAGTACTGAATGTATCTGGTTGTCTCATGAATATCAGACACTTGCATTTACAAGGTTTTTGGAAAGAAGTTTCTCTTATGTTTGAAATAGGAGACAACTTTTCTCTCCCTAGGCAGGAGGCAAGTCATTTGACACCTGATTAGGAATTAGAACTGTGCATGTCCCAGTCCCTTGGCAAGAGAACAGAATGCGTTTCACCATCCATATGATTTCTCCCGTACTAAAACGTCTGCCACCTCGGATTTCTCTCTTTGCACAGTACAGTTAGCTAAGAGCCTGTCTCTTGTAGGGCCTCCTGTGTCCTCATCTGTCCCACAGATAGTGATCAATGCAACCTTGTAGAGTACTTGTGAGAACTCAGTGAGTCACTCCCATGAAGGCCTCAGACTAGGCCGCACTGAAGTTGAGCTACAAATAAGGTTACAGATACATCATTAGTTAGAGCTAGAGGCCCCTGATAAAGATTTCAAGACACCATCTCTTCTCAGTTCAAACCTACTGTTTACCCAAACTGGAATAACTAGGTCATGGGCAACAATTCACTCTAACGCCAGCATGATGTCAATATCAACATCAGCACAGGCTTCCTGCCACCCTGTTCACATTTAGGTTCTAATGTGGTACAAGTACAAGGTCAAGTCCAAGGTGAGGTCTGCAGTTCTTCCTGCTCTTCAGACCGGCTCCCACATGGTGCTGATGCAGTGAGTCTGTGGTCAGCAACACAAATTAAAAGCCTACAGCAGTGTATTGTGGGTTCCCCCTACTTCATCTGTTTTGCGCTGCTATGACAAAGTACCACAGGCTGGTCTGTTTATAGTGAAGTGAATAGGTGTTTATTGTCTTACAGATTCTGGATCCTGGAAATCCTCGTTCCCTTGGGAATACCAAGAGCCTTCCTACTGTATCATTCTACTGAAGATAGAGAGCCAGCAAGAAAGACCATGAGACCAAGGCACTGTTGTTGATGTTTTGTTTAGTTTTGTTTTTGAGACAGGGTTTCTCTGTTTCATCCTGGCTATATCGGAACTAGCTCTGTAGACCAGGCTGGCTTTAAACTCAGAGATCTGCCTGCCTCCTCCCAAATGCTGGGATTAAAGGCATGTGCCACCATGCCTGGTACCAAGGCACTTTTAAAACAATCTTACCTCCTACATTAACACTAATCCATCCATGATGTCAGAGCCATTGTGACCTCAATGCCTCCCATTAGGCCCCACCTCCAAACACTCAGGTATTATATTTCCATCATATGAACTCTGGGGCACATTCATTATCACATAGCATCATCATAATTTATATGCTCGGTCAGAAAGCTGTTATAAAAATAATGATTGGCAGCCTTTCTATTGGACACTCACCTAAATGACCAAATATTTGCACAATTAAAAGAGCAATTGCCAAGAATATCTTTGTTGCTATTAAATTATTACAATTTTGAAGCAAGAAAATGCTGATTCAAAGTATTCTTCTGTTTTTAAGTCAGTGTTTACATTAATAAGTGAGTTACCCAAATTCCTGGAAATGTTAAGTTGAACTACATATGAAGCCTTTTTTTTTTTTTTTTTGGAGGAAACTAAATTTTTATTTGCAAGTGCACATTACTTGCAGAGTGTGTCTGAGTTAGGGATGGAGTCATATGTCCCATTCTTTCAGTTCTGGTGCAGAGCCTGTGCAGGCCTTGTACATGCTGGCCAAGTCTCTTAGTTCATGTGTACATCAATCATGTTGCCTTAAAGGGCCTTTGTTTCCTGGTGTTCTACACCTCTTCTGGCTCTTACACTCTTTTTTTTTTTTAATTTATTTATAAGTTGAACTACATATGAAGCCTTTATTTTTACTTTTAAAGAGAACCCAAGTTGTGATTTCACCTGATAAAGTGAGATCATTATGTCAGTAAGAAAATCTTGCCGGTAATGGATAACCTGTTCTTCTGCTTAGCTTTGCGATGGTTGGTAGGAGTGGGTGTGAGTTTTACATTGCCTAAAGCAACCATGATGGAGAGGGACAAACACAAGCAATATTAATAAGATCAAGTGGAAGCCAGTTTTCTAGTTTTTTGGAAACTACTAACAGCCTCTTTGCATCTATATTCTAGAATGGTAATGATATGTTTCACATAGTATAGTTGGTAGACAACAAGAGAAAAAGAGCTTTTAAATGGTACAAGCTTTTAAATAGCAACCTGAACACATGTCTTTTAACCTGAGTCTTCTATCCTTTCTGTTCTTTGTATTCACGAAATCATAGCCTGATTTTTCTCTCTAAAGTAGAAAGAGCCCTTCTCTGAACTCTGCTCTCCACGCACTAGCACCTTCTCAGTGCCCTATTAAGTTCGACATACAATAGCATCTTGGCTTACTCTGCTCATTCTGCCAGCCTCAGGTGTGACTGTCATCTGGCTGTGCTGTTTGCAAGGAGGACCTTGCACTGGGGCTCTGGCCTTGTGTAGCAGAGACAAAGCAGATGTTGCGCTCAATGAAAGGCCTTCTTTGATGAGTGAAAGAGGAGATCGGCTGAATTAAGGTCAAAGTTTCCGGTATCATTTCCCTGCTACACTGTGCTTGGTTTAGTGGCTCAAGCCAAATGGGAGGACCCATGAGTGTCTGATACCAGAGAGATGCAGTGGTAGAGAATGAGACCCATGTAGACAGCCTCTTAGAAGCATTGCGGGTGTGACTATGATGTGTTTGAAACACAGGCTCTTCACAGTCAGGCTTTTGAGAGTACTCCTACTGCCATGAACATTCTAGAAGTTTCATCGCAGCTTGGAATGGCTTGTCCCTCTAGTGTGGCCTTACTGCAGTGAGTTAATAGAAGGGGTAAAAAAATCCAAAACTGAAAACAGAAGTACTAATGCTTTGTGTGGAAATGCCACCAGGGAGACCACACAGCACAGAAATCTTCAAACAAGACAGAGCGCAAATGTGTTCATCCTATAGCCCATCTGCTCACCATCCAGGAGGGAGTGTGCACAGCCTGGACAGCCCCATGTTCCACAGGCATCGTGCCCACAATAAAAGTATCTGTTAGACAAAGGATGACAGACACTTGGGGCTTAAGAGATGAAGGAGTGAGTGTTTGGGTTTGTTAAAATATGTCAACTGGCTTTAAATCATGTGCTCAGTTTGTTCTCTGATTAGGAGAAGTGTATCAGTCTAGAGCCTTTACTAGGATAATAAAATCCAAACTGGGAGAATAAAAACCATCCATAATAGTTGTGATGGTAACTCTGCAAGCCAGACCTCTATTGCTCTTACCTCTATGCAAAATCAACTCCCCTCATTCTAAAGGTCTATCATGGGTCCCTTGCTGGGACCTTTCCCTGGACCCTGTTGCTTTCAGCACTGTGTATAATTTCAAGTACCAGGACCCTGTGATTCCTCGGAAAGAATATGTTCAAAAGAAACAGGACTTGTCACTCTTCAGAAAACCTCGTCTGCCCAGTTGCCTCCGTAAATCAAAACCAGCAGTCAGTTGTACAGGGTGAGGAGGTTCAAAATTACTGAGCTACTATTTCCTTAACAACCTTCGAAGAAGACAGGACTTCCTAGTTAAAAAAAAAAAAAGATTCCTCTACCCACCAGAGTCACACAACAAGTAGGGTTTCTCTGTCACCTGAGCCATAGCTGCTGAGAACTCTGCCGGTGCCAGAGAAGGTTGATCTCTGAGATGCAGGAACCCAGGACTCCCAGCAGAGGCTGATCTGGTCTTCCATTGTGAGAGTGCCTGGAGCAGTGTGCTGCATTCTGGGGCCATGTCATATTCTTTGAGGGAGTCCCCTCATTTCTGAACTCCTTCTGTTGCTGCTGTGCTTGTTCTGACTCCTGATCACGTAAGAGTGGAGAGCTGCCAGCCTTCCCTGGGACCATTCTCATGGTCTGCTTCAGGCCCCACAGTAAGAGACAAGCACTTCTCAAATAGGAGATGAGGCGGCACTCACAGACACATTTGGCTTCTTTCTCTCTCCCATCCCCTCTCACTTTTCAATCTATTAATTTTTAAAATTGTCTCACCAGAGCACAGATTTAAGGTTAAAGTCTGAACCCTTTAAGTCCCCATGCTATTTTGCTGACCAGATAGAATCGGGGCCATTGCATGTTGTTAATTCACCCCAGTTAATTCTCTGCAGTTCTGTTTCCTTATTGTTCTTCTGAAAAAAAAAAATCCCACAGCTTGTAGCTTCAACCACCAAACATTACAGCTTCCTCTAGCT
Organism: Mus musculus; assembly: GCF_000001635.26. Classification (NCBI taxonomy): domain Eukaryota; kingdom Metazoa; phylum Chordata; class Mammalia; order Rodentia; family Muridae; genus Mus; species Mus musculus. The sequence continues at coordinate 146,227,416 of NC_000068.7, read as the reverse complement.
GTGATGTCAAAAAGTCTATCTGAACCTGGCCGTGTAACAAGCTAACAGTTGATACTTGCCAGGAAATTGTTTGAAGACAGCAACATTTGTTCAAAGTAAGCCTGGCACAGGCTGGCAGATTTATAGCAAATTCTAGATGTCACAGGGGACAACAGTTGGGACAAAGAGGTTGCCCCCTTTGTGAAAAACACCGGAGCCCTCTGGGGTCCGTTCTGTCTTTTATCTCTCAGACTCTGGAATGGCCCCTGAGTTCCCCATGGTGCATATACCCCAACCCTATCACCAAGGTTATCTCAGGTTAACCCAGAGCCTAGAGGAATCTAAGTGATGCTGAAGCTACAGGGCCTGAACGACTTTCACTAGGGACACTTCTTTGTAAGAAGAAATCCCTCCAGAATTGTCTATTTTCTTGGATTAAGAGGTCTTTCTGCTTTGTCTGGACCAGGGTACCAGGTACAACCTGCAGAGCAAACAGGCAGATAAGAGGAGTTGCACCCTCTCCAGCTGTGCCCCAAGACATGCCCGACAACATTCAACTGTAGCATTGCCCTGTCCAACTATGCGCACCCAGATACTTAACATGCCCTTATGTATCGCTATACTGGCGGGACTTCAGTCCAGCCATCCTCCTTTTAGGCTGAAACTGCCCTGCATTGTGGGCAGCTGAGAGGCGTGATTTCCTCTGTCCATGGTGCTACCAAGAAGGACGGAAGGACTTGTAGCCTGGGAGTAAGTTCCCCACAGCAGACCTTCCCAGCAGGGTTCCAGCTCAGGTTCCTATTAGAGCTTTCACTCTTCCAGCCTTAAAGAAGGGAAGCCCGTGAATGACAGGCACGCTGCCCTGGACCTCAGGACAATGATGACGGCGAGGAAAGAGCCTCTTTTGGCTCCTCACTCCTTACCCAGGTTGCTAGCCTAACCCCCTTATTCTCTCACCACCAATCATTCATTGTGGTATGGGGGTGGGGAGAATCATGAACTAGCTTCCACTAATGACCTCCCAATATTGGAGCGATCTCAGAACACACAGCCGGCCCACAGCAGCATTTGCATCAGTGTGAAGAACGGTAAACTCTCTGCTATCTGAGGATGCTTGAAGAGAGGAAGGGTGACTTCCTCGTGGTAGAATATTATGCTAACTTGAATTCCTTTGAAATTAGTCCACCAGTGCTCTTCATCTACACTTTGGGGGGGGGCAATTTAAAACATCTGTTTCTTATGCAGCTTCACTTAGAAACACACACACAAACAAAAATTTGACTTTTCTTTTGGAGAAGTAGTATATCTGTTCTGACTAGAATCATTTCCCCAGTAGACAGAGGACCACTAGTGAATGTGAAAGAGTAAGTCACATTTGCATGTATAAAGATGAGTACTGGTGAATTCACACCCTGTGGTCAAGGGCAAAAATGTCGAGGCCAACGCAGATGGCAGCTGCTGTTCCCGGAAACAGGTCTTGTCAAGCGGGTCAGACTTCATGTTTAAAAAAAAAAAAAGTTCTACTGCCACCGAACATCCATACATTGCCCTGTAGCTCAGATGGGGTGGTTCAGAGGAAAATCTTTATAGACTCCATATTTCCGTCTGAATTCCTTGTTCCCTGCCTGCCCCATCAGAGCTCTTCTAGGGAGATCAGCATAAATCTCTTGTGTCTCTTTGGAACCCTAATGAGCATTAGGGGGAAAAAAAAAAGCAGGAGAGTGACACAAAATCCAGAGCACACTGGTTTGTGCAGTGTGGTTCTGCTCCTTAATCGCACTTTCCAGAATACTGTGGGTGATCAACAGAACCCTTCTTCAAAGAGCTGAGTGACAAATAACGGAAAACATTGTAATTGCCTATTATTAAATTTAATACCCCAAACAGATGGTGTTCACTCCCTCGCCCCTGCTCCTGCGCCCAGTGGTTGGCTTACCTGACTGGAAACTTATTTTAGAGCCCTCTCTCCAAACCCAGTCGCTAAACTTGTGTTACATCCATATATACAGTTTCTGCCTTCTCCTACTTGGCCCTTTAGAATAATTAAAATTCTCCCCCACTATATTTGAGGAATGGCTATGACCAAATTACAGACAATGGAAGGATATGCTAAAGAAAAGTGGTGCCCTGTATCTGCTGTGCAGAGGGCAGTTTCTTTTGATTTCTTAGGCACACCTGAAAGAATGCTTATGTATGGCTGGCTCTCACTCACTATCTAGTACATTTCTGTCAGAAAGGGCAGAATCTAAGACATACAGGTTCAGCTGTGAAAAATCCCCGATTCTTGTGAGAGAGGAGGAATTTTCCTAACCATCGGAAGAAGGGTGCTTTTAAGAAACCACTAAAAAACACCATTTAAAATCTATTTTAGATCCTCCTTGGAGGGAACTACTTGATGCTGAAATAAGACCACAATATTTTGACTTTGAAAATATTTTATTTGAATAGTAAATATTTATACAGTTGAAACAGTTCTATCGAAGCTTTCTATAAATAGCTAACAATTAAGAAAATAATGTATGTAGAAAAGAGATTGCATTTAAAAGTAAGAGCTGTCGGTTGTACAAGGGCCTTGGGGCCCCTCAAGCAGAATAAAATGGTATGTTGTCTGTAATTCCCTCGATAGATAGAAAAGTTAAAACTTTCAGCAGACCCCTCTAGAAAAAACGATTCTTTCCTAAAATGCACAGTGAAATGTCAAAAGTGGCAGGGGGAAAGCTCAGAGAGAGAGAGAGAGAGAGAGAGAGAGAGAGAGAGAGAGAGAGAGAAAGAGAGAGAGAGAGAGAGAATCTGCAATCAAATAATATCATAATCTTCATAATTAATATAAATAAATAAAGAATAAATAACAATTGTGCATCAATCAACATATACATGTCAAAGGAACTCAATAGCCCTACCTCAACAAAGATGATTAAACCAAAAGTCTTCCGGGATATACTGAGGCAGTTACTACAGCATCTCGTTAGAACTCCTCCCACCCCCAAAAAACAATCCCCAACAGACAACAGGTCAAGGCATTTGTGGCTATACTAAAGAAAACTCTTTTTTAAGCAATTTGATTTGTTCACATACAAAAAGGTAAAGCCAGACTCCAGCAGTTCACAAGCCATAATAAAGCTAATCGTGTGGGAAGTTCAATTTACAGCCTGTGAAATATAAAGGCATTTTATTCCTCAAGATTCACCCAAAACAACCCGTACGCTACAGACATAGAGAGCAGAGATTGGTAGGCAGAGCAAACCGCATTTTCTAGACCATGAACACAGCGAATACTAGCAAGAAAAACAGCTTTGCCCCTCAAAAGGAGGCGTCCAACCACGAGACAAACGTATACAGCATTTTTTTCCTCCCCTGTACAGAAAGAGACGGACTCCTGTTGCGCCATGGGGCTTGGGGGGGGGGGCACAACGCAAAGGGGTTGGGGTCCAAAGGAGTCACAGCGAGAAGACCAGGTGGTCATGCTCCACCGAAGCGAAGCGAAGAGGACACTTTCACCCTGGAATGGGAGTAGGGGACCCCCAGATCAGGCATGGGGGGCGCTCTCTCTTTGTGGGTCTCCGAGTGAAGGCACAGTTCTGGGGGCCCCCGGACCGAGGGCGCACTCTAGCAGGCCGGACGCACAGGCACCTGAAGGAGGATCACCTGTCTATTCTCAGACGGGTGGCACTTGTTGATGTGCCGGGTCAGGCCCGGGGAGCTGTAGAAGGTGGCCGGGCAGTACTTGCAGGGGAACACCTGGGCAGCGTGCAGCAGGCGCAGGTGGCGCTCCTGGGCGCCCTTGCTGGGGAAGGTCTCCCCGCACACTGGGCACAGGTGGCACTGGGCGGTCGCACTCAGGCCCAGCACGCCGGCCGCCTCGCCGTCGCCCGAGGCCTCCTGGGGCGCCTTTTCGTCGGGCCCCGCGTAGAAAGCCAGGATGTCCTCGGCGGGGGGTGGCGGCGGCGGCGGGGGCGGGGGCGCGCCTTTGGCCTGCAGCGCCTGGTGATGTGCCAGCAGGTGCTTGCGCAGATAGGCCTGGCGACGGAACTTCTTGGCGCAGTGGTGGCACTCGTAGAGCCCGTCCTCGGAGCCTGACTCGGATACGCCGCCAGGGCTCGGCGTGTCCCGATCGCTGCTGCCGCCGCCCGCAGCCTCGCGCGCCTCCGCCCTGGTGGCGGCTTCTGGCTCTGGCGCGCGGGCCGCCGCGGGCACCGGCCGTGGTTTGTGCCAGCGGCGGTGCGAGGCCAGGTTGGCCGGGCAGCTGAAGACCTTGGCGCACTCTGGGCAGCGGTACTCCACGCGCACGATGCGCGAGCACTTGTGCTGCGCCAGCGCGAACGGGTCAGCGTACTCCTCCTTGCACAGCTGGCAGATGAACTCGCCCAGGGGTCGGGTCGCGCCCCCCGCGCGACCCCGCGGCGCCTCCACCGGGCCCTCCTTGATCTTGAGCCCCAGAACCGGCGACGTGGTCACCTCGTCCTCGAAGTGCAGCTTGCGGATGGCCTTCGGCTTTTTGGCGCTCGGGGCCTTGGCTGCCTTGGCGGGCGGCTCTGTAGCGACAGCGGCGGGGGGCGCCGGTCGCTTGCCCGGGGGCCGCAGGGCCGCGGCGGGGGACAGTGGAGGACCGGTCCCAGGACCCCGGGCCGCCTCGGCGCCGGCGGAGAACGCAGTGCCCATCTTGAGCTCGGCGGGAGCGAAGAGCAGCGCGTCTCCGCCGCAGGTGCCGCCGCCGCCGCCGCCAGCGCCGTTGGCGCCGCTGCCTCCCCCTGCGAGCAGCGCGGCGGGCGTGGGGAAGGACTCAGCGGACACCGGCGAGCCCAGGTTGAAGCTGCGCTCGAAGTACTTGTGCTTCTCGTGCTCGCGGCTCACCGGCCGCGTGGGACTGTAGAGAGGCGCCGGGTGCGCAGCCTCGGGGTTGCCGAAGTGCGCGGCCCGCGGGCCTGGCGGGGGTGGCGGCGGCGGGCCTGGCGCGCAGGCGAGCGCGGCGGCGAGCGCAGCATGGGCGCGCTCCGCGAGCGCCGGCGGCGGAGGTGGCGGCAGCGGCCCGGGGCTGGGCACCGGGGGCTCGGCGCGGGCGCCCCCGCAGCCGGGTGACAGCAGCAGCGCCCGGTCACTGTCCTCGCCGCCGCGGACCCGGTAGGACACGGGCGTGGACTTCTTGCTGCGCTTCACCAGAAACCCGCGGGGCATGTTGGCGCGGTGAAAAGGGCGACGCACTGGTTGGGTCCCACCTCCGTGCTCGGCCCTGGCGGCCCTCAGTGACCCCAGCCCATCGCCTGCACGCGGCGGCTTCGGGACTCCCGCAGTGCCCGCGGCTGCTGGCCCGGCTCTGCGCTCCGCACGCGCGTCCCTGTCCCCGGGCCCGGGCGCCGCTCCCTTTTAACGGGGGGAGGGGGCCATTGTTCTCGCCTCCCGCTTCCCCCAGAGCCAATCAGAGCGTCCGCAGCTCCTCCGCCGACGAGGGCGGGAGGGCGACGGAGCGGCAAAAAAGGGGCCGGGACTCGAGGGTCGCCCGGTAGGTGCGGCAGATGTACCTGAGGGCGCGGGGCCCCAGCGCGCGCCCCTCGGCCGCCCCGCCCCGCCCCGCCCCGCCGCGCCCGGCGCCGCCGCCCCGCCTGGCCCAGGCACACGCCCGGCCCCGCCTCCCTTCACGGTCTGCTGCTCCTCTATGGGGAGGCGCACGTGCCTGGGCTTTGTGTGTCTCCTCCGGGGGGCGCGGAGCCGCCAAATGGGCCCGTCCATCAGCACGACAATGTGCGCCCCCCTCCCGCGCGAGGATTACCCGCGGGTCGCGAGCTAAATAGCAACAAAGGAGAAGAATGGCCCCAAATATGTCAGGAGGGTTCAATCCGCGAGCCGGAGCCCAGGGGGAAATTGGGCGCGCTGATGGGGTGGGGGCAGGGGCGACCCGAGGGCCGCGGCTGCTGCGGGAGAAGGGCGCGGGAGCTCCGCGCGTCGTATGGAAAATCATCGGCAAGGGGAACGCGCAACTCAACTCCGGACAGCCAGTGGCCCGACCGTGCTCTGGCCGCGGGAACCCGGGCTTCAGAGAGTAAACACGTTGAGCCAGCGGGCTTCGGCGGAGCGCCGGGTCTGGGCTCACGGGCTCAACCTGCCGGCGGGCCTCGAAAGCTTCTCTCGAGTTGGAGAAACTGTTGGCATAGCACGTTTTCGATCGCCCTCGGATGCGAGGCTGCATCCCTGGCCTGCTGGCTGGCTTCCAAAAGGAACTTGAATATCTGAAGTTACGTTCCTTTCCCTAATATGCCTGAAGCCGGAGGATTGGCATCTTTGCCAGGGTCGGACCCAGGCTTCAGGAGCCTCCTCGCTGTCCAGGGCGTAGGCAACGCCTGTGGAGTTGACCCAAGTGGGCCACGCACGGTGAAGTTGGTTTTCACCCTCTGCGCAGCCTCATGCATTTTCATTCTGAGCGGGCATTTTGTCTGTGGGTTGACATCAGATGCTAAATCAAGGGCTCCAATCAAGGCGCTGCGGAATAAAGCAACCGCCTGTCTGGGCGCGGGGGCCCCCCCCCCCCGGAGTCGTGCCCCCTTCACCTTTGTGAAGGAAATTAACCTCCCGCTATTGAGCGCGGGTCGCGGCCAATCTGGACGCAAAAGAGACGCGTGCTGCCGGGGGTGTGGGGAGGTGGGGGTGGCCAATCTGTCCTCAGAGGGAGCCTGCAGCCTGAGAGGACCAGCCGCTTCCTCCCGTGCCACTGGCAAGAGACAACAACGAAGGACACCCCTGGTACACACACGCCACACTAGACGCCAGATTTGGACCCAGACCCGGCAACTTGTCTAGGGATCTCTTCCCTGCTAATGGCTGAGAAAACACAGAAGGTTCTTTTCTTGGGGAAAGAAGTAGATCCCTAAGAAGCCCCTCACCAGGGAACAAATAGCCAAGACGCATCAAATGTCATAGCTGTAGAGAAAATGTCACTTTACTCAAAGTGAGAGAAACATTTTTTCCCTCTTGAAGTGAGCCTAGATTTTTGCTGAGTTTGACTTAGATTAAATTCCACTGAAGGCATTTAATCGTTTTGGGGTTTCCCTCTGAAAATACCCTGGCTTGGAAATTAAATAGTGGTTTTGGTTTTTTGTTTGTTTTTTGTTTTTTCAACAGAATCCACTTGAGTAGTACATTGTAATGGGGACAGTTGTCAAGGTGAGTTAACTCAGAGGAAAGAAATCTTATGATTTTATATCCATGATTTTTTTTAAAACCACCAACTGAAGAGAGAAAAATATATAAAGTGTTGTAATGGTTGCTAGTCTTTATAAAGTTAGAAATACTAAAATGAGTTACAATCCATTAATATTTCGATCTGGAAATAACTGTTATTTCTTTGCTCTTTTGAGCGCTGATTAATACTGCTGATGAAATTAGAAGAGAGAGGGAGATTCCGAGACAGCTTTGGCCAATTTTATTTCCTAATCACGAATCCCATCTGGGTTGTGGAATAATGGGGCGGGGCTCGACGGGCTACCCCCATCAGGATATTTAGTCTTGCGTATGTAACACTCTTTTTATTCAAAAGGCTGCCGGAAGAGTTCGTCGCCTAGTGAGTTCTTACAAGCAAACAAAAAAAAATCCACTAATAACTGTAAAGAAGGTGTGTATGTGTGTTGAATTTGTGGGGGTGCATATGACCAACAATTGAAAAAAAAACAAATAATAAAATAAAGATAAAAAAACCTTGCTCGAGGGAATTCAAACAGAGCTCTTGATTTAGTCAAGGAAATCTATTCAGTGAATCTATTCGTGGAAGATATTCAGTGAATATTTTCCACGCCTGTACAGTTAAAATAAATGGAAGCTTAGAAAGTCCTGGAACACTTAGGCTGCGCATTCGGACACGTGCTCACACCAGCCATCCTTCAGCGGGTGCAGTCCAGTAGCACCAGTGGTGGTAGGTATGCAGGATTTTCTCAGAACTTGGCTGCCTGCAGGGACCGGAACACCTACTCCTGCGAAGTGTCTTCCCCTGAGAAGAGCAAAGCTCACCCACGGCCTGCATGTCCACACTGCGATTTAGAATAATGCCTCCGCCTTAACGGGAGTTAGTGGGAGGCTGGGCTCCCAAGTGTCCCAAGTGGACACCAAAGCAAGGACTCCTTTCCCTTCATGGACGCGTCCCTGTCCCCTGGGCCTCTCCGATTCTTGTCCTTGCTGAATGGGAGGTGGGTACCAGCTTTTAAGGCTGCAGAGCCGGAGGCGGGCTGTGCTCGCTCCCATCATCTATCCCTATGGATGCAGCTGCGGTCCCGGGCAAGCATCGGGACACACTGTGACCACCAGCACTGCTCCGAAAGTTGAGACCACTGAGAGTTTCTAGAACTTGGGTGTTTAGGTATTGAGTACAATCTGAGGATTTAGCCGTGGCTTTAGAGCTGTGCTAACAGCTTTTGACCACTCAAGAAGGAGGAGACCCACAGGTCGGGGGTCTCAGTCCTCTGCCGTGCAGGGAGAGTTTCTGGAGACACCAGGTGTGTGTGTGTGTGTGTGTGTGTGTGTGTGTGTGTGTGTGTGTGTGTGTGTGTGTGTGTGTGTGTGTGTGTGTGTGATGGTGAGTGTCCCTAGTATTCTCTCTGTGGCTCTGCTTCAGCCTGCTCTCTTGATTTAACAGAAGCTCCCAACCATGGCCCACAGGACACGACTCGAAGGCACTGCGCCTCACTGTCCCTTGCCCACCGCCAGGTCCTGGAGGACCCAGAGTGCAGAAGCTTTGTGTTTGCAGGAATGAAGGGCTGTCTTGTCAGTCTCAGGAGCACGCGAGAGACACGCGCAGGCGGAATGCCGCCGCCCCTCCGGCCCAGTCCGGCCTCTGGGCACCTTCCGGGCCTCCCCGCCCCATGGGCCGCTGCCTTTGTTCGGCACATTAGCATAAAGCTGCCACGGATCTCCCGTTTAAATAATTCCACACAAAAGGAGAGTGCATGAAAGAAATCGAACAAGGGTGAAGCCGCGAGGCCGCGCTGGGCGCCGGGCGCGGGAGGGACGCGCTCGAGTGTCCCCTCCCCTCTAGAGCCCAGGGCCCCCGCAATCTGCCGCGCGCCCATTATGAGGCCACCGCTTTTATCCACCCTCCCTACACACCAGTGAACCGTCGGGCCACCGCACACTCATTGGAATGCCCTTAGGGCTGTTTGTTTTTGCATTGGATAGGGACTGGAAGGGAGGACTTGGGGTGGTTGGACCTAGGGCTGGCTGCAAGAGGGGCGGCGTTTGCCAAGCAAGAATGTGGGAATGTCTCAACTAGAGCGTTTGGACAAGAATAGCGCGGGACAGCACTGTCGGAGCCTGGATGACAATGAGCCTGGATGCAGAGTCGACTCACCCCCCCCCCCCGTTTCCCGTGCCCCCGTGTCTGAAAATGAACCTACAGAAGCGGAGCAAAACTCTGGCGACCCCACTGCCAACACCCCACACCCTCTGGGAGCCTAAGGGACACTTTGGGCCTGGGCCTGCTTTTGCTCTTGGGTCAGGCCCTTTCTCACAGCTTATCCTTGTAGTTTGCTTCGATCCCTCTCCCATTTGAAACAGTTTCCACCCTTTCTCCGACCTCCTTCAACTGTTATCCCTCCCTCCTTCCTTCCTTCCTTCCTGGCATTCTTTCCCCATCTCCCCACCCCGTGCATCCCTTCTCATAAGGCAGGTCTTCCTCTCTCTCTTCCTCTCCACCTCTCTCCTGGTTCTCTTCCTCACTCCCAGGACACCCTACCCCACCCCCACCTCAGACTGTCCCCATCTCTCCCAGCCCCTTCTGCCTGAGTGTTTCTCCAAAGCCTTCCCCCTTTCCCATCACTGTCCTTCCTCCATCCACAGTCTTCCTCTGTCCCCTCCTCCTCCTCTACCCTCTTCCACTCTTCTCTTTTCCCCACCCTCGATCTTCCCCCACTCCTTGCTCCTCCACCCCCACCCCCAAACAGGCCAACGTGTGTTATTTTATTTGTCTAGAGAGAGCCTATTTGTTCAGTGATGTGTGGCCTCCTGGTCGCCTGCTTTAATGGGGGACGCGGAGGCTGGGTTTCTGTGAACATTAGCATACAGCTGCCGGGCTCCCGCCCCGGCCCCGCGCTTACTTTATGCCGGCCTTATCTTCACTTCTCTCAGCCAGAAAACAATCAACAGCTCCTCACACACGCGACTTTCCAGCCCTGGCCTGGCCCTGCTAAGACAGGCTCACCCAATTGCATTCTGTCTTCTCCCTCTCCTCTCTCTCTCTCCCTCTCCCTCTCCCTCTCCCTCTCCCTCTCCCTCTCCCTCTCCCTCTCCCTCTCCCTCTCCCTCTCCCTCTCCCTCTCCCTCTCCCTCTCCCTCTCTCTCTCCCTCCCTCCCTCCCTCCCTCCCTTTCTCCCCCCTTTAAGGGTAAATATTGATTGCCTGATTTTAATCCTCCAAACATATTCTCTCTCTCTCTCTCTCTCTCTCTCTCTCTCTCTCTCTCTCTCTCTCTCTCTCTCTCTCTCTCTCTCTCTCTCTCTCTCCTGTGATATTTGAGTGCGATAAAACCAAAAGGAAGGAGCCATCTGTGGCAAGGAGGAAGCTACATTTCTTATTTAAGAACTGACATCTGCGAGAAAAACATTAGAGGCATCTGTGAAGCAGTGTTTGGAAATTTAACTTTGGCGTTCCGCTTCACAATATTCTTTGGTTACAAACAATAGAATCCCCAGATCAGGTGAGGACCCTGAGATGTTCCCTTTGCATCTTTAGTGTGAGCTCTATCATCCAGAGTCCTTCCTGTGCCAGTTTCAGGCTGTGAGGGCTTCGTTTCTTAGGAAACTTGTTCTTAACGACTGCACATATATTCGAAACCCCCCTAGATTCAGGAACTTGCTTTCTAAGAGCGGGACAAGGCTTGAAATGTCACCTGACACCCTCTGTAGGCCACGATATGCTTCAGATATTCTCACACCTGTTGTGATGCCCACAGCTACCTTTTTAAAGGCAGCAAAGAAAACACTGCAGTTAGCAGATTTATGCAGGGACTTGCTGTTAAGGTTAATGTAGTCCTCTGGGGTCACTTTTGTGTAACTAGAGGCTTTATCATGGTAATAGTTGCTCACAAAAGTCATAACTGTTAAACCAGCTCCCTGACTTTGTTCTGTAACCTCTAGCCCAGCGTCCCAGGGCCTGGCACCCAAATGCTCTACATTTGCTGATGAGTTTGACCCAGGACGTCTCAGGAAAGGGACAAGGGAAGGAAGAGTGTCTGGTGCCTGAGCTGACACCCCTGAAATATGTGCTGGGTGTGAATTCTGAAGCATGGGCCAGCAGCGATTGGTTGGGCCGCATTCAAGTGCTAGTCTGTAGCAGCTGGGCCACCGCTGCCCTCCCATCACAGTCCCACGTTTGTGTAAAGCCCATGTGTAAAGGCACGAGTGACATTGACTTGCTTTTATCTGGTGCAGAAAAGACAGTGTCCTGGAACAAGTTTGTTGTGAGAAATGTCAAACAACCTGGTTGCTCTAAGTGCTCAGAAAGCTTGTGGCAGAGCGCGTAGACTTCTGGTTCCCCACCTCCCTGCCCACTTTGCCTTGTGGGGTGGGTGGGTGGGGGGTGCTGGGAGAATCTTGCCTTTGTGTGGGTGAGTGGGAAGGTGGGGGTGATAAAACCCATACTTGTGTTCATAAAAAACAATTTCAAGCCCTACTGTGGGTCGGTTGTGCCGCACTGCTTCTGTTTGTGCCTGAGTCCATATGCTTTGGGGGTGGGCAATTAAAACTTGCTTTAATTAGAAGAGAAAAGAAGGCTCCTTCCTTCCTTCCTTCCTTCCTTCCTTCCTTTCTTTTTTTTTTTTTTTCTTCTTTCTTCTTTAGATGGTTTCACTTTGCAGCCCAGACTGGCCTCAGACTCACTATATAATATAGATCACTGCTTTTGAATTCATAGCGATCCTTCTGTCTCCGCTCTGCTAGGGCTGAAGGAAAGGGAAAATGTCTGGTCTACACTGGGCATTTGAGGAACCAGTCCTGCCCTACCTCACTCCTCCAGAGAGCAGTGTCAAACAATATGAACTAGAGTAATGTCCCTCTTCATTTCAGAATTTGAGATCTGTATATTAATTTCCTGGTCTTCTATTTTTTTCTTAGCCTTTGTGTTCATGGTCAGCAAAATGAATACAAACAAACAAACAAACAAACAGGAAGGCTCTGAAAGTAGCCTCCTTGGTTTCAAAAGGTCAGGTAGGTTCCACCTGCTCCTCCTGAAGGGGGATTACAGATTTAATTTCTCCTTCTCTGTTTACCAATTTCCCATTCTGGCACATAATTTTCTTTTTATATCACCCACTATTAATCGGCACACATAGGGTTAATGGAACTGGCAGCAGAACATTCCGGGAAATCGAACAGAATCACACACAAGGTTAAAACAAAAACAAAAACAACAACAACAACAAAACAAAACAAGTTTTGCTTTGTAGGAGCTCTTTTTATCGCTAGAGTGGCTTATTCTGCTCTGAACATGCCTGTTTGTAAAGTTCCCTGGCTTAGCAGGGCCACACAGCCTAGCGCCACCTACTGGAATACACGGAAAACACGGGAGGAAAAAAGGGTATAATAGTGGGGGATGGGGGTTGGGGTGTTCTGTCAGCACTTGGCTGACAGAGAGTGGAAGTGATGCCAGCGGGGGGTGGGGCGCTGGCTACAGCTAAATGATGCCTGGCCATGCGTACATGGGCAGGTGGTACTGGTTGTAATGAAGGTAATCTAGGATGCTCTTCTCCAGCAGGCTTTTGTAGATGGAATCCTCAAAAACCCTTTGGAGGTATTTCTGGGGCTTCTCATTCAGGTTTATTTCTTCCTCCTCTAACCGGTAGGCTATCTCCTCCATGGTAGGCTTGTCTTCCTCCTGTGAATGCAGTTAAGAGACCAGAGTCAGAACTTCCTGCCACTCACTGTGGGGCAGAGGCAGCTCCCCAAGGGAGCTTTGTCTAGCTTTGTAGAAATTCTTCATAAAGGTGATGTCTTAGTCAGGGTTTCTATTCCTGCACAAACATCACGACCAAGAAGCAAGTTGGGGAGGAAAGGGTTTATTCAGCTTACACTTCCACATTGCTGTTGATCACCAAAGGAAGTCAGGACTGGAACTCAAGCAGGTCAGGAGGCAGGAGCTGATGCAAAGGCCATGGAGGGATGTTCCTTATTGGCTTGCTTCCCCTGGCTTGCTCAGCTTGCTCTCTTATAGAACCCAAGACTTCCAGCCCAGGGATGGTCCCACCCACAAGGGGCCCTCCCCCATTTATGACTATAAATGGGTTCTATTTGATCATCATGGAACAGTGAACTGGATCTTACAGCTGGATCTCATGGAGGCATTTTTCTCAACTGAAGCTCCTTTCCCTGTGATAACTCCAGCCTGTGTCAAGTTGGCATACAAAACCAGCCAGAGCAGGTGACAAAACACACACACTGCACAGTTATTCTTATCATTTCCAGTGGACAGTTAAGTACACTCACAGTGTTGCGCAACTGTCATCCCATCATCCACCTGTCTTCAGAGTTTGCATCGCAGATCACAGAAACTGTCTCTGCCAACAGGAATACACAGTCCTGAGCCCCGTCCACCCCCAGTCCCTGGCTCCTTCCTGGGGCAACTCAAGCAACTGCAGCCACACACTGTTTATGTTTTCCTGTAAGAATTCTATTTATCAGGTAGCCTGATTTTACCAAGGATAGTAATTATAAGTCCATTATGTTTGTTTGTTTTTCAGATAAAAATTATCTGCTTGCTTTAACATTTGGTCAAGAAACCTTCTAGGTGGTTTATTGCCTTGGATCTTGGCCAAGGGGTAGAGTTTAAGAACCTCAGACATTCTCAGCCCAAATTCTTATTAACATCCTTAAACACAGGACTCAGCAAGAATGAAGTAATTTGAGACTACACCTAATCCACAAAGTGTAGAGGTTTCTTACACATAGCAGGTGGTGAAGGTGCACGCCTTTAATCCCAGCACTTGGGAAGCAGAGGCAGGCACTTGTCTGCGAGTTTGAGGCCATCCTGGTCTACAGAACAAGTTCCAGGACAACCAAGGCTACACAGAGAAATCCTGTCTAAAAAAACCCAACCCAAATCAAACCAAACCAAAACACCGTTTGTTCCCAAACACACAAGTTGAAAACTGCACACACCTCCCCTGCACACCACTCAAATTCCCAGAGTGGTCCCTGCTGTGGGGTTTTGCCCATCTATAGCAGGTTTGTGACTAAGGATTTTGAGCTGGTGTGCTCTTGCCAGCACGGTGACAGTGACTACTGATCCCTCAAACCAAAGTCACAGTGTATTTACACCGACTTCCAAATAGAAATAATCATAATCATAATAATTAATAGTAATAGTTATTTGTGAGGTCCTACTGTACCATCACAGATGGAGGGCTCACACTGAGTGGAGGGACGTTATCACCTGGCTGTTTAAGCAAGACAGGACCAGGTTGGGGAGATTATAAACACAGAGTTTAGAACAGTCGGGGCAAGGCACAGAAACTGAGACTGAACGCTGAACAGTGGGTTGGGGAGAGGCAACGGATGCTCGGACCTAAGAGACGGAGCCGGAAGCATTAAGGTGCCTGCACAGCCCGTGGATATAATCTGTTGTCTACATGAAGCTGGCTCTTTCTTCAGTTGTTCTGGGGGGGGGGAGCTTCTATTTGATCATCATGGAACACTGAACTGACAGAAAGTGGGGCTTGTTACTGCACAAGGCTGCTCTACAGTGGGGAGGGCCGTAGCACCTGTGGTCTTTTCCCCTCACCCTCTGCGTACCTGCCTCAGGCTCATCTCAAAGTGTTCCATGTCCTGTGTAACCTATTGTGTCTGGCTTCTTTCACTTAGCATAATGTCTTGGCTTTTTCTAGTCTTCTGAACATTCCCTTGTTTTTAAATTTTATTTTTAACTCACGACAAGTGTATATTCATGGGGCACCGTGTGATGTTATGATGCACATATGCACTATGAGATGCAGAGGCCACGTGGCATATCCAACGCCATCTACACTCACCACCTCTGTGCTGAGAACATTTAAAACCCACCCTCATGACAAACTTGAAACAACTGGGCATTTCTATCAGTGTCAGTTACCAGGCTGTATGATAGGTGACTAAAACTTACTCCTGTCAAGACAACATGCCTCTTTTCCCCATTCCCCCCGCCTAGCCAGCTGTCTACAACAACCACTCTAGGCTTGTGATGGTTTGTGGTGTGGCCTTGTTGGAACAGGTGTGACCTGGTTGGAGTAGGTGTGTCACTGTGGGTGTGGGCTTAAGACCCTCACCCTAGTTGCCTGGAAGTCAGTCTTCCACTAGCAGCCTTTGGATGAAGACGTAGAACTCTCAGCTCTGCCTGCACCATGCCTGCCTGGATGCTGCCATGCTCCCACCTTGATGATAATGGACTGAACCTCTGAACCTGTAAGCCAGCCCCAATTAAATGTTGTTTTTTATAAGACTTGCCTTAGTCATGGTGTCTGTTCACAGCAGTAAAACCCTAACTAAGACAAGGCTCTTTTCCTATGTTTGCCTTTACTGTGAGTTTATGCAAAACTTGGCTTCTTCCACTTCCTTCCAGGTCAATCCACATTGTTTCACAGAACAACTCTTTTTTTTTTTTTAAGGGCTGAATAGTTTTCCACCATGTGATATACATTCCAATGTATACACACCACATTCTCTTACTCCTTAAGCCACGGATGGGCAACTATGTAGGTCCTATATCTTGGCTATTGATGCTGCAGTGAACACGAGCCCTTAGGTACACTTTCCTCACACTAATTTCTTTATGAACTCCTCTTGAGATACACTCAGATGTGGAACTGCTGATTACATGGTGACTCTGCCTGTGTCCCCTATGCTGTTTTCCAGGATGGCCCTCACTTATGTCCCCACCAGCAGTGATTGTTCAACAGGTTTCTTTTGTCTGTGTCTTACCCAGTCTGATGTCTTACCTCTCAGCGTTTTTATAATAGACATTCTAACCCCGTCTGGTGGTAGCTTGCTGTGTTTTTAGTTTCAATCCTTGGTGGTGTTAACCATTTTTTTTCATGTTTATATGCTGATCATTTAATCTGTAGGTCTCCTTTTGACAAATGTCTGTTCAGGCCATTTCCCTATTTAAAAAGTTTAGCCATCTGTTTCTATTGTTAGTCTATTGACTGGGTTCCTCAAAGACTTTAGATATTAGCCCCCGTCCCACGTGTGACTGCAAATTCCTTTTTGACACCCGTGAGCCGTGTGAGCTCTGACACTTCTTTGTTGTAGGGAAGCTTTCCAGTTTGACATAGACCCACTTCTCTATTTCTGCTTTTTCTTGCCTGTGCTTGGGGCATATCTAGAAAATCCCTGCCTAGATTTCAAGAAGTCTTCCTCCTGTTTTCTTTGAGAGTTTCATGGTGTCTGTTTTATAAGTGTTCTGAGAAGTCTTCATTTTTGTTCTTTGGTGAATGTCTGATTTTCATACAGTCCTTATTGAAGACTCTGTCCTGTTGTCACTATATAGCACCTCTGTTTTTGTTTTTGTTTTTGTTTTTGTTTTTGTTTTTTAAAATCAGTTGACTAGGGAGCTGGAGAGATGGCTCAGGGGTTAAGAGTAGTGGCTGCTTTCCCAGAGGGCCAGAGTTTGATTCCCAGCACTGACATGGTGGCTGGCATGTCTGTAACTCCAGTTTTTTTTGGGGGGGAGGGGGGGTCTGATGACCTCTTCTGGCTGCTCTGTGAACTAAGCATGCAAATGTGCCCTGCTGATGTACATGCAAGGCAAAACACTCACTTGTGGGAAATAAAAATTTAAAAATGAACAAAACACCTAAAAATCAATTTACTAAATACATTGCATTCCTGTAAGAAGTTATCAAAAGAAAATTAAAAATTTTAAAAAGGAGTTCTCCCAGCAGATTAAAACCCCTTGGCTGTAAAAGCACGGGTACATTTCTGGGCTCTCCTTTTCCTACCCTGTTGGTCAGTGTATTTGTTTTTATTCTAGCATCGTGCTGTGTTGGCTACTGTAGCATTGACATGTATTTCAAAATTAGGTGGCACGGAGTTCCCACCTTTATTCCTCTTGTTTCTGCCATTCTGATCTTCTGTGGTTCCATATAAATAGTTTTTTTTTTTCCAGGGATAACACTGGATCTTGTGTAGCTTTGGGCAATGTTGAGAGGGTAACGGGTTTAATTCTCCTAAGGCGGGCAGGGTAATGTCCTATTTACTTCTGCCATCTTCAACTTCTTTATTTCACTTTGGCTTCAGTCTTAGGTGTCAGAAAGGCTGACTGGTGCTGGAAGGACATGAGGCCGAAGGGCCTCAGAGGGAACTGTGTGTTGGGATTCCCACACCTGCTTGTGCAGGAGGGGGTGGCCTTTCCTGGAGACATTTGCTGGTCAGGTCTGGGGCCACCAGAGTGTAGAGGCAGTACGGGTGTCACAATCCTCCCCTGAGGAGTATTACCTGCTCTTTAAGGTGGTAGCTCTCCAGAGAGTTACAGGACATGCCAGGGAGCCTCTGGTGGAGCTGCTGATTGGAAGGGACTAGAAGGTGGCTGGAGGCCTAGAGAGAGCCCTGGGGTCTATTGCAGTTGAAGCAGGAGACAGAACTCCAGACCTGAGGGCAGCTACTCTGATCAGTCTATTCCTGGCTGGGTTATTTTGGTTTTGTTACTGTTGTGGGGGTGGGAGCCTTGGAGGGATCATGTGCTCAATCACCAATATTTTATGCTTTTTAATTTTATTTTATGTCTACAGATTTTTTACGCCATTGGTTACATTTATTCTGAAAAAAAATTAATGCTATTGTAAACAAGATTGTTTTCTTAATCTCTTTTTCCATAAGATCATTGCTAGTGCTTTGCTTTTCTGTCCTGCTACTGACTGCTAATCAGATGGTTTTTCCTCCTCCTCCTCCTCCTCCTCCTCCTCCTCCTCCTCCTCCTCCTTCCTCTCTCTCTCTCTCTCTCTCTCTCTCTCTCTCTCTCTCTCTCTCTCTCTCTCTCTCTCTCTCTCCCTTCCCATGCACACATGCATGTGTGAGTGCATGCATGCATTCCTCTGTACACGAACGTTTCCCTCTCTCTCTCTCTCTGCGCATGTGCGCGCATGCGTGCATGATGTATCCGTTCTCACAGAATGGGCTCTCAGCTCCCAGCTCCATGTACCCCATAGCACCCCTGCCATTCTGAATTCCTTCTGGTTGTGGCATTTTCTCACAGCAGTCACAGGAGGATGGCTAAATCCAAGTCCCTTACTCTGTTTTCTTGCCTACTGTTCTGGCTGCGGCCATTAGAATGTACTCTTATAGAATGGAATGGGCAAGAATGGTGATCATTTCCTGTCTCTGATCTCTGAGTACGGTGCTGTGAGCTCGTATTGTGGGGATAGAAGGTTGTGTCTCTGCTGAGACAAGCACGTGGCTTTTGTTCTGAAATATGATTTGGGGACTCATTTACATTCATGGCTGTACTATCACACTGTCTGAAGAGACCACATTTGTTTATCCAATGATATGCTGATGGGGATGTGGGTTGTTTCCTCTGGTTAGCTGTTCTGGGTGCTTTGAATATTTGTGTACAGGTATTCATTTAAATAACATTCAAGTCTTCAAAGAAAACCAGATACCTAAATGTATAGTTGCTGAGTCAGAGGATGGTTCTCTGTGACAGTTTTAGTACTCTATTTTTTAATAGCAACTCCTTAATTTTACATCCTCACTAGCAGCTATGTAAGAATGCCATTTCAGGCACATTTACTGACTTAAAAAAGATTTATTCATTTGTAAGAGTATAAGTGTTTCAGCTCCATGTATCATCTATGCACTATATGTGAGCATTGTGCAGGAAGAGTCCAGGAGAGGGCGTCAGATCCCTGGACTTAGAGTTACTGACAACTAGGAGCTGACATGTGGGTGCTGGGAATCCAACAAAGATTTCTGCTAAGAACAGCCAGTGCTCTTATCTGACGAGTGATCTCTCTATGGCCCTGTCCTTTTATCTATCTATCTACTACCTATCGATCTATCATTTATCTATCACCTATTTATATCTATGTATCTATCCATCCATCTATCATCTGTCATCTATATTTACCTCTCAGCTATATCTCAACTACTTATATCTATTATCTATCTATCATTTATATATCATCTATTTATATCTATGTAGCTATCTATCCAGCCATCATCTATCATCTATTTATAGTTATCTGTCATCTATGTCTATCAACTACTTATATCTATCTATTATCTATTTATATCTATCATCTATTTATATTTATCTACCTATATATCTCTATCAACTATATCTGTCATCTACATATATATCATCTATTTATATCTACATAGTTATGTATTGTCTATCACCTATTTGTATCTCTCTGTCTCTATGAGTGTGAAATGGTATGTTATTGTAGCTTTGGCTCTGTTGCTCTGATGATTAATATTATTGAGCATCTTTCGTAAATGAACACATATGCGACCTCCACCTTTTTGTTTGCTTGTTTCTTCGTTTAATCCTGGAACTCACGGTATAACTGAGACTAGTCTTGATCCTCCTGCCTCAGCCTCTCAAATGCTGGGCTTCTAGGCCTGAGTGCTAGTGTCTGGCTACATCCGGACTTTTAGTTTTATTTTGTTAGTATAGTTAATATCGTTAACATGGCTTATGAAGTACCACATTGATTGGCTACTGTTGCTCTGAAGTAAGGTAATTAGAGAGTGTGAAGGCTTTAGCTTCGCTCTGCTGTCCCTGGAAGGTAGTTTTGGCTATTTGAAATCTCTTGCATTTCTATGTTAATTTTCTATGTTTATAAAAAAATGCCTTTGGGTTTTTGACAGGATTTCACAAAATCAGTAGACTGTTTTGGGTGCTGCTGCCATCTAAACAAAATAGTTGCTAAGAATAAGATAGAATTTGATATTCTATCTATCTATCTATCTATCTATCTATCTATCTATCTATCTATCTATCACCTATCTATCTATCTATCTATCTATCTATCATCTATCTATCTATCTATCTATCATCTATCTATCTATCTATCTATCTATCTATCTATCTATCTATCTATCTATCTATCATCTATCTACACCTTTGAATCTTCCAGAACAGTGTACAGCTTTCAGTGTCCAGTCTTGTGCTACTTTAATTAACTTGACCCCCAGGTATTCAGTTCTTTCTGATGTCCCCTCAAGTGAGATTATTTTCCTAATTTCATCTTCACTGAAGTACTGTAGACAGCTGACTGCTGCATGCCCACTGTACTGAGAAGTTCTGCCAAGTGCATGCACTGCCTTTATTATTTTCTAGATTCGTTAGAATTGTGTCATCTGAGAAAAGTCATCATTTTACTTTTTCCTTTCCAACATAGGTGCCTCTTTTTTCTTGTTTTATTGCTCTGGCTGCAAGAACTTTAATTGTCTTCCAAGGGGAATGTTGAATGTATGTGGTGGAAGGAGACATCTTTGTCTTACTGCAGATCTCAGGAGTAGGACTCCAGCTATACAGATCACCCACTACCCAGTCTGACACTTGCTGTGGCTGTTTCATGATCTATCAAATAGGAGAAGTTTCCTCCTACTGCTAGGGTATGTGTGTGTGTGTGTGTGTGTGTGTGTGTGTGTGTGTGTGTGTGTGTGTGTGTGTGTGTGTGTGTGAATGAATGTCCATGGAGGCCAGCCGAAGGCACAGGGTCCACTGGGTCCACTGGGGCTGGAGTGGAGCTGTGAGCAGCCTGATATGGGTGCTGGGATCTGAACTTGGGCCCCCACTTAGCCACTGAGCCATCTCTATAGACCCTACTGCTACTCTTTAAACTATGACATGCCCTTTCTTTTTGTTCTATTTTTGAAAACAGCATCTCATATATCATGCAGAAGGTACTTGCATCTAGCTAAGGATGCCCTTGACCCCAAGACCCCTCAGCCCCTTCCTCCCAAGTACTGAGGTTACAGGTGTTCAACACCACACCCGGCCTTCGGTTTGCTTGCTTGCTTGCTTGCTTGCTTGCTTGCTTGCTTGTTTTCCAGATGAGAGGGTGATGCTCTCTTCCCCTCACATCGGCTTCCTTTTCTGTGTGCTGGCCGACTCACACTCCCGGGGTAAATCCCATGTGGTAATGACGTATAATCCTTTTAACATGCTGTTGGAGTTGGTTTGCTAATCTCCTGTTGAAGGTTTTTTACATCCAAATCCATAAGGGATACTGGCCCGTTGGTTGCTTTTTCTTCATATTTATTTTGGCGATGCCTTTGCTTGGCTGTGATATCCCAGGAAAGGTCACCTCTCCTATTTGTTTTTGAAGAGTTCAGGGGAGACGGAAGTTAATTCTTTAAATGTTTTGTATAAGTCATTAATGAAGTCTGAGTTTAACTTTTGTTGAGATGTGTGTCTGCTTTCAAGTGCCCATGGAAAGCAGAGGTTTGCTTTGGGTGTTTCCCTCGGGGGCCAGCTATGGTATGCTTTGAGGCAGAGTCTCTCACTGGTCGGGACCCAGGCAGGAAGGGTAGGGTGGCCGACCAGTGAGTCTCGGGGCTCTGCTTTCTAAGCACTGGGATCACAAGGGCATCCAGTGCCCGCCATGCATGCAACCTGGCTTTTCATGCAGGGTCTGGGGATACAGTGAGCACACACTCACTGAGTCCCCTGCCCTGTTGAGAGGGTTTGGTTACTGACTCCATCTCTCTGGAGACTTTCTGTTTCTTGTTGGGTCAGTTTCTAGCTTCCGTGTTTCGAGGAGTTTGTCACTTTCATCCGGGTATCTTGTAACGGCACAGAGTTATTCCTAGCAGTCTCTTTAAGTCCTTTCTTATTTTATAAGGATATAGGAATGTCTTCAGTTTTGTTCTGGTTCAGTAATTTATAAGTCTGGCCAAAGGTTTAGGATTTTGTTGATCTTTCAAACAACAGCTTCTATTCTCACTGACTTTTTTATTTGCCTAGTCTCTATTTCACTTTTCTCTCCTATATATTTTTTCTTTTAAAGAATCTTTTGGGCTGGTGAGATGGCTCAACAGGTAAGAGCACCCGACTGCTCTTCTGAAGGTCCTGAGTTCAAATCCCAGCAACCACATGGTGGCTCACAACCATCCGTAATGAGATCTGACTCCTTCTTCTGGTGTGTCTGAAGACAGCTACAGTGTACTTACATATAATAAAATAAATAAATCTTAAAAAAAAACTAGGTTGTGCTTTAAAAAAAAAAAGAATCTTTCTTTTTTCTGATGGTGACTTTAGCTTTCATTCTTTCTCTAGTTCCTTAAGGTATGACACTAGGTTATTATTTGAAATTTCTCATTTCTGTTTTTTACAAATAGATTGATTTTTCTCTTTGTGCATGTGTGATGTGTGATGTGTGTGTGTGTGTGTGTGTGTGTGTGTAGTGTGTGCAGGCTCCTTCTGCAGATATCAGAAAAGGGTGTCAGGTCCCCTGGAGCTGGAGTTACAGATGGCTGTGAGCTGCCCTGCACGGCTGCCGGGAACAGAACTCGACTCCTCTGGAAAAACAGCAAACACCCATTTTGCTCTCTCTCCAGCCCAATCTTTCCTGTTTAAAGAGTCAGCCCTCTGCAAACAATGTTTTGAGTTTCCATCTGTGCTCGCTCTGTGTATGGCTAGCATCCCTTCTTTGACCCACTTTCTTGAGAGGGCATTCATTCAATTTCTACAGACTTGTGAAATTCCCAGTTTGCTTTCTGTGCTGGCTCCTAGTTTTACTAGGTAACTGGTTAAAATGGTTAAAAATTCACGTGGTGCGGTGTGGCTATTTTAACGTTCATTGACAGGTGCTCTGTGGCCTTGACTGTCCTATCCCGGAGGATGTTCCTCTGAAGATAAGAAGAAGGTGTTTTCTGGCGCTGCTGAACGGCTGCCCTGTGCACTGGTGCTGGCTCCATGTGGTTCACAGCCCCATGAATGTCCTCTTCCTTCCTGCCTGAAGCCTGTTCTAACCATTGCTCAAAGCGATATACTGAAGTATGCCATCCTTACTGTATACACGTTTTTTTCCCCTTTAGTCTGTCAGCTTGGTTTCAGGTATTTGGGGGCTGTCATTAAGGGCCAGAGGAATTTGAGGAGTGATTTTTGATGAAAAAAAAAAAAAGATTTGACTATGGCCAGGGAGTTGTAGGCTCCACTCATAGATAAAACGTGATGCTGGTGAATTTATCATTAACAACTGAAATACTGAGGATGCTATACTTAATGTTTGAGATCCTGCAGTGTTTTAAAGATGGGCTAGAAAGGGACAAAAAATGGGTTAAATATTTTGATGTTTAAGAAAAAGAATTACTGTTATCCTCTAATGTATCTACTGTTTCCATTTTTCTATTGTCAGACTCAAACAAAATTTCTGCATGTCTGCCGGGTCATCACGTGTCCTGTCAGGCTCAGGGCTGTAATTGTCACCCCCACTTCTATCGGGTTGTGGTGGCATTAGCAGAGCTGTCCTTTGCCACCACGGGCTTGCACACACTCCTTTTCCACACATCTCTTCTGACGCTCTTCCAATGTCTGTCTGTCTGGAGTCTTGTCTGTGGTATATGAAGGTTTGCCCAAAGCTATCCTAACTTTGAATAGCAGTAGGCCCCACACCACATACCACCTCTCCCTGTGGCTTTCCCAACTGATGAACAGAAATGCTAAAAGCAAGACGGTCCCCTCTGAGTTCTTCCGCTCGTCTCTCATGGAGGCAGGCTGCATTCTCTGGCTAGAGACACCACAGAAATGCTAAGATGCCTTTAGAATGCATCAGCTCAGGCTGAGTATCCACTCCTGCCTGAGTCGGCATAGGAAACAGGCTGGCAGCCAATGTCAGGCTCTAGATGGACATTTCAGGGAGCCGTGAGGAGTTCTGTCAAACGTGTTGCATGCCACCGAGTTTAACTGCTTCTTTTTCCTTTTCCTTTCTTTTTTCTCAATAATTGATCCAATATTGATGCATCACCACGAATGCCTTAGTGCATTTCTTCAGCATCTTATGGTTCTCAATCTCCCTGACACTGAGACCGTTTAATACAGCCCTTCATGTTGTGGCGGCCCTAACCATAAAATTATGTCATTGCTACCTCATAACTGTAGTTTTGCTACTGTTATGAATCGTAATGTAAATACCTGATATGCAAGAGATCTGATCTGTGACCCCAAAGGGGTCGTGATCCACAGGCTGAGACCCACTGTTAAGCAATGGTGTGATGACATGGTATCATATGGAATAGTTCCACTGCCCTAAGGTACGCTCTGTGCCTCACCATTCACCCAGCCTTCACTCACTCCTCAAATCCCTGGAAAATTAATGCTTTAGGAAATTGCATTTTATTAAAGAAAATACAGTCTATGGTAACAATTATGCTAAAGTACTTTTTAAAAAAAGCGCCCTGCTTTCCAGTGTTTACCTCAGAAACAGGCCGGTAACAAGAAAGCACTTTGTCTATCCTAAGTGCCGTGCAAAGTGTTAACCAAGGAGCTCAAGCATGCGCCGAGAAAGCATTGTGGGCTCACCCGGGGTCAGATGAGTCTTTGCTTCAGCGATGGCACTCAGCAGATCAGCGTGAGAGGAGGGAAATGTCCTAGAGATAGTGAGCAGTAGGTCTGTAATGGTGGCTCAGCTCTCAGCCTGAGCTGACCTCCTCCAGGCTCTGGGACCCATACCCATTGCTAGTATATAGTTGCCCCCCCCCCAACCCCCATACCACAGGTTTCACCAACAGATCTAATGAACTAGGGATCAAACATACTTGGGTAAAAAATTACATCTGTATTGTCAATGCTTATGTGATTCTCACCCCCCTCCCCGTTATCCCTAAATGATGTGGTTCAAGCTCTATGGTACTTTAGTAGGTGATTTAAGTAATCTAGAGGTGGTCTAATGTGTGCTGACGGATGTGTAGGCCCTATGCAAATACTGCTCCATTCTATATGAGGGACTTGAGCTTCTATGTGCTTTAGTGTCCTTAGGGCTACTTACATTGGGTCCAGGGAGTGTCTATACCTCCAGTTTGAATGACTTAAGCATTGTCTGACTCTCCCATTTACTCATGTTGTTTCTCTTTCAAGGCCATTGTGGGACTGACCGGAATAGCCATGCTTATGGGAATTTTAACTCCTTAATGTAAATATTCCCTACTAACATTGACTCCTGGGCTTCTACCTATGAAGGCCCTAAAGCATGCCATTTTGATTTAAACTTTATAGTTATGCTTCCAATCTGAGTCTGTTTCATATTAGTGCATTGCCTACATTTGGGAGCAAGCTCCTGGGGAATTGTATTGGAAATCAAGAGTAAAGACATGGGAGGCAGAGATTTGACTCTGCCCTACTCTGGGCCTCCATTCCCGGCTGGCGAATGAGCATTGAGTCTCACGCTTGTTAGCCAGACTCCTGCATAACTAACCTATGGTGGGTTATTTCACTTCAGTTTCTCCACTGGTGGAAAGGTCTAGGAAGCACAGGGTTCGGTGAGGCGATGTGAGCTGGGGCTAGAACATGGTATGGGTTACAAAAAACGACTTCCAGGCTGGAGAGATGGCTCAGCGGTTAAGAGCACCGACTGCTCTTCTAAAGGTCCCGAGTTCAAATCCCAGCAATCACATGGTGGCTCACAACCATTTGTAATCATATCTGACGCCCTCTTCTGGTGTGTCTGAAGACAGCTACAGTGTACTTACACATAATAAATAAATAAATCTTTAAAACAAAAAACCAAAAAACGATTTCCTCTAAGCTGCCCAATATGGTGGCTCTGCCATAGAACCTGCACGGCTGTGGATGCTTCTAAATGGAAGAGACAAGAAGGGACGTAGGAACTGTTCATTCAGACATCAGAATGTGACAGAAACCAATGAAGGCCCGGATATTCAGAAAGGTTCTGTCTGTCTGAGTCAGGTGGAGCCTGGGATGGATCTCTCACCACCCTGAACATAAACACTAACTTTCCTCGGCAATGCTAAGGGCTTCAGTATCAAAAGAATTGCTGTGAAGTTTCATAAATACATCCTGATTTCCACAGAGGTATTTTCTGAGCATGGCACCTCTCAGAAAAGAGGCCTACCTTCTGGATAATTTTCTATCATCTTGATATAGACGTTTTAGTTATAAAATTAGTGTATTCTGACACTTGGGTGGGTTCTCTACATTTTTTACTTTATTTGTATGTGTATGGGTGGACAGAGTCTTGTGTAACTCAGGCAAGTGTGGAACTTGCTATGGAACAGAGAATCACCATGAACTCCTGAGCCTCCTGCTTCTACTGCTGGAATGATAGATATAAGCACACAGACACACAGAAACACACACACACACACACACACACACACACACACACACACACACTCAGCAATAACCGACAGAAAACTAAAGAGATGAGATTTCCACTCCTCCCAGCAGGTAAAAACAACTCATATCTAGTCTTCAGCCATCATGAAGAGGAAGACACAGCTACTTGTAAAAAAAGGACGCAAGAGCAGTGTCCAGCAAAGGGTTTAAGGCAAGCCACTCCTGAAACATTGCTGTCTCCATTTATAGACTCCAGAGTTTATCTAAGGCAGTGCAGAGGGACTAAGAAACCACTACGAGATGGGAATGTAGGGGGAAAAGTCCAAATGATCAACGGCTGTCAACTGCTTACAATTTGCAAGGAATAACACCCACATGTCCACTAATCACGCTTACCTGCTTGGAGATTAAGATTTGGCGCAACTCTTTCTTGAGATCAATAAAACGATCGTGGAAGAGGGCCATGCACCACGGCTCTGTGAAGTAGCTGGTGAGAGAAGAAGAGATTCAGTTAGCCGGCAACCCTCTCATTACCACTAATAAAGTATTTACCTGCTTTTTTTGCCTTGATAAATTACAGTTCTGGCCCCATTGCAATCGTTTGCTCATAAAGAGCCTCACAGAGCAGCCTGGCCAATCAATGTTTTAAATGGATGTTCCTGATGGAAGGCCAGGTTCCATAATTACATTTAAAGTGGTTTAATTCAGAGCCGGGGCAGGACCCAGTGAAGAATCCTGATTTTTATCAGAATTTAAAAGCCTGAAGACTTGTAAAGAACGGCGTCTCCATTATCTGCCCTCATTTGAGAAAAACAGATTGCAGGATTGACTGGACTGCTGCACGAACAGATTAAATTTGGGTAGAAAATAACACAAATGTTGTTCATCATTAAGGTTTCTGGATTAATAATGAGCAGAAAGCAGGCCACCTCGGTGTTGCAGCCTGGCCTCTGAACGGCTGGCTGATGCTTAACTGAGCCACTCGCAGGGAAGCTGTGCTCTTGAGTTGAGATTCACTATGAGATTTACTGCCTGGCCCCCAGAGGCCGAACAGAGCACATTTTACATGGAGGATATGGCCCCCCATCCCCTTAATTCACAATGATCCAAGACAAAAGTTCTTGGAAACTGAATACATTCTTGCCATAACCAAGCACCGTTACTGACGTGCTAGCCTTTCCTTTATTGTAATGTGAAACATCATGGCGTAGGTAACCCACCTTCCTCGGGCTCTGAGTCAGCCTGAGGCCACTGTGTCACTCTTCTCTGTCAGTGAGTTTTCCACCTCTGCCACTGTCTGTGGGTGCCATGGGTATGCACACAACAGGAAAAAAAATGGTTTCCAGCCAGAGGAGCGACAGAGGTAGAGTTCCCCAGGGCTATCATAGGCACCAGAAGATGAAGGTAACCAGGGTCTGTGTTTCAGTCCACACGGCACCCATTTGTGACATGATTCCCTGGGTTGCCACCTGTAGTTTATCCATCGTTAGTATGCTAATACTATCTATCCTTTGTCCCCAATGTCCCTACCATGCTTCCAGGTACTAGAAAAACTGTAGGGACCCAAAAGACAGACATCCCTGCCAATGTGGAGCTTATATTCTTGAGATGACTAAGGAAGGGACAAAATAGAAGACTTTCTTGAAAAAAAAATAAATGAAGCAATGGCAGAGTAGAAACAGTTGGAGAAGAGGGTGATGAAAGGTTCAGTTCTGAGGCGGTGGCTTAGTGAGCAGAGACCCAAGGGAAGGGCGAGGGAACCTCACAGAAACCTGAGGGAAAAGCACTCCCGGGTAGGAAGACAAAGTGTGAACTCCTGGAGGGGGGCAGGAATGGCCCAGGCTCACCTGGGAAGGTGGGACAGAGAGCCACAAAACTGGGGTGACAGTTTAGAGGGGATGGATGGATGGGTTACCCCTAGCAGAGGTATCTGGTTGCATCTGCCATAGCATTATTCCATGGGTGCATACCTTGGCAACTGCACACAGCATGCATCAATCAAGTGAGTGTCCAAGGACTCTGTGCACATTGCATTGTGACTGTTTCTGACTGCTGGCTTTATATAGTCTTTCACAAACCTACAATGTGATTCTGTTAAAGGAGGCTAAACTCTGTAAAATGCCCCCAAGATAGGTAGTATTGAGAAAGGGGGAATGAGTTGGGTGTGTTGGGGGCAAACCTGTAATCCCAGCATCTAGGAGCTCGAGAGAGATCAGGAATTGTTCAGGGTCAAACTGGGCCATAACATGAGTTCATGGCCAGCTTGCGCTACATAGTGAAAACCTATCTCAAAAAGCTGGGACTCAACAGCCGTTTATTCTTCATAGTTTGGGCACCAACAGACACTCACTACAAACACAAGCATTTCTGATCGCAGCATGATTACTCTTTGGGTATAAACACATTTGGAAGGCAGTTTGACACGGTCTCCACCCATCAAAACAAGTAGTAGGTTTCCACCCCTAAGGCCTATGACTTCCTTAGCCACGACATACTTTTGATATTAATATAATTACATCATTTCCCCCTTCCCCTTCTACCTCCAAACATTTCCATATACCCTTCCTTGTTCTCTTTCAAATTTATGGCTTCATTTTCATTAGTTGTTGTTACATGCCTACCTGTATATACATATATGGATATATATGTATAAACATATTCCTAAATACCACTTGCTTAGATCGTATAATGTTATTTATATGTGTGTTTTCAGGGCTGACTTTTGGTATTGGATAGCTAGTTGGTGTGCTTTTTCCTGGGGAGAGTTACGTTTCCCATTCTTAGCATTCCTGGGTTGCCGTAGTTCTTTGAGTAGGGCAGAGGCTCACGGACTTTCCTCTCCATCAGTGAACGTCTCATCAGGTTTTTCTGTATCCCCTCCCACACCAAGGGAGATGGAGTGGAAAGAGCCTAAGAGGTGGAGGCTAGGGAGGAGTGACATGAAGCACTCTCTCGTGGACGTGTGGTGACCTGTACAAGAACTGCAAAAGATGGGGCTGTCAACATTCCATGATGGTGAAGGGGCTCATGAAGCCCCACCTCCTTCCTGAGGAACAGTTGACAGTTAATGGTTTCGAAAGGGATAAGCGTCATTTCCTTCCGTGGTATAGCCACTTCAGCGGTATGGTAACTTGCTCAGGCTCCAGTAAATAACCTCCTACCAACACTCATACAAACAACCTTGATGGTACTCAGCAGCTTATACACACACACCAACACACAATACACAGGCACACACAGGGACATATAGACACACATACACAGATACACACAGAGACACAGAAACATACACAGACACACACAGAGAAATACAGAAACACACATATACACAGATATATACACAGAGACACAGATATATCACATAGACATATATAGACATACAAACAGATACATGCAGACACACACACTGTATTTTGCTCGGACACACATATACAGACACACATACACAGACACACACAGAGAGACATACAGACACAAACACACACAGACACACATATACAGACACTCATACACACAAACACACACAGAGACACACAGACACAAACACAGATACACATATGCAGACACACAGACATACACAAAGAGACATACGAGACATGTAGAGAGAGACACACACACAGGCACACAGAGAAACACACACAGACACACCCCTCAAAACAACAACAGACATGAAAGTAGGAGGGAATCTATTACAAGAAGGGGTTCAGCAAGAGTGTGTGTGTGTGTGTGAATATAAAAGACAGTAATGGGTTAAATGAGCAAAATACACTATACACATGTATGAAATTGTCAAAGAATAAAAATAATAAAAATCAACTTTTAAAAGACATGTTGAAAAAGTGAAAACTCCACTGGTACATATGGGGTGGGGGTAGGGCAAGACTGAGGGTGTAGATAGCGGGGAGGACACATGCCTAACACATACGAGGCCCTGGGTTTGATCCCTAAGGTGAGGGCAAGGGAGGAGGAGGAGAAGAGAATGAGAGATGGACAAACAGACAGACCGACCGACAGACAGACAGGGAAGTGGCGTCTACCTTGTTTGCCTATGTAGATGACCTCTTCAGTTACTCAAGGACATCTAAGCCCAAGGAATGGCATGTCACTGATGGGGAACTTGGTAGAAATTCTGGGTCCATGTTCCTGGGCACACCTCCAGCCAGCTTCCTCAAGGGAAGGATGTCCCAGAGGGCTCCCCAGCTGGAAATGTCTTGAAGTTAAGTGTAACAACGGTCTCAGTCAAGACACCAAGCACACTCTGCTGTCGCCGGCTACCACGGAAAGTCAAGCCCCTTACCACTAATCTGGGAAAGGATGGAAATGCAATCTGTAACTATAGTTTGTCCTTACTGTATTTTGCTCGGAGCCTATCTTAAATCGAAGAGAATCTTGAGTTGAATTACGGTGCGCCAGGGACCGGCCCTACTTACTGAGCTGAGGGTCCGTTTCTGCTCTTGTTGCGACTGTGTGCCATGGCCCATTTGCTTTCATGAAGACTTTGGGGGAAATTAATTTTTCTCTGGATATTGCCAGTTCGAAAAGAAAAGGTACCGATGTGTTTCCTGATCTATCCGGGGAGTGAGAGCGAGACAAGGTCGCTCACGTCTGTAACCTAGGCAATTGGGAGGTCCTGAGTTTGAAGTCAGCCTGGGCTATGTAGTGAGACATCGGCTCACAGACAATTGGAAACCCAAACTAAGCAGCTTACTACATACATACATCCTCCTTGGAAATCACGGGGCGAGGGCAGAGGGACAAGAGGTGAAAGGGCCCAGATCTGCTAACCCCAGGAGGACACGCAGGGTGAGCACAGTGCCAGGCTCTCCAGAGCTGAACGGGACAGGCATCCTCTGTTCCCTTGCCAGTGCCAGGCTGGGCCTGCTACTCTTTGAGGACTGGCATTCTTTGTCACTTGGCCAACCATACACTGAGACCTAAGAAGGCCTGGGAAATGTCAACTTGTGGAACCTCGCTAACCATTTCTGGTCGATGTGGCCCGATCGTTGAGCCATTGATTTGCCTTCTCCGCAGCGCATCGGGTTATTGACAGACACACAGACACTGGGTGGGACTCTGATAGCCTGAGCAGCCTGTAGCCAGGCAGAGGAAAGCAAAGCCACACAGTCACCGTGGGAAGTTACACTCACCGGCCTCAGAGAAAAGCACAACACATCTGTGAGGGAACTCCTGGGCTCTGGCCAGCTGCCTTCCCCAGCCTCCCAAACTGCAGCAGCATCTAGTGTTAGCCACTGGGCTTACCTAGAGATCACACTCTCAGAGAATTACCCAGAATCCCTGTCTGCCGTCCATTTGCTTTCCTGAGTCTTTAATTTGGTTCAGATAAACCTTGAGTTTCACCTTAGAAGGTGGCACTAGCCACTAGAAGGTGTTCTAGCCTGGGCTAACGCTCAGTTGTAGAGGGCTTGCCTAGAATTGAGTGAGCCCTGGGTTCAAACCCAGTATGAGGAATGGATATGACCCGGATGATCTCCATGGAGCCAAAGCCAGCTCAGAATTCTGAGCTTCCTTGCCTGCCCCACTGATGTGAACACTGGAGGCCACTGGGTGACACCGGCTAGCCCCATTTCAGCTCATTCTCTACCAGCATCTCCTTTCTTTTTGTTGTAAGCCTGTGTGACACTAGTTAGGTTCTAATCTTGCCCAGCCTCAGCCCTTTTGAACTTTCAAATGGGTGCGGGAATGGCCCTTCCTTTTGAGGCTTGCTGTCAAGAGTTCAAGGAGATAGACACGTGCAACTCAGACCTGCCTCTGTGCCTCCCACAGGGCAGGGTTCTGAATAAAACACTCTCCTCACTGATGTCCCTCCCGATTGCCTTACTCCACCCATGGGTCTTAGAGGCTGACAATCCCTTCTGATGTGAGTCTGAAACTAAGGACATTATTCAAACACTTGCTTTGCTGCAGAAGAGTATACTGCCTTCGTGCCTAAACATTTTGCTTCTGCTGGCGTTTACCTCATGATGTCACAACCTTTCTGTCCAGCGGAGCTGGGTTTGGTGGATACCTCTGGTGGCATCTGCAGTCAGGGCAGACACTCGGCTTCATTCGGTTCTAAGTACTTCCCCTCTTATTTTATCTGTGATGTTTCTTTGTACATCTCACATTAGGAGGGGCATTAATACAGTCCGCACTACAATCCAGCAGCCCACAGCTGTCTAGCTACTTATGTTGATGCTATATAAGCTCAGGCCTAATGGTCTCAGGCGAGGTTAGCATTTAGTTTTGCAGGAAGGGGGATGCTCTTAGGGCTCTGGCCTCCCTTCCTGTCCTTCCCCGCTTACTCTGCTTGTCTTTATAGAAAGCCCAGCCTTTTTCCTCTAATTAGGCCACCGAGGGCCTGGCTAACATCAGGCCTCACAGCCACTCAGCCTTGTTCCAACCTCACCCATTTCCTATCTATTTTCTGTAAGGGAAGGAAAAGGTATCTGTGTGCACAGAGAACTCCACCCCCCCCCCCCATGAAACTCACAGGACAAGAAGCTACAGGAATTACCTTTGGAGAGACCGTGGTTGCAAGCCAGTATAACCCCAGAAAGAGACTTAGTCACCTCTTTATTCCTTTGGTTAAATTAATTGCTCTCTAAATTTTTAGGAGTGCTTAGTAGAAATACCATTTGCTAGTGCAGACAGAATACACTCCACACTTATGACACATTTAAAAGAGTTAAATAACAAATGCATGTTGGACAGAATTCCATTCCACAATGGCTTCAAAATGATGTGCTCCTGGCTTCCATTGGGAGTCTTGCAGGTACAATAAGGGACTCAAAGCAGCTCTTCCCCATCTTTGTTTCTCATGACTTAGGGTTTGTAAGGCCTAACAACGGACCATACATGTCTTCTCTTTTCTCTTTTTCTCTTTTTTCTTTTCTTTTCTTTTTTTCCTTTTTCTTTCTTCTTTCTTTCTTTCCTTCTTTCTTTCTTTCTTTCTTTCTTTTTTTTTCAGTGCTGAGGACTTGCAAACCTTGCACATGCTAGGCAAGGACTAAACTCTACCCCTGTAAGCATGAAAGTATAACTTGTTTATTCCTATCTATCCGCCCCCATAGTGATGGAAAGATGAGAACCTCAAAGCCAAGGCTGAAGTGAATGAATGAATGAACACAGAGAGAGGGAAGGAGGGATATTTCTTCCATGTGGTCAAATCCAGACTAATGAATGCAGGATGAATAATAGAATTAGAAAAGAGTCACTACTTGGCCAACAGCACAGTAATACTTGAGTTGGGTTAGAAGTGCCGATCGATGCTCAAACGTGGGTGGAAGAAAGTAAGGAAGAAAAAAACCCCAATGCTCTCACAGCCTCCAGGCACCACTGACTAATTACCAAGGTAAAGGAGCACATTTCCAGGGAAGCAGCCCTGTTCCGCTGTGTCTTGGTTCACAGGAGGAATGAACAGGCTGATTAGCATCCTAGGGCTCCTAATATAAGAGCCAAGAAGGATGCAGGCTGCTTCCAACGCACACGAGCTGAAAAGAACAGGGCATAGCAGACACACCAGAGCAGCAGAAGCTCTATAGGACCGGGGACTTGCAGCTTATAACCCCCCCCACAACACACACACACACACACACACACACACACACGCGCACACACACACACACACGCACGCACACACACTTGAGCACACACACACACACACACACACACACACACACACACACACACACACGAACACACGAACACTCCCAGCCCAGTCCTGGCATTCACTATGTAGCTAAGCCTAGCCTCTAACGCATGGAGATTTGCCTGCCTTTTACCTTCTTAGTGTGAATCACCATAACCAGGCGGACTTGCAGCTTCTGGAAGTGCTAGTCAGGGATGGAAAAGGCTATGGGATCACCCCCAGTTGGAGAAGTTTGAGAATAGATGGCATTCGAGGAGTTTCCCAGATGGCATCCTGAGCAAGGGGAAGGGCATGAGGATGGCAGTCAAGGGTCAATGACTGGACATTCAGCTTTGTTTTAAAGTAAAGTCGTTTCCAAACTCTGATAGCTGGGCCAGCGGGATAGCATAGCAATTTCCGGCACTCACCACCAAGACTGACAATCCAAGTTGGATTCCCAGAATCCTCATGGTGGAAGGAGACTCCCACAGTTGTCCTCTGATCTCCACGTGTGTGCTGTGGTACATGTGCACCCAAACACACATACCAATGTACAATATATAAATAATAAATAAATCCAATAAAAATAGTGACAATTCTGACAATCATCTGGGGGTAATGCCAGAATGCTGTCACTCTTAGGGGACAGTGGAGTATTTAGATGCAAAGGGTTATCATATAAGTGAGCACTTTCAAGCCTTAGGAAAAAGTGGTGGTATCTTTCCATGGGGATGAGTGTGTGTGTGTGTGTGTGTGTGTGTGTGTGTGTGTATGCATGCATGCATGCATGTATGTGTATATGTGTGTATATATGTATGTGTGTGTGTTTAAAGGGGTGTGTAGGGGAGAAAATGATAAGGCAAGTGTGATAAGATGCTTATATTTAGGGAGTCTAAGTGAAGGCCTAAGCTGCTGTTTGTTCCATTTCTGTCACCTTTTGGAAGCCTGATGTGACTAGGGAACAGGAGTGAAGGCAAGCACTAGGGACTTTGTTTCCTCATTGCATTACACTTAGTGACGAGGTGACCACAGATCCAAGCTTCCAAGCCTGTGTTCAGTGGACTTCAGTGTCCGGGCCAGGTTTGTGAGGGCACCACAGTTAGGGCTTACAGTGTGTGCATAGGAACAGGCTATCTGAGGGAACGGCTAGATGGCCATTGACCACTGAAGGAACAATCTTCACTCTCAGTGTAAGGGTGGTCTCCATTTCCATAAAATACAGAGCTCTTTCTTTAAAACCCAAAGAGATCTGAAATTACACTGGAGACCTCCGTCTTTTAAATAAAAGACTGGAGCCTAGAACAACCACCCAGACCCATATGGTCTGGCAGGGGGACCTCAAGCCCCTAGGCCGCTGTAAAGTGTATGCTCTGTGGGATATACTGCAGGCATAGAATTTATGTTCCCCATATTGACAGAGCCAGGCAAATGAGGGAAATAAGATAATATCTAACTGATATTTGTTTTTAGTTGGGTAATAAAAGGACAATAATTTTGACTGGAATTGGATTAAATAAAAATATTGTATTAATTTCCTCTGTCCCTTTGGCCTCCACTTCACTCTTCCTGCAGTCCTGGCAGAAGGAGTGTGCCTCATGCCAGATAGTCAAGGTCGACCCCTGAGCTACCGCCTGGTCCACATCTGCTTCTTTTAATACTTTCTACAAAGTTGGTGTTCAGAGTCTTGCTTCAATTCTTCTGCATGGCACTGGTATGGATTAAATGGTTTTTAAAAGTCTGTACTTGTTGAGTTGCCATTGAGAAAAGTGTTTCAGGAACTGGGATGACGATGCTTAGGCCACACAGAGCAGCTATCCACAAGGGAAGTAACCATCATAGTCTATGTACTGTGTACTGGCGCAAGGGCCATGGGTAAGCCACAGGGACCTGACCCCAGGGGCATTCAGCAGGCTGTATGGGAGCCCAGAAGGAGGGAATGTCCAGCAAGGGGATTCAGGTCAGAAGGAATGGCATGGGGATACCCACAGTGATGTGAGGGATGCTGGGGAGGAGAAATGATCTGAAGCCTTAGATGTAAGATGTAAGGCAAGACGCGGTGGATCGGGATAGACTCCAGATGTCCATCTGTGGAAGAGAACGGAGAGCTTTAACGAGTGTGCTATGGACTGTCTACTGATCCAGAGAAGATGCTCTGGAGGCAGCGTGGAGGATGAGATGGAATGGAGTAAGGGTAAAAGTGAAGGGACCCGCTGATTGTGGCTGCACAGGATGGGAGGAAATCCTGGGAGGAGGAGGGGAGCACCTCTGCTATCCTAACTCCTCAGTAGGTGGATAGTTTGTGAGTTGCTGGACTGAAGAAGAGAGGAGATGTTGCAGACATGCTCGCCTTCCTGGCTTAGGAGGGGAAAGGCAGCTGGAATAAAGATCGGAAAAGTGGATGGTGGAAGAAGAGAGTTGATGAGTCCAATCCTCCTTAAAGATGGTGTGGAGATACCTCCAGCACTATTATGTCAGTTCCCAGATTTCAAGATTCAAGAGGGACAGGTTGCCCTTTTAAATAAGAGACTTATTAAAAGAGTTATTAACTCCATAGACAGGCAAGATGGTGGGGGTTCTGAAGAGTCCAGGCCTGTGTGCGGAAATGGTTTTACAGGTTGATGAATAGACCATAATATGTACTTAGTGTCATGTTGCTTCTGATTTCCAGACAGCAAGAGAAGGAGAAAGGTTTGGTCCTTAGTTAATTGGGTCCTTTGGTTAATTAGTCCCTGATATGGTCTATGTTGCCTGAAGCTCCTGAGAGTGTAGTTAGAGCTTAGTTTCCTTTGCAGAACTGAGGATTGCAGAGCCACAGCAGCCACAGCAGCCACAGCAGCAGCCACAGCAGCCACAGCAGCAGCCACAGCAGCCACAGCAGCAGCCACAGCAGCCACAGCAGCCACAGCAGCCACAGCAGCCACAGCAGCAGCCACAGCAGCCACAGCAGCAGCCACAGCAGCCACAGCAGCCACAGCAGCCACAGCAGCCACAGCCAGTGGGTTTCTATTGCAGACGCTGTTAGGGACAGCAGAGAAAGAAGCTTACATGGTCCCCAACTCAAACCTAAGAAGACATCTATCTGGCCAGACTGACAGTGGCACAGTCAGAGCTGGGTGATGACATCACAAGAGAGGGGGTGACCTGATTCAAAGATGACAAGATGGTTGAAAACAAAATTCAGGAAACATGGACATTTTACAGAGGTTGATAGGGTGGGGAATGGAGAGACGCTTGCTTGAACTGACACTGACTTTCAATGGAACTCAGGGAGAGAGTGTGGAGCAAACTGGTGGTTTCCACTAGTGAGAGCCCCAGGGGCCCAGTGTGGCTTTAATATTATATAAACAGAATTTTGTATGCTGGTTCGTCGCTCACTACTAGGCTTGTTAGCGTATTTTTGAACTTTTCTCCATTCCTCCATTATTATAAGGGCCCGCTGTTTAAATGACTGAATGGAACCCTGTCAGTTTGTTTCTCTGAATTAACCTTTTTATTGTGCCACAGTGCAAGTGGAGAGGTCAGAAGACAACCTATGTGAATCACTTCTCTCCTTCCGCACTGTGGGTTGTGGGCATCAAACTCAGGTCACCAGGTTTGATGGCATGCGCCTTGCCATTTGCCATTGGGGCCATCTCACAGGCTTGGTCTCATTCTGTTTAATGGCATTTTTACATTGCATAGAGTGACTAAATCCTAATGCATTTTCCTTTTTTGGGGAGGGTTTTGGGGGGGTTGGAGACAGGGTTTCTCTGTAAAGCCCTGGCTGTCCTGGAACTCACTTTGTAGACCAGGCTGGCCTCGAACTCAGAAATTTGCCTGCCTCTGCCTCCTGAGTGCTGGGATTAAAGGCGTGCACGACAACTGCCCAGCTAATAATGAATCTTAAGGTTATTTCCAAATTTCCCAATATCCCAAGTAACATCTCTATCGTGGTCACTAGTGGAATTTCTGAATCAATAGGTGTGCATATTTCAAATTGAATGGAGGTCAGAGGACAGCCTGAAGCAGCCAGTTCTCTCCTTCATCAGGTGGGTCCAGTGAACCAACTTCAGGGAGTTAGGATTGACGATGTGTGTCTTTCCCTGCTCAGCCGCCTCACCGGCCCCATCTGACTACATCTTAGCCACTGGGACCTCCAGGCTCCATTCTGGCCGCTGACTTTAAATTTTTACATGTTAAAGACACTTCAGGGCACGCTGAGCACGACATTCTGCTTTATTTTATTTTATTGTTTATTTTGAGGAAGCATCCTTCTATGTACCCTGGCTGTCCTGGAACTCTATGTAGACCAGTATGGCCTTGATTCATGGAGATCCATTTGCCCCTGCCTCTGCCTCTTGGATGCTGGGCACCTTGTTTTAACTCTGTGATGGGAATGATGCCCTTTTTAGATATCACTGGTCTATCATTTGGGGGTTGTGCACTTGAATTCCACGTTTGTTTTCAGGAACACATTGTTCTTCAAAGTAGGACGTGGTCTGTGTTTCTTGTGGTGTTTGAGGCATTTAGGGCCATTTGCTATCCCATCTTTAGAAAGACTGGGGAGATGAGTGTGGCCAGCCCTCTCGCACATAGGATTTGAGAGCCTCCTTTATGCTAAACACCTTCAACTTTTGGTCCCAGAACTCTGAAGAAGAATTGAGCTAAATCTGGAGAGCCAACAGGCTTGGACGGAAGCTTCTCCCCACTGAGGCTCGACTGTGAGAGAAGCTGAATGGCCGGGTAGCTGAGGTGTCTGGGTGAGACTCCAGGGAGGGGCACTTGGTCCAAGGACGGTGGTCACACAGTGACAGCGCATAATCACATCATTAAGGGCCATCTGATATTATTGGAAACAAAGTCATTATTCTGATACTTTAACAGTCTCAAGCCTGAAAACCACTCACTGCCTAATTCAATAAATAAGCTACTTAAGTATAGAAAGTCTCAAGGAAGAACAGATTTTGTGTCATATTAGCAAATTTGATTTTCATTAATGCGAGATGAATGTCTTCTATGAAACACTTTCATATCATATTAATGACATGATAGCAAACAGCATTCATGGGTTGCTAGGCAACACAAGGACCCTCTAATGATCTCCTCTGTACTCGAGAGGCCACAGAGGCAAGATGCCTGAGCTCTCTCCATACTTCCCATTTCTTGGTAACCAGTTTCCCCTGGAAGACCACCAGGGGGCTGGGGGGGGCGATGGGGATTACCCACACCATTTACCATGGCAATGCTGTGCCCGCTTACTGCTAACCTCCCTTTCACTGCCTTACAGGTGTGAGAGCAAGGACCGAGGAAGGGGTTGTACTGAAGAGGCCAAGGGTGCTAACGGCATGCCTTGTCTTTTGCTTAAGTGGCCAATGAGCTGCTCTGACTCCAGGAAAGCAAAGAGGGTTCTTGCTGAGCCTCCGTTTGTTGGGTCTGCTTCATTGCTGGGTCCCTGTCACCTCAGCACAGAGGTCTTCAGTAGCAGCCATGTGACTTCGTGATTCCAATCTGTTACCAGGATCCGAGGGGTGGGAGCAACTGGCTTGGTTGATGCAGATGAGAAGAGATTCTGAGTTCTGTTCTCCATCCTAGTCCTCCATGACCCCTGTTCTCAGAGTCCCTCCTACGGGGCGCTACAGTTTCCTGCTCGGCTGGGGTATGTCCCTGAGCACACCGCCATCTCTTGCCTGCCAACATCACCCCTCAAGACCCGAGTCTCTGTGGGAAGCTTTATACATTGTTCTTGTTTGTTTTTCTATCACTTTGAAAGGCACAGGTTACAAGACAGAGAGGAAATAAATGTATTATGTCAAACCACCTATAGATAATCAGTAGCCACCCAAAGGATTAATTTCATCCCCCTCCCCCTCTCCCCCTCTCCCTCTCCTCTGTCCCTCCTTCCCTCCCTTCCTTTCTTTCATGCGTTCTTTCAGAGACAGTCTCACATCACCCAGGCTGGCTGTGAGCTCATTCTGTTGTCTAGGGTGACCGTGAACTTCTGATTCTTCTGCCTCTGCCTGCCAAGTGCAAGGGTCACCGGTGTGTACATCACCAGGACCAGCTGCATGCAGGGCTGGGGACTGAGCCCAAGTGCGCACCAGGAAAGAACTCTACCAGCAGAGCCACATCTCCAGGGCCCTAAAGTACTTCAATATGATCCTAAATAAGTATTTTCATCAAAGTTTTAGCTAAGATTAATTAACTCTTAACTATGAGGCAGAAATTTATTAGAAAATTCCCTACGGTCAGCCTAGGACCTTTATTTCCAAAGGTGTAAGGATCTCTGATGAATTTATAAACTTAGATTAGTGGTTTTCATCCTTTTATTTTAATGGGTTTTCTGCTCTTCCCACAAAACAGAGCCAGAGGCAAGATTTTTTTTTTTTGAGAGAGAGTAATCATGCAGTATTTGTCTTTTTTAAAAATTAATTAATTTTTATTAGATATTTTCTATATTTACATTTCAAATGTTATCCCCTTTTTAGTTATCTTCCAAAAACCCCTATCCCATTCTCCCTCCCCATGCTCACCAACCCACCCACTCCTGCTTCCCTGTCCTGGCATTCCCCTACACTGGGGCATCGAGCCTTTTCAGGACCAACAGCCTTTCCTCCCATTGATGTCCAACAAGGTCATCCTCTGCTACATATGCAGCTGAAGCCATGGGTCCCTCCATGTGCACTCTTTGGTTGGTGGTTTAGTCCCTGGGAGCTCTGGGGTTACTGGTTAGTTCGTGTTGTTGTTCCTCCTATGGGGCTGTGAGCTCCTTCAGCTCCTTCGGTCCTTCCTCTAGCTCCTCAATTGGGGACCTTGTACTCAGTCCAGTGGTTGGCTGTGAGCATCCACCTCTGTATTTGTCAGGCACTGGCAGAACCTCTCAGCTATATCAGGCTCCTGTCAGCAAGCACTTGTTGGAATCCACAATAGTGTCTGGGTTTGGTGACTGTATGTGGGATGGATCCCAAGGTGGGGCAGTCTCTGGATGGGCTTTCCTTCGGTCTCTCCTCTACACTTTGTCTCTGTATCTCCTCTCATGGGTATTTTGTCCCCCCTTCTAAGAAGGACTGAAGTATCCATACTGTGATCTTCCTTCTTGAGTTTCATATGGTCTGTGAATTATATCTTGGGTATTCCGTGCTTCTGGGCTAATATCCACTTCTCAGTGAGTGTATACCATGTGTGTTCTTTTTGTGATTGGGTTACCTCACTCAGGATGATATTTTCTAGTTCCATCCATTTGCCTAAAAATTTCACGAAGTCATTGTTTTTAATGAGTAGTATTCCACTGTGTAAATGTACCACATTTTCTGTATCCATTCCTCTGTTGAGGGACATCTGGGTTCTTTCCAGATTCTGGCTATTATAAATATGGCTGCTATGAACATAGTGGAGCATGTGTCCTTATTACATGTTGGAGCATCTTCTGGGAATATGCCCAGGAGTGGTATAGCTGCTGGGTCCTCAGGCAGTACTATGTCCAATTTTCTGAGGAACTGCCAAACTGATTTCTAGAGTGATTATACCTGCTTGCAATCCCACCAGCAATCGAGGAGTGTTCCTCTTTCTCCACATCCT